>NC_143403.1:6122580-6428709 GCF_052110815.1 Crocodylus siamensis | reverse complement strand
CCGATATGGTAAGTTATAATATATTCTCTGATAGAAGACCTAATTTGGTAGGATATAACATACTACAACACACTCAACAGAGAAAGAGGTCCTTCAGGTTTACTCTGGACATGGTTAGGTGCATTGCCATAGAGGCTTATTGTTGTTTCTATGGGTCATAAATTGTGTGGTAGTGCTGGTCCATGAATACTATTTCCTCAGCAGTGGCACAAGAGAAAAAAAATCCCCAGTGACTGAATTCTCATGTTGGGAAGTATCAGTGAACAGACAGGGAGGGGAGAAAAATGTCCACATGTTATTAAGCTAGCTTCAGCTGCAGGAGCCCAAGAGCTGGAGAACAGAAAAAAGGATGAATTAAGAGAAACAGAAATAGTTTGTTTTTTTAATACTTAAATAAGATTTCCTTTTACCTAGTAAACCTTAGCTGAAGGCTACTTCTTGACATGCTGCAGGAATCCTGACCTGCTGAATGCTAAGTAGATGGCGTGGACCAACATTAATGAGGATCTGTGAGGCAGTCTCCTTATTGGGTCTAACAAAAAAACAAGAGGAAATAAAGGAGGAATTTTTTTTTTCCTACTATGCCTTGGGACGCACAATTTACATATGGCCGAAAGCTGCTGATCAGAACGAGTCTCCATGATCAGTATAGCTCGAAGAAAGGTTTAATATTCAGGACGTTCTGAATTCTTGCTAAACAAAACTCCAGCTGCACAAAACGTTGGCAGTCAGCGAGCGAGCAGAATATGCTGCTTCCAGGGGGGGTTTGATGGCTTGATGCTGAGGAGGGGTGGATGGCAGAGTAGAGCCGGGAGAGGTTTATTGACGGGGGGGTTGTGGGTTTGCTTCAGGTTTCTTCCCCTGCCCTCCCTTCGTCTGTGCTTTTGCCGAATTTCCTTTGGAGCTTGCTAAATGGGTTTTGGATTACAGGAGAGAGTAACCAAGGCTTCCATTAGAGGCTTGGCTGCAGAAGTACTTTTTACGAGTGCCATAGATGCTCTCTCAAGTTTCTTTCTTTTTGACAGCTCGCCCAGTTGCTGGATGGGATCTGTGTGCAGCTGTTTGCTATTCACTCCTTCCTCCCCCCTGTGGTTGCTGAATAGAAGCAAAGGTCTAATACTTTTCAGGAAAATTATTTTCCTGGTATCTAGCTGTGTTTGTGGTGTTCAAGGGCACACCAAATATTTGCTGAATACCTCAGATGCATTTGAACTCTCTTTTCCCTGCACATGAGGTCCAGAGAAGGGTAGCCAGAACAGTTAGTGGTATGGAGGGGCTTCCATATGAGGAGAGACTAAAAAGGCCCGTCCTTTTTGGTTTGGAAAGGAGTTGAGGGGGGCATGAGAAGGGTTTAGACCATGCTAAACGGTGAAGCGAAAGTAAATAGGAATTTATTATTTACTCTCTCTCACAATACTAGGAGTACTAGGAGTCATAAAATGAAACTATTAGGTATTACATTGACAATGAGCAAAAGGAGGTTCTTTTTTACACTCTGGGCGCATCTGCACATGGCCCTGACTGTGTATTTGGTACTTGCGCAGTCATTCAGTACTTGCCTTAGCCAGTACTAAATGACTCCTCCGTTACGGCCGTTACTATGTACTCCCGGCAGCTCATGGTTATTTTTAAACGCTACATTGGCATAGCAGCTGGTGTAGATGTGCCCAGCGTGCAATTAAAGTGTGGCAGTCCTTGTCACAAGATGCTGTGGAAGCTTAGAATGTAACCAGATTGAAAAAGAGATTGGGCAAAATCTTGCAGGAAAGGGCCTCAGTAGCTATTGATCATGAGAGTTAGGGATACAGCTTCTGAATCTGAACTTCCTAGACCTTAAATGCTAGACACTGCAAGTGGGAGAGGAAGAGTGGGAACAACCCATCCAGAAAGAGGACACACCGACTGCAGATGCTTCCTTAGCCTGACAAAGGGTATTTAACCCTGAAGTCTTGCTAAGAAGAATTGTTTCAACTATTTGAGTCGGTTTAATAAAAGATATCCAGTTTACCCAAAGAACCCTGTCTGCCTATGTCCTTAGCCCAACACGGCTACAGCCTACAGCCCTGGTCTTCCCCAGTTCACTCTCCTTTTCAGAATAAACTCTCTGCTGCTGCGTGTCACAGGAGACCAGGCAAGATGGACCTATGGTCCAACCCAGTAAATGGTATTTCTTATGCTCTTACGAGCGTTAGAGCAACTTGGGATGAGGTGATATGTAGAGCTGCCAGTCTCCCCTTCTTGCACGCCCTCCAGAAGTGGAGGGAAGGAGAAAGACTTCTCCACTTTTATTACACTTCTGAGTAATAAGCTGCAGTTATTATTGCAATGTAGCAATGTAGCGTCTAAAAATTCCCTTCCAATGCCCGCAGATCAAATGGCAGGGCTCAGTCTAGGGATCCCTTCATGAGCTCAGCCCTGAATAGTTAATACAACCAGAGTAACTTCATTTAGCAATCTGTACAAGTGCAGTAGATATACACCTGTAAGAGGTTCTCTGGAGCATACAACTGCTTATTGGCGCAAAGCTAGAGGTATTTTAAGAATACATACAACTCCTGGTCAAGAAAATATCCATCTTTTCTTATGAATTAATAGATCTTGCTGAAGAAATGGAAATATTTGTGAAAAAAAGAGAACATTCTGCACTTGTGGAAATGTTTTGCGTTTCCATTGAGAAGTCAAATACTGCTTTTTCTCTTTTCTTCTGTTTACTGAAATGTATGAGGCAGGGTGGTAAACTCATCTCCCGAATGGCAGCATTGCTGCACTAATGGCAGTAATATCTGGAAGTGTAGGTGGAGAAGAACAAAATTTTTCTTCAGCCCCCGTCTTCTGCAACCATAAAGTTTCCATTTCCCTGAGACGCCCTTAAGTTTTATGGCTTCACCCAACCTCCCTGCACAGGCGGGGAGTAGCAATAGCAGCAGTTGTGCTCTGCCTGAGCCTAGGGCTCTCTGCAAGCTTTCTTCCTGCTTGAGGCAGGATGTTTCCTCCACCTCCTCCTGAGGGTAGTGTGGGTCTGAGCTGCCTCTGTCACGGAGCCTCTTTGAGGAGCACAGTCACAAGGCACAGTTGAGCCTGAAGGAGAAAGGCTCAACTCATGCAAATCCGGAGCGGAAACTGTTATTCCTCACAGCCCTGTAACTTATTTGCATTGCACGTGCTCTGGATGTTCCCATGAATTAAACGGCAAGAGCTGGGATGATGTATTGTTTAACTTGTTTTTGTTTAAGTTATTTTTATAGGGCAATATAATGCCAAGTTCAGGCTGAACGTTTTAAAGCTGTCTAAGGGATTGTGCAAAGTGAACATCCAATTTTAGACAGCTTTAAAGATCCCAGCTTTAATGGGAGTAGTGTGATTTTTATTTATCTACGTTTTGTGAGTCAGTCATGTTTCTTAGTAGCTGGGTAATCGGGAAGCCGTTGGCGGGGCTCAGTACTGAAGCCTATCGCTTTGATGAATGGCTGAGTAATGCGGTGCAGTCTGATGTGCCAGCGGATGGCCCCCTATAGATTACATGTCTACATATAATTTACATCTTTACATCCATCTGTGCATACAAAGTCTTTGTATAATTGTATGTGTAACTGTACACACATGCACACACTCTCGAAACATTTGCATAAGAGCATATGGGACGGGTAGAGCAATCAGGATTCGTAGTAGCGATGATATCTTTTATTAGGCCAACATGATTTTTGCAAAAGCAAAGACTTTAATTGCAAGTTTTCGGGCACGAACACCCTTAGTCAGGCATTGGAGAAAAGACTGTAAAAGTTCTCCTTTTACAATCTAAAGGATATACTATGGGAAGGGTAATCCTTTAATACTGTATATTCTATAATACTATGGCATGGGTAATTCTTTACCTGTGCTTCATATCAGTGGCAGAAATGAGGCAAACTCATAGGGTAATTGTTTTCTCTAATTGTTGAAGCTCCTATGTCAAATCCCTCTTAGCATGACTCTTTCCTTTTCATTGTGTGGGGTTTTTTTAAATGAATATTTATGGAAATTGCCTCCATTGTTGGTGACTTCAAAATGCCATATCAATACCTCTGCAGCCTTTGGAAGGTGAATGAGGATATTCCTATTTACTCACACCACACCAGTAGGTATGTTTACTTGCTTTTCACCAGTAAAATCCTACCTTGCCACTAATAGCGATTTAAATCGAAAAAATAATTATGCAGGTGATTTCCCAAATTTTAAAGTTTCCCTTCAAGGATGCACGAGTGTGAGTGTATTTTCTGAGCTAAGCTTTTAATGTTGTTCTGGACCATAAATGTTATCTCTCTACGTTGCTGGAGGGTTTGAAGGTCATTTCTATGCATTTGTGGCATTTGGGATAACAGAGATGGCTAGGGGAAAGGGAAATAGGTGTGTATCAGGTAAGCAGGGAGCAGAGAGGGAAATTGGGCTCCACTATATCGACATACTTTGTCATAAAGTAAAAATAGTCTTTTGATCACCTGTTGTAATTTAGGGTTCTTATCAGAGTTGTTATTGTTGTTCACATCTTGAGGGAAGCTGAAGTTCAGAGATTATTATCTAAAAGAGAATGGCAAGAAAAAGCATAATTCATGTGAGCGTCTCTTGTCATCTAATATGGCTTTTAGGAGTTGCCTTTGATATGCATATTCATCTGTAAGAACCATGACTATTTTGCAAAAGATGTAAGTACCTTGTACTGTATTTTAGAAATACTGCCATTGCGGATTTGGGAAGGCACTTGGGGCAGGGCATTTATAAGTTAGGTCAAGCAAAACCTTGCAGCTTGAGGACATTAACTAAAACGGTGCCCTGCAAAAAAAAAAAAAAAGAATTTTTTCTGCATGAAGCATGGCAAAGAAAATGAATCTTCTGAGGATGAGGTCTTTGGAACAGGGAAGTAATTTGCTTCTGATCCCTTGCTAAAGGCTACCTATTCTTACCAGCTTCTTCCTAAGAGAGTGTAAAAGGTGGATTTGCAGCTACTATATGAAATAATGTTCCCCAATCTTTCAGTTATGTAACAAAAATGCAGTTTGAATAACCAGAGAAGGACAAATGCCACCAAGATACACTTAAATTATTCATTGGGGTTCTGAATGGCTTTCAGCATTTCAGGATGTTTGGTCTGACCAAATTCACAGCCCCTTTGCTCATACACATGGATGCGAATGACTTTCTTTGGGTGGCACAAATACTCATGGAACAGCCTTTTCACAGTTGAAAACCACGTCTGTGCAAGAGCCAGCACTAAAAATCCCACTAAAACCTTGTTTTAAAGACTTCAGTAGAGATTAGGGAGTCCATAATCTTTGTGCTGGCACTCTCTATACAGGGGCGATATCAACCCAAGATGAACACTTGCCTCTGTTTGGACAGGACCGTCAGTTCGTAGACGTAGCTCATCGTTTGTTATGTGCCGGGTATTCGTTGCGAAGAGTCCTGGCTCAGAAGGACACCGCAGTTTCCAACTCTCAGAACGCCGTTGTGAATTGCAAGATATTTGATGACTTATTTAGAGCTCCTGCTCCTGGGAGCAAGAATTTACATTAAAATCCCAGCTTTCAATTAAAAACAGAACAAAACAAAAAACCAGCCTGGTCCCTCCGGCCACAAAGAAAGGCTTGAGATATGAGCGTAGTCTGCCCGAAGGGTTAAAAAAGCCTAGCAAATCAAAACATTTTAAATCCTGAATGTATTAGTTTTTAATTTCATTATTTTAACTCATGAATTTATGGGGGATTAATTCATGACTTGGACTTTTCCAGCTTGCCAGTGCTTCAACAGTAACAATGCTGTATGATTTACAATTCTGGTCCCTCCAAATGCTCTGTTTTCTGAATTGTAAAACAAAACAAAAAAGGTTGGTTCTCATGGACATTTCCAGTTTAGATCTGCCACCTAACCAAAAAAGTCTGCTCTTCACTGAATTAGACGCCGACGTGTATACAACATACGATGGCTACAGACTCCAGCTTCTATTTCCTGTCTTTCATAACTTTATGAACTGAAACCACCAGGTTTTTTTTGCTATCTGGCAGAGGCACTACAAGCTTAATGAGAAATTTCAACCATTGTCTTAATAAGAAGATTGTCTTTTTGAGTGTCTTTATAAAAGGAGACGCTCAACACTAGTCAAAAAGAGTAGAATAGCATTTTGGTCGTTCCCCTCCACTGGATAAGTTACACGCCTGTAAGTCTGATTCACAAGTGGCTGAAATTTTCCAAAACAAAATCAGTGTATGAATGTGAGAAATTGTATCTCTGGAGAAGCACTCAAATCTCATGGGTGAAAATAAGTGCTTATAATAAAAGAGACTGTCCCAGAACTCTTAAGCAGCTATAGAAGAATAATCCAGGTTTATAAAAATGATGTTTTATTTTATTCATGTATTGGATTTTAAGCTAGGCTGTAGCTTTTCACAGCGTCATATAATAAATAAATAGCGGCAGTATTCAAAGTCATAAACTGGTAAATGTTCAGCTGTCCTCCGTCCTAAAACTCTAACGGCTGGATGAATATTTACACTATGTAAATTATACTGTTAAATGTTGAATAATGTTGAACCAAATATTCTCTCCATAACTTTGATTATATGATGCGTGCAGCACTCTGCAAAAGGATATAAGGACTTTGTAACTGCCTCAAATGATTGGACCTGGGATCAGTTATATATATGTGTGTTTGCAAATTATAATGCTTGGTATTTTTTAAATCTTCCAAAAGGTGAAACGATTGTTTTGTTTGCTTCCATTATTATTATAGTGGCATGATTCAGATTTAAAGCTGGGTTTCTTTCCAGTTATTTTGTGTAGTAGTCTGAACCAGAAGGTGCCAGATTTTATCTTTCAGTTACAGAAATACAATCCATTCCAGAGCGAAATCCTGACTCTGTTGAAGTCACTGAGGACTTTTCTAGTACTTTCAGTGGGACTGGCTCTCAGCCCGGAAGGTTTTTAAAATATTATAAAATTGTCAATTACAGTTTTAAATAGAAACCCAGTTGCTACAGGATAAAATCATCACGAATTTAGACTATAGAAGAGCAGCATAAAACAGTCGTTAAAATAGTTCTCAAAATACCGTGGAAGTAGGACCGTGGTGGTTGGCTGGATCCTTTTCTCTGCCCAGGGGAGAATCTCTCCTTCCATGCACCCATCTCCCTTCCGGCTCTGAGTTGCACCTTCCTTACACGTGCAGGCTCAGTGGAAAGAGAAATGCATTTAGGGTGCATCCAGTTGAGCGCTCATGTGCATTTCCCCAGGGACAAGTAGCAGTGGCACAACTTGTCACACCCATGCACGTGCCTGTGGCAAATTGGTCTGGGTGTCGGGTAGAGGAGGCTATGGCTAGCACCTGACCTGGCCTCAACAGCCTTACCTAGGGTCCTGGCAGTCTCCTGGGGCTGAAGTGGTGGTGATCTGGGCACACAGAGCCCTACCAGCTAGCCATGCTCCAGTTTTGGGAAGCACATGCTGCAGCCACATGCACTGCCCCGCTTTTTTTTTAAATTTTTGGGTTTTTTTGTAGATACTGGGATTTCCAGATATCTAATTTAATGTAGCATAAAGAACCTTTTCACATGCACCATGTGTGTTTTGAAGGGCCTGAAAAGCTGTTGAGGTCCCACAAAGCACATGTTCATGCTCATTCGGACACACCCTTACAGTCCAACCTCTATGCTGAAATGCAAAAGGAGAATGCTACCCTTAAAGTCTCCCCCCGCTCCATTTTACTTTTTAGATTGCTAACAGCTTCATGTTTTTTAAATGAAATTTTGTGGGCCATCTGCTTTTCAGTTGGCATTATGGCGTCACAGTTGATTATTGTTTTAAGAAACATGTTTAATGTTCATCATTAGCATGACAGTAGTCTATACCAGGCTGGTCTGTAGAGCCATGTGCAGAAAGGGTTAGAGAACAATAGTCTAGATGCCTATTGGAGTATCTCATCCAATACCATATGTCTTATTGGACATATAGGTCCCATCATGTAAGAAGATGTTATCATTACCCTGTAGCATTTCCCATCCAGTAACTGGGATTCGGGATTGTCAGAGACTCCATTTCACTTCCTCATGGTGCAAAAGGTAAGAGCTCAGATGAAAGAATCCTTCACCAATCAACATAATACCAGCCCAGTCCAGCATGGTAAGTCTTGGCCAACCACCTTCTGGGCCATAAATATAGCTCTGGGCCATAAAAATAGGCATCTGATCCACAAAGCAGCAACAGACAAAACACATTAATGCAACACTTGAAAAACTCAAGCTTCCAAGACCATTTGAGAGATGAAAAAATCCTTGATGGTTCATGCTGCAGTGTGCACATTTCCTTCCTGGATTCAAAAGGCAGTCAGTCCCAAGCCAAAGACTCCAGGTGATGCAGCACCTATTCCTCACAGCCAGCAGCTGTCAGCAGACCACACCATGAGAAGAATTTGAATAGGTAGGCAAGAAGAAAGCACCAGATTGATGCAGGTACCGCATACAACCTCATCTGGAATAAGGGCTTGGGAATAGCCATGAATCAGGGCAATGAATAGCAACCCCAGAGAATCCAGCCTGAGCTTTTCTGGGTAGGTCAGGCCTCTTCAAAAGGAGGAGAGGAATATATCATGTTTCTGAGTGAATCCAGTGATACAGTAGGTGAAGTGATTAGCACCTGTCCTGTGTTGTTTCTTCTCTCGTGATCTCAGAAGGAGAAATGGAGCATCTTGTTTTTGTGTTCTCTTGGTTTGGGTGTTTTGTACTTTTGAGAGATTCCCTTTAATACACCTGTTGCTTTGCATCTATGCTAGGGAAAGGAAGGTCAAAGCAATGAGTCTTGTTACTGGAGAGAAAGGGAGTGAAGTCTACAATGGTGGTTAGTTTTTGAAGGAGAAGAAACAGCCTGAAGAGACGGCACTGACCCACCTATGTACTTCAGTGTCACTGAGAATAGAAAACAATCTATTTGAGGTTGGTCTTGAACGCATTTTTGTTTTTATTTTTTGGTTCAGCCAGTGAACCCCAAAACTCCCTTTTTGATGCAGAAATTGCCCCTAGATTGTCAGTGATATGATTAATGGGCAGTTTCTAACCTCAGCTGTACCAAAGTTGGATCAGTGTCTGGCCTGTATTTTTCCTTGGAGGTTTCATTTTTTAATCAGCGCAGTTTCTGTTTCTTTAAACTCCAGGTTTGCAGTCCATATACAACAAATTAACTTAATAGCATTTCCCAAACAAAGGGACAAATAGGAGGAAAAACATGAAAATAAAGGCTGTCCTTGAGTTCTTTCTTGTAGGATGATAATCTCCATTAATTGTTTTATGCTCCATTAAATCAGGACAGTTAGGACCTTTCCTCTGTGTTTTGCATAGATTATTTAAACCTTGCAACAAGTCTGCAAGGTAGATGCTGAAAATTTTACTGAAGTAACACACACAAAAACTTTGCTAAAGAAACGTCTAGGTTAAAAAAACTCAGACATTAGGAAATGCCAGAATTAAAATGCCCTGTATAATCTTAATTTACCCCATTGTGCATATGCATTATAAAACAACCTTTAATTGCATGATCATAAACTGTTTTTTACCATAGGATGCATGCATAATTCAGTGAACTAAATCGAGTGCATTGGGTGACTAATCAGATGTGTGCGTTGGGTCAAGCTGTTGAGAGACATCTGCTTTATTTGTTACAGTCAAAGTGAATGAGGAAGGGACTGTGGGAAGAGAAAGGAAAGCCCAAGCTTTAGGCAAATACATATGTACACGCTTAGCCATAAGCACATGGATTCTGTTGAAACAAATGGCAATATTCAAATGCTTAAGCAAAAATAGAAATATATGCAATATCTGGTCACAAGTGACTTGCCCAAGATAGTATGCTGCAAGTTAGCAGCATATTGGGAATGTAACAAGTTGTCTGCCCTAACCACAATAACAAGCTGTGCATAACAATTCTACAAAGAAGAGACAATAAAGGCACTGCAAAAGAACAGATTTCTTTAGCTTCATTAATTTATGTTGTGGAACATGCTTTCCATGCATGAGAATTTCGTCATTTGGGAGTTCAACGGACAGTACGGCAAACTGCTCTGTAAAATTCGCCTTCTCCATTTCCTCATATGCGAAAGTTGAGCAGACCACTGCTGGCAACTGAAATACAGATTTGTATTGATATATATTGGGCCAGGGATATAATCCAGTAGACAATACTAAGAACATTGGGGAGGGACAGAATCCAGCTAGATCTAGACAGGTTACAAGGGTGGACGGATGAGAATAGGATGGAATTCAATGCAGACAAGTGCAAGGTGCTGCATCTAGGGAGGAGTAACCAGCAACACACCTATAGGCTGGGGAACACCCCTCTTGTCAACATGGTGGCAGAAAGGGATCTTAGAGTCATGGTTGACTCCAGGATGAACATGAGCTGCCAATGCGAGGAAGTGGTCAGTAAGGATAATTGCACCTTGTCGTGCATCTACAGATGCATCACAAGCAGGTCCAGGGAGGTGATCCTTCCCGTCCGTGTGGTATTGTCAGGCCACAGTTGGAGTACTGCATCCAGTTCTGGGCAATGCACTTCAAGAGGCATGTGGCTAGTGCTGAGAGGGTCCAGAGGAGGGCCACTCGCATGGTCAAGGGGCAGTGGGGCAGGCCCTATGAAGAGAGGCTAAAGGGCCTGAACCTATTCAGCCTCCACAAGAGAAGGCTGAGAGGGGATCTGGTGACTTTAAAAACTCACCGGGGGGGATCAGCGAAAATTGGGGGAAGCTCTGTTCCCCCGGGCACCACCCAGGGTTACTAGGAATAATGGCCACAAATTATTAGAGAGAAGGTTCAGGCTGGACATCAGGAGACATTACTTTATGGTTAGGGCTGCCAGGCTCTGTAATGGACTTCCAAGTGAGGTGGTTCTCTCTACCACCTTTGGGGTATTTAAGAGGAGGCTGGACAGATATTTGGCTGGAGTGATATGACCCCAACCCCTGTTCCTGCCCGGGGAATGGGATCAGACCTGATGATCTGTTTAAGTCCCTTCCAACCCTAAGCACTATAATGCTATGACTATGAACGTATAAGGGGAAACTAAATTTCTATATTAGTACAAGATTGCTCGGTGAAAAGGGCTGATAGTTATATGGCTCAATTCTCTCCAAGGAGGCACCCCCATGAAGGCCTCTATTGCTGAGTGTATTGTGCCTTGTGGGCACAGCCCTTCTTTGGAGGTAGTATGAAGCTAGAGCACTGCAGAGGGAGCTTGGGAGGCAGTCTGCCTTGAATGAAAACAAATACCACCAATAATACTGAAATCCTGGTATAGCTCATACTAGCTGTGTCTACATGTGCATTTAATGCAGAGTAGACTAATTAGCTGTAGAGTAAAGTGGCATTCTCTAGCATGTGTGATGTCATTAGGCAACAATAAACTAATTAACACCAGAGTAAGGTAGTACTGTGGGGACACTGCTTTCTTACACCAGTGTAATTTTCTGTGATTAAATGCACTTGTAGACATTGACCATGGGCATAAATTGTACCCAGTCAACCCAGCCAGCTCGGGACCAGACTCCTACCTGCTGCCTAGCCACATGGCTCGATGCTTTAAGCACCCTCCAGCCAGGGGCGGGCAATTATTTCGGGTGGAGGGCTGCTTACTGAGTTTTGGCAAGGCATTGAGGGCTACATGACAGGCAGCCAGGGGCAGATAGATATTAACTTTTTAAATTTTTTAGGGGCCCCATGGGCCAGATAGAATGGCCTGGTGGGCTACATGCAGCCCGCAGGCAGTTTGCCCACCCTGCTCTAGCCCCAGCCATCTCATTTGTCACATGATGCTGCCACCCAGAGCCTGGGGCTCTGTAACACTGGCATAAACTGCTCTGCCCTGGCTCAGATTGCTGCTGTCCTGAGCACACATGTAGACGCTACACCTGGGAGTAAGTTTAGTCCAGCTCAAACTGATCCATGGTTTAACTGTGCTTCAAATTGCATGTGTAGATGCACTCACTGAATTCAAAATGGTTGTTTCTTGATTCTCCCAGTTTTATTCAACATGCAGAGTTTTCTGGGCTGTTCATTTTCCTCTTTTCTTTAGAAAGGTACGGCATGGCCTTCTAGGTGCTCTGTACATTATGCCAAGCAATCAATAGCATTAAACAAACATCACAACATTTACTCAGTTTAGTAACTCAGTTTCACTTGAGTTGGAATAAATACCTGTAAGGTTAAGATAACTTTCTCTCACAGCCTCTTTGCCTGCATATGTGAATAAATATGTGCAGTTGTCATAGAAGTCCTTCTAATGCCAACTAAGATTGACAAATAACTATGGTTTTAGAGGAATGTTGGATGTTTGGTGTCTTTAAAAAAAATCATTTATGTGTTTGCAAAAAATAATGGTTCAGTAAGGGTTTTGCTTTGTCAAAGATGTTCTGCATCTAGCCAAACCTTAGTCGTCCTCATGTGTGTATACAGAGGGTCTGCTATGTGCTTTCATGCTCCACAGAAATCTCGTTGCAAGTCGAAAGATCTGTGCTTGAGGCAAATGATGTGGATTAGTCAGAATGCTGGTAGAAATCACTTGTCTATGGGATATGAGTGGTGGTGTTATTTTGTCCCGGTAGACATTAGATGAAAAAAATAATGGGGTCTCAATATCTCTTTCTATAGCGCAACACCCTAAATAGAGGGAGAAAGGCTGGCATGGTCCAGGGAGGTACATGGTAGTACAGCTTCCATTGCATTGCACTCCCAGGAAACTGAGATGGGAGACGATCAGAAACAGTGGTGGAGTAATGGGGTCTATATATGGTTCACCTGGACCTCTGCAGATCTGGTAGGTGTGTGTTTAGTCTCTATAGCATTCAATGTAAGGAGAAAAACATACCTCACTGGAAGGCTGATGGGAGATGAAGAAGCAGGGATCCTCTGTGAGGAATCCTTGCACATATTTCCTCCCCCGGCATATTTCCTCCCCCAGGACCTTTCCATATGAGGATTTTAATGCACCACTTTGTGGTACTCATTGAATTAGATAGCCATATTGTTACTGTAGGTGCATTAATTATTGTCTTAGCGGGATCTGAAATAAGTGAAAGCTGCACAATCAGAGATAAATGGCTTTTTACGATGCAAGAAGACTAGAGATGTAATAAATACAAATGGTTAAACTGAAAAACTGAGCATGGATTCCTAGGTTCTTCCTCACTTCCTTGTAAAATTGCTCTGGGCAATGGATCTATGACAGCTTGTAACAGCTTAAAAGCTAGCCCCTTACTGTATTACCTTGGATAAATTATTTAACTTCTTCATGTCTCATTTTAGCCAGTAAGTACAGTAATCCACAGAGGCAAATTAATCCTTAGAAGGTGTTTTAAGATTCATTGGTTAAAACGTGCTATCAATACACAGAAGCTTATTAGCAATGCAGATAGCACTGCATCTTGCTGCTTCCTACAAACATATCCCATTATGAGGTCATCATGGCTTTGCTGACAGTGTTTTCAGTTGCAATCAACAAATGCGGAACAAAAAAAAATCTAAACTCGTGACATTTTTTTCAGTAGCTTGTGCATCGTAGGGAAAAACCTTTATGTCGAGTAGAAGATGGCCATCAAACTTGTGTTTAATCCATCAAAATAATTTTTAAAAGGTGCCGTTTGTCAGCTTCTCTTTCTGTTTACTTTAAAAGAATAACAGTAAGTAGAAAGCAGATCATTCTCAGTCATTTAGACCCATCAGGCAACCTTTGGGTAGACTCAGAAGAAACGGAGAGTGACGGTCTTTACAGTGGACTAATTTGGGCATCAGTTGAAAGGAAAATTATAACTAAGTGACCTTGTACAGTAGTGCTCCATCTTTTATGGGTACTGGTTTTCTCTTAGGAGTAGTTACAAATCTGTTTATATTTTGCATAATAGGACATAGCCACACTCGTCTTAAAGTCCCCCGGTCTGGAATGAATCCGTCTCACAGCCCGTCTCTCTTGCTAATCTTCTTCCCTGAAAATAGTTACCTTGGTGAGACCTGCCGGTGATTGTGCCTCAGTGGTTGATTCAAGTTGAAGTTCAAATGTGTAATGTAATGAATATTTTAGTTCAATTAATGTAATTATATCCCAGCCCTGGAAAGGGTATTTCAGGCAATCATCAAATAAAAACCTGGTCCTTAGTTTAGTTCATAAACTCTATCCACTATGAATCCTAGAGCATATGCATCAGCTAATACATTTCCTTAGCTACCTCCCTAAACCTTAAAGTGACTTAAAAGGCCCAGTGATCTGGAACTCGCTCTCCTCGAGATCTCTGTTAACAAGACTTGTAGCTGTAGCACTGGGGGGAAAAGAAGTTAAAGGAAGTTATAGTTCATGGACTAGTATCATTTAAAAACTCGATAAGAATTGTCCATATCTCATTTCTTGACTCTTGTTATTCTCATCCTGAAAATCTTTTTAAAAGCAAAATATTGGGATGAATATACCCCCACCGTTGCATAGGCATAGCGCTCCCTCAGCAAAATTCAGCTTTACTATCTAGAGAATCAACTTAGAGGTTAACGTGTCTTGTTAATGTAAGTGAGAGTGGCGTGCATGCATTTTGGAGGCCAATGTCTTTCTTTTTCTTAGGCTTTTATTCTACCGTGAGAATTTTTTTTTCTCTTGGCTTGGGAGCTGGACTAAGTCTGTAGTTACCAAGTCAGTTTGATGTTGATCTGGAATGAATATACGCACTTTGAAAAACTACACTGCAAGGGTCAATCCATAAAACATTGTGAGAATTTGACGATGCCTTTACTTTCCTTTTAATTGAATTTTAGAGGCCAGGAAAAGAGATCGTACTTTATCACTCTCTTTTTGTGTCTTCCTTTTACAACATTTTTATATAGATGGTACCTTTTTATAATCACACAGGCACAGGACATGAACTGGAGGATTTTTACAAAGGGATTTTTTTTCCTCATTGGTTTCTCATTGCTTTGATGTGCTAATTTCTTTCGTGAATAGTTTAGGAGTAATTAAAGCATCATGTGGAATAGTTCTCTGGGGAGGGGGTGGGGGGCAGCAATATACTCAAGGAGTAGATATGCAAGAACTACTGAAGGTGACATCTTTTCAGTTTGTAAAACAAATAAATGTCATTAAGACCTTGCATGTTGTATAGCTTTAAGGGGGGGAAAAACCGGAGACAGATGGAGACGTATACATTTATGATTGAGGGGTTCCCTAATATATAAACCATTTCCTTTCCTTATTCTTATGCCTCATTAACGTTCTTTTTTTAAAGGCTGCCAGTGAATTGCAGACAATTAAAGCTTTTTATAAGCATTTTAATTGTTCTTTTTTATAGATCCAGCACACTCTGTGTTTGTTTTGCAGAGGAGTCCTTCTGGATGTTGGAATACATTTGTTAATCTAATGTAGACGTGGGGCACCGGAGGTTGTCTCTGAATGCAGCAGAGTTGTTTCTCCTTCCCAATTTGCTGATGCAGCACTATCTGCTGGCTTTTGAATTCAAGGGAATAGTACGCGGTTTCCAAAGAACACCATGATTGATCCAGTCCTGCTATGTTGTTGCATAAAAATTATACTTAAAAAAATGACATGCCCATCTTTATCAGTACTTTACACATCATTTTCTTTTCGGCGGGCAAGCCTTTGTGCTGTCATTTTCCTTTTACTCTTATTTAACTTTTGGGGGTAGGTTAGCCAGCAAAGGGAATGGAAATTGAAATCTCTAACTAAACATATATGACAGATCCCCCACTTCACTTGCAAATGGCCATCCGTTTTTTTTAAATATGCTGCACAGCTTGTAGTTAATAGAAGCTCAAAAAGATAATGAGTTCTCTATTGCAGAACAGATGTATACCGCTCCTTTTATCATACGGAATAGATTTGCAGGAGAACAAATTGCAGTAAGCTTTGAAAATTTGCAGCTATCCTGTCATCGCCTCGCTGTCTGTTATTACATGAAAAAGGGCACTGTGGTAACTGAAAAGTCGGTTAGAAAGCAATTAAGTAAAAGTTAAGAAGATATCAACTTAAACGTACAAAGGAAAAAGACTATTTTGGTTGTAGTGTTTGTAAAAGAAGTGAGAAGAATTGAGAGAAGATGCAATCAAACTACAGCAAGTGAAGTTACTATATGTGCCTGGCAGTACCCTTGGGAACATGTTAAAAGAAGGCTAATCCAGAGTATTAGACAATTACCAAGTGTTATATCTGTTGTCTCGTTGTAGGAGAGGGAACGTACTAAAACCTTGTAATCTCAATTTGCAGCCACTCTTTCAAAGAAGAGTTGGGGTGTTTTCATCCATTTGCCCTGCGGGATCGCTACATGCTGTTCAGAGGTGGCATCTAGACTCAGATCCAGATCTGGAACTTTTCTGAAGTTTGGGAGGTTAGGAATATGCTGTTTTGAGTAAGGTTTCCAGTTTGAACCCACCTCTGCTACTAATAAGAGGCAGTGGGGCTACTCATAGAGTCATGGAAACTTAGGGATGGAAGGGACCTCAGGAGGTCATACAGTCCAAGCCACTACTCACCACCACACTCAAGGTTCAAGTGCTGGATCTCCTTTGACTTGTGCCATTTAATAGAAGGAAACAAAGAATTTGCACCTGTTCCATGTCATGAGCTAGGCTGACTGGAAAACCCTTGAGGAATTCTTAAAAATAAACTACAGGCTTCCCTCGCTTTATGCTGTACGTGCGTTCCTGGAAAACGGTGCAAAACTCAAATTCGCACAAAGGGAACCCACTTTACAATGTAACCAATAGGGATACGTTCCAAGACATCAACTGTACAGGCCCGTTTCTACCACTTTTACAAGACAGTTTGGGTACTCACCAAGAGCAGACAGTACACACAAGCACAGGGCACTATCCTAACGGGGACGGCAACTACAGAAACGCGTGTTGCAGACGAGTGAGGAGCACAGATTCGCACAGGAGATGATTTTTTGGTGCGTGTCACTCCCACAATGCACCACATAAAGCAGCTGACTACAGGCTTCCACCACCTCAATCGCATAAGAGTGAATTTACCTCATATATAATGAATTGGTGGTATAAAAAGCGTCATGGCATGAGAGCGAATTTGCACATGCAGAACCTGCATAAAGCGAGGGGAACCTGTACTGAGCCCTATTGAGCGCACCTACATGTGGTGCTATGTTGCCGTAGCGATGCAGTATGGTGACATAGCATCCACGGTGTCTACACATGACCAGCAGCTACTTCACTGTAGTGGCACACTTCCCCGTTATAGGCGAAGTAGCTGCTAAAAATAACCATGCGCCACGCGTACAGCGCAGTAACTGCGCCGTGCTTTAGTACTCCAAAAGGAACCTGTTTAGCCTCCACAAGAGAAGGTTAAGGGGGGACCTTCTGGCCTGCTACAAACTGGTCGGGGGGATCAGCAGGTATTGGGGGAGTCCCTGTTCCCCCGTGTGCTGCCAGGAGTGACCAGGAATAACGGTCACAAGCTGGCGGAGGGTAGGTTTAGATTAGATATTAGGAGGCGCTACTTCACGGTCAGGGCGGCTAGGGCCTGGAACCGGCTTCCAGGGGAAGTGGTGCAGGCTCCTAGCCTGGGGATTTTTAAAAGGAAGTTAGATGAGCACCTTGCCGGGGTCATCTGACCCCGGTGCTCTTTCCTGCCAAGGCAGGGGGTCGGACTAGATGATCTACCTAGGTCCCTTCCGACTCTAGCTACTATGAAACTATGAAACTATGAAGTACTGAAGTATGGTGCAGTAAGAACAGTGCCATAGGGCAATGTGTAGACATGCCCATTGTCACCGAAAGTGAGGGGAAAGTTAAAAACAGCAAACCATATCTAGCTCTCCCCCTTTTTATTTTTTGATTGATAGATTTTGTTTCAAATTGCCCAAAACTGTCCAAAGGCCACAAAGGACATCTGCAACAGAGCCAGAAGCAGAGCTTCAGCAGTGACTTACTCTGACCAGTTCAACCACTAGACATTTCCTCTCCTTGATAGCCAAGACATCCATTCATTTTCTAGTTTTCCATAGCTTAGTAGCCTGATTACTGTTTCCAAAACTGTAGTGCTTGTATTTCTGTAATCTAAATGACAGCTGATTTGTAGAAGACTCCTCTATTCCATGGTTGCACAGCTACAGAAAACTAAGTTGCATTTCTATAGAGACAGCGTAGCACAGAGGTTGCATGTAAAGCATGAAAGCTAGGAAGGGAAAGTCTTTTTCCTGTGTCTGGCCAGATGTTTCATTGGATGTAATGGAGGGCACGTATTATAATATGGACTTTCCTATCGCTGATCTGAAGATGTAGTGTGCAGACCCTTCCTTGCCTACCCTGATGTTTGCCGATTTCCCACATCTTTGGGTCCCTTCCCTTTTTTTGGATGCAACCACTCTTGGCTCAGCCAACAAGCAGGATTTTCCATGAATACCCTTCTCCCTTCCTACAACATATGCACAAGTAACCATGTGTTAGCTGTGGTCTACATACGAGAATTCCCCAAATCACTTGCCGTTGGGCAGGAGGCTGGCCATAATCTTGCTTAGATTAGAGCAGGTCTCATGCAAGGTTACTCCAGTGATTTGTGTCTCACCACTTATGACTGGGGCTGGGCTTGAAGGTAGTTTGAAAGTAGTATAACTGAGAAAGTGCCCTTATCTGACAGTGAATCATCATGCAGCTCTGCTATGGGTGGATTGTTGAGTACCTTTCCTTCCTAGGCTGTGTAAATCAAACTAAAAACACTGCTGCTAGTCCAGTGCTTCGGTGTGCCGAGCAGAGAGTTTGGGTTCTAAATTAGTTGTTAATTTGGAGTCGAAAAGAAATCCAGAAACAGTCGGGTATAACTATTTCTTGATTACTTAATGTTTTGGCATGAAATTGGGGATAAGGCAGAATTAGACTAGGGAAATGAAGACAAATCAAGATGTCATACAGACCGAAGAGAAATACCTGTAAAGACAAGCTTATGTCACAGCCCTTCAAATTCAAGGCTGACTCTTCCCAGGTATATTTTTGTTTTAATGGCAGCATTGATACCTATCACATTCAAATCATTTCAGAATATGTTTTATTTTTAATCTTACAATGGTAATTTTCCACGGTCTGTTTAGGAGGCATGGTTTGAAATAGTGAAATTACTGCTGAAATATTTCAGTTTTACTGTAACAACATTCTTCCCAAGTTGTGCATTTAATGTACCTTAAATGAGTGTGGTCAAACAATAAACATCGCTTTAATAGACCTTTCACTAATTGTATTCTTTGTTAGCTTAGTCCAAAGGGAAGAATTCTACTGTAATCCTAATGTCTTGACTCCTATTGAAGTCAGGCAGCCACATCCCTGACCCACTGATGGTGCTAGGAATTATCTTTGCTTACGCTAAGGCTATATTCAGCCCCTGATTTCATTAACCTTGGTGATCAAATTAATCTAGTGGTTGGTGTTGATCCTAGTAGCCTTTTGGCAACATTAACTTAACAGTCCTGAAACAAAGACCACAGCTGAACAAGCCTTGTTTCCTTTGGGAGGTGGTTGCACAGCATAACGATGGAAGAACATTTAAAAAATTGGTTGTAATCACATTCATAGTAGCACTTTGTATGAAAACGGCTCAAAACTTTTCAGTAGCAGCTGTAAAAATATGATTTTTCAGCCTATTAGAACAGCCCAGAGTTCTGGTTACACAGGTGGCTCCCATCTACGTGTCCATGAAGTAGTGCACCAGACTTCTTCACCATTTTGACTCTTAATTCACTTCTGTATTTCTAAATGTCAGGTATACCAATAGTTAGTTAAAGTGACTTAAGTATATAACTCACTAAACTTTTTGGGGGGTGAATCCCCATTGTTTGTAACGATTTTAGGCTATATCTATCTCTGGGGGAAAATGTAGTCCTAAGTTTAAAGTCTTGACTAAGAGACTAAAACCTGTACACAAACCACAAGCCTATCTTGTCTGGGTCCAATCTCACAAGCTTTGTGTTCAGGGGGGCTGCATCATGCAGTTTGCCTGATTGGGCCTTTTTTTGTGAATCCAGATGTAGCTCTCATTTATTAGTGGCTGTATACCCTGCTCTGGTGGTGTGGACAGTGGGGCAAGTAGATGGAAGCCCAGAGGTCAAGAGTTGGAGGCCGTAGCAGAAGCACTCATGGCGTGGCCATGTCAGATTCCGACAAGTCTATGAATTATGCTACAAACATTGTCACGAAGGTATTTAGCAGGTATTTTCCAAAAGGAAAGGAAGTAGGTGCATGTATCAAATACTTACTGCCATAATTACTCACCTGCCATGTGTACCGCTTTGCTAAAGATTAACCCTCCAAAATTGGGGTGCATGTCTTAAATCTGACAGCTGATTTTCTGTGCTAAAATAAAATCATGGGGACTGCTATAATGGCTGCCACTTCTCTCCCACTCTCCCTGCCAGCAGCATGTGTGCAGAGGCAAAATCCGGTCTTCATCATATCAACAACATTTTTAACCCTTTCACAGAGGCTGCTGAATTGGTAGCATGATTTGGCTGAGTGATTGCTGTGATGGGCTTTGATGACTTAAAGCTTGACCTGTAGAGGACAGAAGTGAGATTGCAGAGTAGACCCTGTCCTGCACCCCTTTCGGGCAGGACTCTAGAAACCCCTCCTCCCCTTTTTTTAATTCATTTTGTTTTCTCATAATGGTATATCTTATTTGTGGGGAATACAGGAAAATATAGCATATCCTCCTCTAGTTATTTAAAATAAAGTCAAGGACATGCTGTTGCTGCCGAGTCTGATTCTGGAAAGAGTAAGACTTTTTCTTAGTGAAAAAACCTAAAGCATTGTTAAAGACAGAATGATCTTCTCTGCAGAAAATAAGCTTTGCCCTTTGCCTCACTTTCATTAAGATTAAGCTGTTAGCATCTGCAGTTTTCTCTACTTCAGAACATTATTTGCCAAACAATTTGAGTCTTACTGTGTGATTTATATAGAGACAAGGTGTAGGCTTAATTTTATTCTTTCAGCATTCTGAATAATATGGTGCTGACCAGCTTTTGCAGCTCAGCCTTTGCTGATCTTTCTCTAAACGTGGTCTGATGCTTTAAGCATATGATTGCATGTAGCTGAATGTGCAGATGTGATGTGTGATTTGACAAAAACTTTTCCAGCTGCTGTGATATGTCAAGCTGCTGTGATATTATAAGACACGGGTGCTTCTGAAAGCCATTTAAGGGCTCCCATTTGGAAGAGCTGTGACTTTGTCCCATAGCTAGACGGGACATGAGGGCATCTTTTTACATACGAGTCCATGGGAGTTTCAGGACCAAAAATTGTTAGCAAATAGCAAGATTTGAGAGCTGAGCTTCTGCTTGGGGTCTCAGTTTTTCCAGCAGAAACTAAACCTCAAACTGCTGAATTGTTGATGAAATTTGGTGTTTGGATCTTTCATGGCTATGTAAGAAGACAAAGCTCCCCAGTACCAAATTACCAGCAAAGTCTAAAGCTACATTCTAGCACTGAATGGCAGTGCTGTAGCAACAAAATTTGGCACCCGGGGCTAAGCCCGCAGAGGCAGCCTGCCCTCATCCTGCGCACAGATTGGGGGGGGGGCACATGCCCCCCCATGGTTGCCTGAGAGTGGCGGGAGATGCCCTTCTCCCATCCCTGCACCCCCCCCCAAGATGAGCCGCTCTCAGCTGCATCCCATGCCTTGCCCTGGCTGGGCGATGCCTATTGGCCCCCTTTGCTTCAGCACCTGGGGCAGTTGCCCTACTTGCCCCCTCTTGCTATGGCACCTTTGAATAGAATCCATCCAGTTGCTTCTGCTAGTAAGGAGGCTTTATTTCTCTGAAGTTTTCTTCTGCCCTTACAACGTGGATTGGATCCTGTTTCATTCAGATCCTATTTTGTAAAGAAAACAAGGACCTAGCCAGACGTGCTTTGCATCTCACAGGATTGATTCCAATGTGAAGAAATTAGCTGAATGAGAGAGGGCTGCACAAGCTTTGGGTGTGATTTGGATGAGGCTTGGTCTAGTAAGGCTCCAGAAGGGTAAAGGGTCAGAAGTTTAAGTCAGGTGCTCCTGGCCGCTTGTACATGCCACGGGGGGGAGGGGGGGGTGTTAATTTGGTTTAGTTCTCCTGAAATTGAAATGGTGCATTTTTAAAAACCCACCATTTCCACTGTTTCAGTTTAGGGAGTATTAAACTGAATTAAACCCCCATGGTGTGCGCACAAAGGTGGGGGCCCGATTCTAATCTGCCTCTCTGGTGGCAGAGAGGGAGGAGCATGAGCTGCCGGCAGGCTGAGCAGTCTCTGAGCTGTACTGGGGGCCTGGTTCTTCCCTCCATGGTGGCGACAGTGCCTCCCAGGTGGCACCGGGCTGCTGGCACCTGGCCCGGGTAGTCCCAGGGAGCACCGCACTTGCAGAGGGAACCACTGGGCCCCAACACAGCTCAAGCAGGCAGGCAGCCTCCGGGGGAGGAGGGGAGACCAGGCTCCTTGCTGCTCAGGTAGGTATGCTGGCAGTGGGAGAAGGCAGCAGGGGTGGTGCACAGGGTGCTGGAAGCCCGCCAAGCCCCGAACACATCAGCTTCCATTGCTCTGTGCACTTAGGTAGGTAGAAAACTAAAACACCTCAGAGGTATTTTATTTTGCTACGTTACAGAGTCATTTAAAGCAGAATACGCCATTAAGCGTGCAAACAGGAACGCCATTAAAGCGGATATGCCACCAGACATGCAAACAGCAATGCATGTAAAGCGGTACAAAAGGGCATTGAAGCCACTTTAAAGGCCAATTTTGTGACATGTACAAAGGCCCCCTGAAGCTGTCTACCATTTGTTTTGCATCTGGTGAGTTTTGCAATAGTTAGCACTGAAATTTCCTGAGTGTATTGGCCACACTAGAACTGGAACCACAAACACTATGGCTTTGTGAGCTGCAGTGCAACCCCCCAAGCAAAGCTGGAGGTATCGAACTAAAGGTGAGGCTTCATATCCATTCCTATTTCTAATACTCAAAGAAGTGCTACTGGGGCAGCAGGGATACCCTCTACTCTGTACCCTTTTTACCCTCTCCTCTTAGCCCTTGAATCCCCCAAACTGCAAGACGGCTCCTTTCACTGCCTCGCTCTGCACTTCAGCAGGTCCAGCCAGAACAAGGGGGCATAGCAACCAAACAAGATGATACTGTTAAGGTTAAAATTGCGATAATCACATGTTTTTGGCAAGTGACTTTTCCCTGCCCAGTGTTTACCTGTTGGAGCAAGGTTGGTGGGATGCTAAGGAACGCCATTGATAGCCTAGAGGTTGCAAGTTCAGGGCTATAGTGGAGCCTGTCAGAGTCCAATGAAATCTCCAAATTCAGCTAAATCCCATGTCACACTGGGCATCTTTATATGTTCTGGGGAGGGTGCCGTAATTCGAGTGGGTCTTGTGTTCAGTGTTCCATACTTCAAAGGGTGGCAGGAGCACTTTAAAGCTCATTAGGGAGCTTTAGTTAAATAAGCTTCAGTTAAAGCGCCCCCACCACGATTTTGAAGCTTGGGGATGCTAAATACACGTGACACCTAGGCTGCTGCAGCATGGTAATGAACTAATTAGCACACTCAAGCAGATTTGATTAATCGAGTCTGCTTTGATGGACACACATTGGAGCAGGCATCGGGCACATGCGTAGGTGCCCAAGGACATGAAAAAGGAACAGAAAGGAAGTTTTTTCCTGTGCTAATAATTCATTGTCAGTGTTTCTCAACCTGTATTATGCATAATGCTATCATAGCCCTTCAATAACAAACTCTTGTGATTACATGTTAAGGGACTAAGCCTCAAACTTCCACGGCTGTACAACCCCTCCATTTCAGCAGGACTTTTGAGTTCCCCTGCAATGCAGAATCAGGCCCATCATGATGTTTGGAGTCCACTGGATAAAATCATTATCTTGACAATTGATGTTTCACTTCAGATGTTCCTTGCTATTTCTCAGTGTTGCATCAACAGCAATTTTAAAACAGTTTAAGATTTAATGTGATTGCTGCCTGTAGTCCTGTGGGGGACCAAAATGTTTTCTCCGCTGCCAGTAGAGTATATTAGTTATTTTTAACACGTTAAATTTGAGGGTGGATTTTTCTGATTGACATTTCTTCAGAGACGCAATATAGAATGAATAAATAGCTTGCTGCCAGTCACACCTGACAATGACTAAATCTCATTGTTCCTGACAGGTAGCCAGTTCATATGCCCATAAGGCAAATGAATATTCCAGTGTTATCTATTTGAGAATAAATTCTTAATGACATTAAACAGCTGATAACCATACAGGGTGCAATAGCATAGTATTATTTGGTGAAATTGTGGACAGATTGCAAATGGCAGGGGGCATGGAGCAGGAAGGCAAGCATGAGAATTTTGGCCAAGTGGCTGACTTGATGACTACTTTACAGAACAAATGAGACAGCCTGTCCTCGTAGCAAAGAAATGACAAACTGTAAAGAGAGATTGATGCCTAATTTGGGAGGCAGGGGTATAATATTCTCCACTTCCCAGCATCTGTATAATTCTGGTATGCAAGAAGTAATTGTAACACTACTAGGAAGAAACCAAACCCTGTGGTAAGGACCCTCATCCAAAAGTTATGATCTTCTGAAATAAAGCATAAAACAAATGAATTGATTCCTAGGGCTGTGCGAGGCTTCGGACCCTGCTTCGGATCCGGTGATGCTTTGGACGCCATAGGTTGTAATGGGAAATCAATGAAATATCTATAACTTGGTTGTTCTTTGTCTGATTTGGATGACACTTGCAGGGGTGGTATCCTCTGTGGAGAGCATGAAGCCTGCCAAGTTTCAAGAAGATTAGTGCAGGGGTTTGGGGGAAACTGTACCTCAAGCTGCAGACAAGTAAAACTCGTGCATGGGTGACACTGTGTGTTAAGGCGCAGCAGGGTGACAGCTGCAGGGGTGGTAGCCCCCGCTGCGGCCACGAAGCCTGCCGGCTGTCCAGGAGATCAGTGCAGGGTGGTTTTGGGGCCCTGTCTCTGTAGCTGCTGACTGACTGTCTCTGTCTTGGGGCATGGGAAACACTACTGCAGGCCTGGCTGCTAAGCTACTTGTGTTACCAGTTACCAATCAATCCTGATTCACTCAGGGACCAGCTCAGTACACAGCTGCTAGCTAACGTAACCAGTTATTTAGCAACAATTAGTTCCTACAAAACCCCACACTAAGGAGAGGAAAGACTCAATACAGACAATAAACTGCCCCAAGACAGAGACAGTCAGTTGCACAAGCACCCATAGCACGAGTTTTGCTTGTCCGCAGCTTGAGGTGCAGTTCCCCTCAAACCCCTGCACTTAGCTCCTTGAAACCCGGCAGGCTTCGTGGCCTAAGCATGGGCCACAACCCCTGCCGTTTTCAGCCCAATGCGCCTCAATACACATATAGTCATCTATGCAGTGTAACACATACACATGACATGAGTTTTGTTTTCACAAATTTGGGGTACAGTTCCTTCCAAACTCCTGCACCGATCTTGAAACTTAGCAGACGTCATGCTCTCCGCAGAGGATACCACTCCTGCAAGTTTCATCCAAATCAGACAAAACCCGCCGAAGTTATAGACATTTCATTGATTCGCCATTATACCCTATGGCCGGATTTCCGAGGCGGCTCCCAAGCTTCGGAGCTGGTACAGCCAGATTGAAGCAGAAACCCGGTCCGGAGCTCCGGATCAGATCCCTGGCATCTGAAGCCACTGGATGGACCTGACGCCAGTTTGAATAGCTGCCTACTCGCACAGGCCTATTGATTCCTGCCTTCATTAAGTATGAAGAATGGTCAGCCCAGCACCAATCAATCACATCATCTCTGACCCTACAGTCAGTCCGGCAGAATCTAACTGGCCACATTGTTATTGGACACGTCTCAACCATTTTCAAACTGGACAGGGTCACTGAGCCTAAAAACCCAGCAGTGGGATCTTCACAATGACAAGAAATGCCCTTCTGGACAAGTTCAAACCATGTCCCACCTTGTTGCTATGCTACCTGGTGGACTTCAAGCTCTTCACACAGGTGATGACACTGCCTTAAGATGGCCAAAACCATACACTGAAGCGGCATATGCTAAATAAAGAAATTCATTGTGTAGACTACGTTCACCAAAATGAATCCTGCAACTGTTCTAAATTCTGGAGGAATCTCTGAAAACTGATAATCAGAGCAAATACGACAAGAACCTGATGCAAAACGAACAGGAAACAGGAGCAACAATGGAACTTGACACTATCCTTGGAGCTAGTAGCCAGCTTGTAAGTGAGGGGATGCCCAATATCTGGGAAGGTTAAAGACAGGTAAGAAAGAGACCACTAGTATTTCCAGATCTGTAGCTTCCTTTTTATGGTTCAACGATATGTCACCGCCAAATACACTTGTGTTTGCGATATAAAATAGGCAGCACATTAGCAGTCCTCTGCCTTTTGGAGTCAGTGGGAATCTCTGTGGAACTTAATAGGCAAAGATTCTGGCTTTAGAGACTAGAATTTTTAAATCCAGATTTCTTTCCCTTTCTGTATTCTCTCTTTCTGCCTTAGACTCAAATATATTTTATGATGCACCAGGTTAAGCAAAAAAAATGCTCTTTGTGATATTTGCATGACATTTTTAGCATTTAGGAAGTTTTAATGAATGCATTTTTATTTTATTGTAATATTTTCTTCATCAAGAGTTTTATGACAAAGCATTTTTTTTCTTATTGCTTTATACTTTAAAATGTTTTTTTTATGGCAGCTCTATAGTTCTTTTGTAATATAAGGGAGGAAGGTATTCATCTCGGTTCTAAATAATTGGGGATTTTATTTTGTAATTCGATTGTTTGTTCTGCAAATGTTTTAAAATTATGATTCACCAGGGATAAATATCTACTAACCTGTTTTTTATTACCTCACTTTATTCTGTACTTTTTAATATAACACCTACCATGTTATTAGTCATTCCAATAACTTTTTTCCCCCTTTTGTTAAGTCAAGGTGTTTAAATATGCAACAATTTTCAGTACTGCTTTCCATGACTGCTTTTTCTGATAAATGGGACTGATTGGTGGGTTTTATGCTCAGGATAATTGTACCAAAGGCAGTAAATCTGAAGGCTGGTGACTACAGATAGGTCAAAATGCTTCTTTCATTTTCTAGTAGTTTACTTATACCCAGAGTTATATCAGAAAGGTCACCAATTTTCTGGATGTGTATTGCCTGTTGTGTTTTTGATCAGCTGAAACAGGGCTGCCTGACTTCTAAGCCCTCAGGGACCACGTGATCCAGGGATCATGCCACATGAGCTACACCGGATGACCAAAGGCCACCAGGCCACCTGCTGCGTGGATACTCCCCTATTCCATGTGCCCCTGCACTGCTGAACTATGTGCCCCTTACTGCTGCACCATGATTTCCCCCCTTCTCCTACTGTAACCTCCACCCATGTGGGCACCCCCCACTGCCCTGCATGGGCATGATCTCACCTTCACGCAGCCCTGATCCTCCAACCCCACATGCTACCTGGACTCACCCTCAGTTCCCCCTGCCCTGCTGTAGGAGGAGGGAGCCAAAGGGAGGAGGAAGAGCCAAGAGACTCTGGTTGCTGTTACAGCGAGAATAATAAAGGGGAGCGGTGCCCAGGTGAGAACCCAGGGTAACAATTTAACTCCTAACAGGCCACATGCAGGCTACAAGCAACCCACTGGAAAACCCTGAGCTGAAATGAAGAAAGAGTCCAAGCAAGAGAGAAGTACCATGACCTTTATAGATTTCCTTTAGAAATTGGATTTTTTTGGCAAAAAGGAACCTAAGGCACTTTGACTTTCTCACTCCTATAAGACTGGCGCCCTCTGGAAACGCACTCAGAAACTGGCCAAACTTTTTTTTTTCCCCGCATCACTTTTAGAAATAGGAGTTAATCTCTGAAGTCAGTTGAGGACTTTAGAAAATATCACTCTTTCTCTATGTGTGGCAGCCTGTCTCATGGTCTTGCACGTGCACACCATGCAAGCTCAAGCCCCAGTGCTGTAGCAAGGAAGTTTGGTGCCTCGGGCAAGGCCATGGTGGCAGCCTGCACTTCCTCCATATCCCGGGGGTACATGTCCCCCCCATGCTTGCCTGGCAGTGCATGCAGTGGCAGGAGCCTCCGCCTCTGCTTCGCAGCACCCCCTCCCCCTCCAACAAATGACTTATGGCTCCATCCCCCACCCCACCCTGGCTGGGCAGCATCTGTTGGTGCCCCTTTGCTTTGGCACCCAGGGCAGTCACCCCAGTTGCCCCCACCTTGCTATGACACTGTCAATCCCCATTAGCTATCAATTTTTTCAGTTGAATCAGAATATTGAATTAAGCTTCCTTGTCCCTTTGGTGCCTCCTATACATTCAGATGCTACGTGCACCAAGAAGATAAGTAAAGGATGCAAATGTTTCATTCTTCACCACCTACTGTCAAGACTGTTACAAAATCCACTGTTACTTGGTGCTTAGGACCTGCTGTTTGCTTTCAACTCTCATGAGAGCCCCTGACTTTCATGAGAGTTGAGAATGCCTGGCACCTACCTAGATTGTATAACTGGGGCTGCTCTTCATGTTTGACAAGGAAAAGCATTGTTTAAAGAAAGCATTTTTCTTTATGAACTCCAATGAGAGTGAAGCTCAAATGGGATTACAAGTGTTTTTTTTAAACTTATTGCCTTGAGCTCCCCTGCTCTCGGAGGTGAAATTTTCTGAAACTCCTGTGCTCATTTTACCTGGGTACTGATTCATGACATTCTTGCTGTGAACTCCTTCAATACTCTGCTATTTCTCCAGGTTTTTTGTTTTTTTTAAAGAGGGGGAAAGAATGCATAAGCACTCCTCAGGCTTTGATCTTTAATTAAAATACGTGGTTTTAATATAGGATAACATAAGTGTATTCTCATCTAACAGAAATGAAGTACTTTACCATTTTAATGTGTGTATCACATGGGTTGCTAAGGCCTGTTATAATTGCATATGGGGTCAGGCACTGATTCATCCACTTTCAATCTGGGGAGCTTCCTGTTATCTATGCTGTATACTTTTCTGATTGCATTTTGACTTCATTTACTTCTCAGTCCCCGTTGTATAAAGCAGCTTCTGTCCTTATTATAGAAAATCCTACAAGGTTTTTAAAAGTGGGGTTTTTTTGCATCTCATTCAATCTTTCCATCTGTAAACCACAGCCTCTCAGAGGGATCAGAAGAAATGCGTAATGGAAGGAAACACACAAAAACAAATGTTTACCACCTAATCTCTTCACCCTAAACCCATATCGCTTCTCAGGGCCCATTCAAATTAGCATTCCACTCTGGGAACTCGAGTGAAGTCAGGGAAAGTGCTTCACATGAAGTTTATTAAAAAACAAGATTCATTTGTTCATCATCATAGTACCCGAGTGTGTCGGAACGCCCTCTTAAGGCAGACAAGTTATCATAGAGTCATAGAAGTAGGGTCAGAAGGTACCTAAGTCCAACCCCCTGCCTGGGCTGGACAAAATACTGGGCTCATATGACCCCAGCTAGGTATTATGAAGCCTCCTCTTAAAGCCCCCCAGGGCAGGAGTCAGCACCACTTCCCTTGGAAGTTGGTTCCAGGTCCTAGCCGCCCTGATTGTGAAGTAGCGCCTCCTGATGTCCAGCCTGGACCTATTCTCAAGCAACTCATATTTTACAGAAAGGGAACTCAGGGACTTGGCTAAGACAGATTGTGATTCAATGATTTACCCAAGGTCATGGTGGACGTTTGTGGGAGAACTGAGACTTGAAATCCAAATATCCCCATTTGGTGCCTATATTAACACCAGAACCACAATTTTTGCAGCTTTTATCATTTTGCATTTCCTGTCATCCGTTGTCGCCATACGATGAAAACCTTCGCTGTAATAGTATCAGCGCTGTATAAGGGAGCGGGAATTGCTATCTTTTGAACCATAAAATAATTACTTGAAGAGGCAATTCTAGAACGTCTACTGGAATCCTACCTCCTGTGTAATTAGGTCCACAGTAAAGTCTAAGCATCTGCACATGCGGCCCTATTAGGCCACAGTAAATTAATAAGTGCTGCCATAGGTGTAGTACTGATAAACACAAGTATGATCCTGTAGCAGTGTTAGTGTGCCACAACTCATGTGTAGACACTGATGGGGCTGGCTGGGGCACAAAGGTACTTCACTGCAGGGTCTTCCTGACAGCTGCCCCTGCACTGAAGCATTCTTGTGCCCCAGCCAGCCCCTCCGAACCACATTGAGCCGGGTCACAGCAGCCCCAGACTGGCAGGTTGACCCACGGGCCTCCTGCCAGCCAGGGCTACTTACTGCTCAACATGCTGCGGTCCCAGGCACGCATGTGAACACGGTGCCCGGGAACAGTAAACTCTGGCACAAAGTGTGCTGGAGTTTATTCAGTCGCATTCATAGCATATGTACATGAACCCACTGAATCTCTCCATTATTCTCAATGCCTGTCTAATTAATAGGATGACTCTTAGGCAGAATTTTTAACAGTATTATGGTAATAGTCTTTTGCATAGTAACCAGTGTCCTCTTTCATGGCTGCCCAATGTCTAAGTGGCTGGGAGCCACACCACGTGACTTCCCCCCCCCCCCACATGGCCTGTTATGCACTTAGCATGCCCCCTCCCCACCCCTACCGCACTGCACAGTCCCTGATATGTCCTGGGGCCCTGATGAATAGGTGTGTTACACCAATAAGGCCCCCTGTGCATGGTTCCTACTTAGTCCTTCCAGCACACAGCAAGCAACAATCCCTGCACTTCACAGTGCAAATGCAGTGCCAGGGGTGACTGGTGCCTCCTGAGTCTGGGGGGGCACAATTTGTGGGCTGGTCTGGGGGTGGGCCAAAAGCCCCATATCCACTCCTATACTTCTGTGCCATGGCTTACTGCCTCTCTCCCCTCCCCCCCCACCAACATGCTGGCAGTGCATGCAGCAAAAAAACTGCCCTGTCCTGAGTGGTGCCAAGTTGGGGGCCAATCTTAGGGGGGGCATGTGCCCCCCCCATCCCATGCCTTTCCTATCAGTCGCCGGTGTGCAGTGTAGTCTTTGCAGATCTTCCTGAGCTGCCCAGCACTCCAACCACAGGCTTTCTCAACCCCATGGGTGTTCTTGCTGGCTCCTTGCTGCCCCCGAAGATGGGAGCAGACAGTGGAAGCTGGAGGAAGGATGGGGAGCCTTGGTATTCCAGCAGCAGCAGTAAGAGAGCAAATAGGGGAATGGTGACTGAGTGGACCAGAAACCTGGGGGCTGCAGTATAGCCCCTTGGGGGCTGCATGCAGTTGTACCGCTAAGGCCCCCGCTCAGGATGGGACAGCCTTAATTTCTTTCATGTATCACTGGCATGATGCTCATCTGTCTACTTTGTGTGTTTTATCTAATGTATTTTGTCTTAGTTATTTCCAAGGCACTTACCATGTTGGGGCCAAGTCTTCAGTGGTTGTGTGTTGGAGTGGTTCCACTGATGGCTCTGAGAGGGCATAAGAAGCCTTCACAGGAGAAACAGCATAAATGCTGAAATTTTGTTCCTTGGATGGATCTAATTTTGAGATGAGAGACTAGCAAGCCATTTGCCTTGACTATTAATTCAAGAATTAGATGGACAAAGAAGGAAAGTCTGCCAGGCATGAGTTATAAATGTGAGAAAGGGTGGTCACCCCTTAAAGTGTTTCAGTTATCCTTGTCATTTAGCACAGTCTGGGGCCTGAGTCTCTACAGCCTTATTCCAGCATCTCATTGTTGTAAATCCATTACAGTCAATGGCATCATGCTGGTATGAAACAGGAGTAATGCATGGGTGAATTAGGTCCACCTATGTCACCATCCGGTGTTCCCTGGGGAATCCCTTTTATAGATAAAGGGGATTATAGAAACTTCATTGATACCTACAGAATATTTTTAAGGCCAGTTGTTCTTCCAGATTAGACTACCCCCCCACCTGCTGCAATTTATTAGCATGTGTATTTAAATGATCTTTGAATCCACTAATCCATTTGTTTTGATAAAGAGATTCACTTCACATACAAACAAGACTTGCTGTGCTGCATTAAAGTGATGCCAGTATATATTTTTAGAAACACAACTTTTTTTTTTCCTTGTGCACTGGCTAGCTTGCAAAGTTTTCTTTCTCCCATTCGATAACAAGAGCAAAATGTTACCTTTCTACATTAGAGGCAGAATGAAATGCCTGCTGGCTGTGTTAGAAAGATCCCATGACAAAGTGTGTGACTTCTAAGGTGGGGCAGGGCCTGCTATCCTTTCTCAATCCCACCGAGGCTGCTTTGAGTGGGTAGCAAGCCAACCGAATTACCAGTGGTTATCACAGATGCATGCTAGGGAATAAGGCTTACTTACCAGCGTCACTGTGAAACTGTGAAGATTAATTAATGACTGTGTCTGCAGGGCTTTAAGAGCACGATATACTTTACACTATAACTGCTGTTTAAGCATCGGAGCCAAGTTGTAGCGAGCTCAGTGGAAGGTCCCCTACCAGTTTCAGCGGCAGTCAGACCAGACCCTAAAGTATTTTGCTACCACGAAGGGCTTAAAAACCTTTTATATTGTTCTTATAATGCAATGAGTGGAGTGTCTGCAATACAGCATAACTGAAATTAGTGTCGTTGGCACACACATGATCATCATACAGTTTTTTTTCTGGTAGGCAAGTGACGTATCAACATTTCTTTTGGTCCACTCCTCAGTATAAATTGCCAGGAAGAGTTGAGTTTGTGCCGGTGCACTATGGGTGAAGCCTTTGTATGGCTCCCTGGTGAAAAGATAACAAGCTGCTTGAACATTATGTATTAAAAATGAGCTGTTTATTGTTTCAGGGTAAAGCTAAGAGTAAGATCTCATCATCATGAGAGGAGCTCTTCCTTGCAAGCGGGATATATACAGTGTCTGTTAAAAAGTAATAGCTCTTTTTTTTGCTCTCTCTCCCTCCTCTCTCTTCCTTACTTTATTGATCTGATGTGCTTTTGCCCAAATTGATCCCTCAGGTTATAGACGAGCCCTTTAAAAAAAAATCTGTTTGATAAATGGGGAAGCTGGGAATACCACTTACAGCAAGTTTTCTGTAAATTAGTCTATTTACAGTTTGTGCAGAAACTATAGAGTGAGAACTTGAATGTGGTCGTCTAAATATTATGTTGCGCTGTGGGGCCGTTTTCAAGCTTAGTTGGAAGAAGCCAGTGGAAAACCTCTTCACCATCTACCAGGCAACACAGCAAGCGAGCCACAACGGTTGCTGTTCTAGCCTGCATTTAATGTTCCTGTTGTCTTGTGCTAAATATTGATAATGAGAGAGTATATTAATTAGGATAACCAAAAGTTGTTCCTCTGGTGTTTTCTCCATTCTGGAGACTCATTTAACCTTGCAAGAAAGAACAGAATTAAATCAAGCATTTCCAAATAAGGTTTTGTAGGAATATAATAATAATAATAATAAAATAGCTAGTGGTGTTCAAGTGCTCTTAGCAAATTAATGTGCAATTCCTGTCCTGTTTTTTTTCCCTCAATTAAGGCTATTTCATGCATGTTTTAGATGAGGCCGCAGTACGAGTCAGGGACCAATTTTCATCCTAAAGCTGATTAGGCAGTCAGCTTTAGACCGCTACTGAAATATCTTTTTGTCTTGAACCACTCTTTTTTTAGTATTATTGATTCATGCAGGACTTTGTGTGATTTATCAGCGTATTTTGCTAATGAATGCTAAGTTACACTTTGCTTCTTGGTGCAGCAAAATTGCCTAGGTTACTAAAGCGAGCTGTGCCTGAGATTATCTCGCTACTGCTCCTAATGTTGTCGCCGAAGTGTTTCACTTCTGAGTTGTGCTTATAATTCCTTTGCCACGTGCAATTTTTCCTTTCAAAGTACGACATAAATAAAATATCTGTTTGTGCTTCTCTCAGAGCAAAGCATACAGAGGCAAATGTTTACTCACTTATGCAGAAAGTGATATCTGTTGCAAAGAGTAAATCCTCGTTTTCATATTTAATGAAGACATAATCAATGGTAATGGATGAAGATTGCATTAAAGAAATGTTAATGCCTCTCCCAAGGGAAAGTCATTTTACTGGAAACAAGCTAGTTAATCAGCTTCAGAAGAAAATATATAGTTTTATTATACAAACAGTTTTCCCAAGGATGAAGAAGGAAGTGTGACAAAAGCATCCATTAGTTTTCATCTTCAGGAATTCATCACATGTGGCAGGAGATGGTCTTCCTCCTCTAAACAGCTAGTATCAGACTTCTGCATGCAGGTTATAAAATAAACCAGGGCTGAGATGAGCAAAATATAATTTATTTCTCCCCAGTTTCCTGCTTGTTTTTCATTTAAGATGTTAGTCACAGTTCAAATATTGTCCTTAAATGAATTTTCAGAGCCCAGCTAACCACAAGGAGCACAAAGAGCATTCAATCAAACTGCTTTACTTTATTTGGGCTATATATTCAAACCAAAATTTAATTCCTGAGTTTTTAGACACAGAGCTTCTATAGAGTTTCCCTGGCTCAGCTCTTATTTATACACGCATTATTTATATCAGTGCCAACCACACTGTTTGCTGCTGCAGCTAGGACATGCAGCTCAAAGGTTTTGGCATAGCACCTTCTAGCCGGCAGAGAATGAGTATCTCCTTGCCTGCCATTACATAGTAGGTGATTCATGCTTTGAGAACAATGATGTACCTACATCAAGGACATGCACAGATCAAAAAGCTGTTGTCAGAAATCTGCCATTCAAATTTCCTTCCCTGTGTCTAGGTTTGGTTATGCATTTCAATTCTGTGACACGAAAGAGGACAGCTACAGCTGGCTGAAATTCAGGATCTACAGCTCTGGAATAAAAAAAAACAAGTTATGGAAAAGAAAATACTGTGTTTCTTTAATGAAATACGGTATCCTGGACTAAGTGCTTGTCGATAGAAATTGATGTTCCTGCCAGTTCAGCGATTATTAGAAGCAGTGCAAAGCACTGGGACTTGCCATTGTTGGTGGCTTTTGGAGAGCCGTGCCTGGCACTCTGATAGCAAGCGGCATGGGGACCCAATTTGTCTAGAGTCTGGAGGATCGGGGTACCAAGCTCCTGGAAGTCTAGTGTCCTTTATGGCCCAGAAGCTCCAGCAGAGCCCTTTCTTTGACTTGGTGACATTTCATTGAATTTTCAGTGAATCAGCATTTTCTGGCAAAACTGTTTCTTTGGGAAATTCCCCACCAGCTCTGGTACATGCTGAATTTCTCTCCTTTTACATTTGCTGTCACTCTTGACTTTTCTTCTGAGTTACAGGAGTTAAAGGTATTTCTTATGACCAAAATCTACACAGGATATTTACGACCCATTTAGGAAAATTTAGCATATAAAGGAAGATGCGTAGTAATAAAGTATAATATAACCTCCGTTGTTTTACTCTTGTACTTTCTAATTCATCGTTAATTAAAGATACCAGAGAAGTGTTCATATTTGATGCATGCAGAAAGGCCTTTGCTATCAAAATGCAATTTCTGAGACAGAGGGCAACACCCTAGTATGAGCATAGAGTGGAGGAAAGACATGAGTTTGATAGGTACAAGCCTCTGATTTCTGTGAAAAACTCTGCAGGATCCTTGTGCCCACAGAGTTTGGAGAAGATCTGGGGTATGAAGGTCTCCAAGGGCTGGAGGGAGCACAGAGTAGCTGGAATGCAGCCTTGAACGGATAGCAGAAGATTCTCCTTTGGCCCAGAGAGTCCTTGAGTAGTGCAAAACCAGCACACTGTCCCACAGCACAGGGATATGCCAAAGGTAAGAACAGGCCAGGTGCAGATGATGCAGCATGTGGCTGCAGATATCTTGGTTTAGGGCAGGGCCTGCGGCTCTGGAGCCACTCTTCAGACGTTAATATGCATCTCCTTGAATCTTCGCACAAGCACATGACGTGACGGAACGGCTACGGAAGCTGGTCACCGTGTGCTTGTGCAAAGATCCAAGGGGGGACACGTTAACTTCTGAAGAGCTGCGTATGGCTCTGGAGTTGCAGGTTGGCCACCCCTGGTTTAGGGCATCCCTAAAACTGTTCCAAGCTACGCAGGACAGCCTAAGTGGAAACTAGTTAAGAGTCGCTCCTTCCCTATGCATTCCTTTACTTCCTTTATATGCCTTGGGTCTCAGTTCAGTGCTGCTGAGGATTGAGTCAGTTTTATCTGTTGTTTGGGTGATCGACCCTTTCACTTGACCCTTCTTCCAAGGGTTCTAGGTACTGGATACATAATGCTTGGAGCAGCCCGTCATCCCTCCTGCATGCACAAAATTGTGCCTGCACAAACCCTCATACATCCAGCACGCACAAAGCACCTCCCATTCAGTAACCATAGTAAAGAATTAACATGCCTAAGGAATATGGGATGACTAAGATCAATCATTGCAATTTAAGTGTGTGGCAGAAAGAGACAATGTATTACTGCAGCATAATTAATATGCAGTTGACCATATAGTCTCTGAAAAATAAAAGAGCGGAAATAAAGGCAGCCAATCTGGTTTTCTACAGACAGGCTTAGTGAGAAATACAACCTGTATTATGCTGAGGGAGCTCAGCCCTTCCAGGCAGTTGCTGGTGGCTTAGAAATGCCTACCTCATCAGTCACCATTCCTTAAAGTAATGGGGTGAAACTAGGGAAAGGAAAATGTTGCTTCAATATCAAGAGCTGCACTGCAATGGATACATTATTTAAAGGAAGTGTTCCATGCTACCACAATTAAACACTGGACAGAACAAGGGATATATAGAATATTGATGTATAGACTTGAACTTGGTGATTTAATCCATCATGTCTCTCCCTCCAACTTCCACGATTCGTTCTGAGCAGCACTTTCAATCATGTGCAGTTCAAGACAAAACAATGGTTTAAAATGGAAATTAGAAGAGAACAAAGCAATTGATGAAATCATATTAAGTGCATTCATCACAAAGCTAATCAGAATAATGACCTGCTTGTAGCATTCTTATTAGTAGTAGGAGTACGTATTTAACAATTAGATCTCACTTAACAATTAAACACTGCAACCAGAAAAGGCTTCATTATGCAAGACATTGTACAAATAAATAATAAATGACTGTCTCTGCCCTCGGGAACTGGAACCCAAGTCTCTTCACTTGGCAGTCCATCTTTCCTTCAGCGACAGAAATTTACCCAGTAGGAGAGGTGGCACAATGCTGAAGAGATGCTTATAAATATTACTAGGGAACTGAGATGTTTTTATAGTTTCTTTATAGTTAGAAAAAAAGTTGAAACCTAGCAGAGTAAAAACCTCTTCCATATATCCAAAAGGCCAGAAAGATGACAGTTTCATTACCTGGTGGTTTCATGCTGATGAATTCGAAGAAGTTTGTGTTTTCTTCTAAAGCCACTGACCTTCCTACTACCCATATGGTACACAGAATGAAGTGAACATATTTCATTTTGTGCAGGTCCAGCAATTCTAGATTAAGAGGCCAATAACTGATCACACAGCACATTAGAGTGCAGGGATTCATGGTGCACTATGACTCTATACTCATCTTGAATTGATGCCTTTGACAATGTTTTGTTTACTCCTTTTTATGTAATGAAATAGCCCATCAAAGCTAAACAGTAGTGTTTTGAAACCATTGCAGCCATGGGCTCTTCCAAGGAGTCAGTTTCATTGTTGTTGTCTACAGTTTCATTGACCCCCGCGTCTTTCTCTTCACAGTATATTTCCATTGGAGGTCTGACTTCCTTTGACTTCAAGTAGGTAGGCTTACCGTTGTTTTTGAGGTTAGTTTGGGATTCTCACCTCTGAGACATGTGTATGCTCTGAGGTCTTTCTTGAAGAACTGCACTGCTTTGTTAGCATAGCCCATATTCCCCACCCCACTAGGGGTGCTTATACATGAGAACGAAGGCTTCTCCAAAGCTGTAATTACAGCATGTCAGAGTCAAGCTGGTTAATCAAGTCTGCCGGAGCGTGGTAATTATTGCGCTCCAGCCAGCTTTCATGTCTTGTGTATCAGCGTCCCCATGCTTCAAGTGCTCTCGCAAAATGGTTGTGAGAGCACTTGAACTAAAGCTGATGAAATGAGCTTTAGTTTAAGCCATTTTGAAGTGAAGGGACACTGATACATGAGATGCTATGGCACTTTAATTAGAGCAGCTCTAATTAAAGCGCCACCTTCCCCCACCCCCTGGATCATGTGGAAAAAAAATAAAATAAAATCAGTGTCTGTTCTTTCCTCCAAGCTGTTCTCATCAACTTTCTCTATGAACTTGGAAGTTACCTCATCAAAATCCCTACCAGGGAGCATGCCGGTCAACTGTAACTCTACTGCTATGGTGGGAATGCTCCTGTTTGCAAGTTCCTGGATTGTGGATTTTAGCTATAAACACTGAAAGAAAAAAGAAAGAATTGAAAAATAAACCAAAGACATGAGAGTGCAGACGAGAGAAGCAACAAGTTGTTGAGCCCAAAATGAGGGACTTGAGAAAAGACATTTTGGGCCCGAAAGCTTCTCTAACATAGTTATCAACTATAAGTTGCTCCAATAAAAGGAAGTCTCTCACCTCACAAATCTTCATATTCCCTGGACTATCATGGCCACAAACGTAAGGTAGACGTGAAGGCAGATATACCCTCACTTGGGGCCACAATGCTGTTTAGTTTGGGCTATTTTCTTACTGATCGATTTATTTATTTTTTCCTTCTCCATGCTGCATAATTTATGTGGAAAGGCGTATAAGGGAAGTGGCATCGCCATGTTTACCCAATAACTGCAGTCCTGCTTTTGTGGTCAGGGCATGGGGATACTGTTCTGTGACTCCTACTCCCATAAAAACCTTGCCCTATTGGCAAAAAAACAGAAAAAAAAAATGGTAAAAACCTCTCCCTATTGAAAACAAAGGCGAAATTTCCATTGAGTTCAGCATGGCCAGAATTTTATTCTGTAAGTAGCCCTTATCCACATGAGCAGTCCCATTGACCATCAAGGTAATAAAGTCTACTCAACAGGAGAAAGGGAAGCAGTATAAAATCTTACGTAAGTACTGGGAGGTCTGCTACCAGCAAGTTTAGTAATACTTCTCCCATAGGTTACTTATTAGGTTTGAACCCTGTATCTTCAACACAGAGTTGTTCTACCCCTTGAGCTAAAATAATGACTTCTTTACACTGGCAGCAGTACTGGAACAGACACTAGAGTAGGGCACCGTACATGTGTTGCAAGTGGTAGGTATGCTGCCCTAAGAACAGAACTTACACGCAGTCGGTGCTTTATTTATTTAACTTTTTGTTTTGAAGCTTTCTTCTTTTTCCACCAAGGCCATACAGGGTGCAGATGGGAAATGGGTCCCTTTGACTACACATTTGCCATTTCAACAAGAAAGTCGAGGCAGCATTTTAAGATCTAAGTTTGTTACACGCACAAGTCTCGCCTTCTCTTATGGTCGTTCTAGCTGGTTCTGTTACAACACCATGAATCTATTACTGATGATACAGACACCATTTAAAGGAAAGAAAATGAATATAATCTTACAGTAGGTGGCAGAGATATTTATACTGCAAGTTCTCATTTTCTGGTTAAAAGACTATTTCATTACTGAAAATGGTATAAATCTGTATCACTACAGGGAATTTACTGATCACAAAAACATTCTAAAATAGTATCAGGCAAAACTAGAATGTGAACGTCTTCTTTTCTTTGCCTGCTTGAAGTAAATTGGTAAAAGCAGTTTTTTAAAAATTTGAATCCTTTTTAAATTTATATAATTTCATAGTTGGTAGGGTAGGAAGGGACCTGAGCAAGTCCGACCCCCCTGCCATGGGCAGGAAAGGATGCTGGAGTCAAGCGACCCCAGCAAGGTGATTATCTAGCCTCCTTTTGAAGACCCCCCAGGGTAGAAGCAAGCACCACTTCCCTTGGTAGGTTGCAGATACTAGCCGCCCTGACTGTGAAGTAGTGTTTCCTGATGTCTAGCCTGAACTTACTCTCAGTCAACTTGTGGCCATTATTCCTAGTTACTCCTGGTAGTGCTCAGGGGAACAGGGTCTCTCCCATTCCCTGCTGGTCCCCCTTGGTAAGTTTACAGACGGCCACCAGGTCCCCTCTCAGCCTTCTCTTGTGGAGGCTGAACAGGTTCAAGTCCCGTAGTCTCTCCTCGTAGGGCCTGCCTGCTGCCCTCAAAATAACAAATATATTTGTTACTTTTCTGTGTTTCTGTGTTACCTAATTTTTGAATAGAGACATTAATTATAGTAGTTGTTTTAATGCCTTGCAGCAGTGGCTTTCAACCTTTTGGTCCTGTTGCCCAAAGATGTGGTGTGGAGCCAATCCACAGCCCATATCAAACCCCAAGTGCCAGGACTGGGCTTCTACCTCCTGATAGGGCTCTGGAAAGCCTCCATTGCTCCCCATATGATAGGTTCAGGCCCCAGAGCCCTGCTGCCCCTACCCAGTTCCACTAGCTGGACTTGGGCCTTGTGGTCCAACGCCACTACTGGCCTTGCATGCCAGACTGGTGCTGTAGGGCCCCAGGCCACCTGTACCCAGCTTTGCATGGTAGGATCAGGCTCTGGGGACCTGCTCTGTGCACTAGGATTGGGCCCCATGCTACCTGATTCAACCAATCTAGTATGCAGGGCCCAAAGTCTGTGGGGAGCCCCTGTGGGCAGGGGTTGATCACCCTGGTCTCGGAGCATAGAAATCAATGTGTGAAATCTGACAGTCACTGTTTTCACTTGTATTATGGGCGTGCATGCGTGCGTGTGTGTGTGTGTGTGTGTATATACAGGCACACAAACAAATTCTTATTGAATAAACAATGTGAAATAAGGCAGCCACATACATTTGTATGGCAGTGAAAATGCATCATTTTAGCATAATTATTGTGTATATTTGTTACAATACCATACATCATCCTCCAGTATTTGCAATTTAGTTGCTTTATATTTGCAGAAATGCAAGAAATATGATCATTTGTTTCTTTTTCTGAGCAATAATTATAGCATAACTTTCAGCCCAAGCCCTTTTTTTTCTTCTAAATGTTTTTTTTATGCTGCACTGAGACTCAGTGCAAATACTGTCTTTGCATTGATTATTTTTTACTATACTGTGGCATATAGCTAACTTCAGTTCCCACAAATTGTGGTGTTTCAGCTCTAGAGAGAGCTAAGATGCAAACTTTGTATAATGTACACTTCAGGAAAGGAAATTATAAAGGGCTGAAAGGCTCTGAGGGTTGATCACAGACTATGTAATCTTTCATCACTAGGATCACTGGCTCAGATCATCCTAATATCTATGCTGGCTGGATTCTGATGGTGGCCTACATGAAATTAATTTGTGGTCTTGGCCTAGTTCCTAGTGTCCACATCAGGAAAAGTGCTGTTGTAATTGGCAGTCTTAGCAGAGCGGTCAAGGATTGTATATGTCATGGGCAATGAACTATCATCTAACCTGTCCAGAAAAGTGTTGACTTGTATTAAGAGACATGAAGAAAGTGGAAAACTTGCATTGTTAGTTCCAATTTCTGTAACTGTTCTTTGCATCACTAGACAACTGTATATTCCAGTGCTGGATATAAAATAAAATTTGAAAACAGTGAAAGCAGAAAAGAAGATCTATTGCCTGTGGTAGAAGAGAGGAACATTTGCATGGTAGAATGACTTGTGTATATGTGATATGGCCATACCGCTAGAGGGCTAATGAGGAATCCACAGGGCATGAGAGTGGGGTTAGGCTTCAGCAGGAAGAGATTAAGCTGGTTTTTCTATTCCACACACCTCTTTTTTTTAGTTGTATTTTGGTTTAATTTGGTATATGGTGAATGAAGGGAACAAATCCAACAAGGATTTGCAGTTGGTATAAATATCATTGTGAACAACGGGGCTAATGAGGTGTTGATTTACATTCGTAAAAATAAAAAATAATGTCACAGTAGTCTGTGGGTTTACAGTTGTGAAACCAACCTGTGGAAGTAAGGGCAGAGTCTGATCTTATATAAATATTGGGGCTGTGTGAAGCTTCGGTAGCCGATTCTATTCAGCGGAGATGCGGCCCAATTCGGGGACTAAATCTCTGAGTCCAAATCAAATTGGAAGACCAATTAAAAGTTCTGAATCAATTTGAAGCATCCGAATCAATTCAGAAAAAGATTCAGAAAAGATTTGGTGATTCGGCCATAAACTAAACAGGCAGCTGACAAGTCTGTTGGGGTTTGGGGAGTGGGGAGGGAAGTGGAAAGGGGGAGGGTGGGATTGGGGCTGGGACAAGCTGCCAGAGCAGGGGGGTGGGACTCGGGGAGGGGGATGCAGGCATGGCAGCGCTGGGAGCGGGGGCTCTGCGGCTTGCCCAGGCAGGGCGGGGGTAGATGTAGGCACAGCTGGCTTTGGGTGGAAGGGCAAGTGACAGCAGGACATAGCCCCTGTTCCCAGCGCTGCCACACCTGCTCCCCCCCATATCCTGCTTCATCGGCTGGCAATCTGTGACAGTGCCCGCCCCTCCACACCAGCTGGCAAGAGTCCCTGCTCCCGGTACTGACGTGGGCACAGCAGCTCTGGGCATGTGGGTTCTGCCCTGTCACCACTTGCCAGCCACTGCAGAGTCGTGTGGAATGCAGGTGTGGCAGCACTGGGAGCAGGGGCAAGTGGCAGCAGGGCATAGTCCCTGCTCTCAGTGCTGCTGTACCCACATCCTGTGCCCTTCCACCCCCCTTCCTGAGTCCCACACCCCTGCCCCAGCTGGGCAGCTTGTCCCAGCCCCAATCTCTCCCTTCCCCATGCCCCTTCCCTCCCCCAACCCAACAGACTTACCAACTGGAGGCAGCTGTGTCAGCTGCCTTTTTAGTCGTATGGCCTAATCTCCGAAGTGGCACCAAATCTTTTGGATCTGATTCAACGGAATTGAATCAGGACAGTGATTCGAATCTCCAGATTGAATCACTGTCCTCTGAACTGGCTGAATCCAAAGTGAATACTTGCTGCTCCTCACAGGCCTAATAAATATATATGAGATATCCTTATATCTATAAAAGGAAATTACCTACAATGTACATTTGAACAGCAAAATGAAATCTTATCCCTGAATGACACATGGCCAGCTTATATTTGTAGTCAGTATAATACATTTCAACATGCTTTTTTTTCACATCAGTTCAGTTTTAAGTATACATAGAGCCCTTCAAAGTGTGTATTTACCTTTGTGATCACTTAATGTTACTGGAATATCATTCCCAGCGTGGTGGTTACCATTCAAAAATCAATATGTACAAGAAGTTGCCACATCTGACATTCCATGGTATTTCTGTAGGAAATCAGGACAGGAAATAAAGGCTGTACATGCTTCCCTTTTAATAGAAATCACTCTTTATTTGTATTTTATAAGTATATGTAGAACAATTGGCTGGCAAATTGGGGCAGGGATAAAAAATTGTGGGTCACATTTTATAAGGTTCCGTTTATAAGTCATTTGTGTAGAGTGAATAAATGATCAATAGATGTTTTAATAAGTAGTTAATCAATTACTATTGATGGTAATAGACTCAACAGGGTAACTACTTACATTATAACCATGGCTGAGAAACATCAGCTTATGTAGTAATATATACTAATTGTGTCTAATATGATTTTGACATCAAACTCAAGCGTCCTTCCAAGCCTAATGACCCATTGGGCTAGTGTGATAAATGAACACTTGTTTCTATAGTCAGTGGCACACAAGGAAATGATGTGGCCAGCATCACATCCGGCTTCCTTTGCTCCCCAGCCCAAATAAGCAGGTACTGGTTACAGCTGGGTCATGATCTTTGACATGAGTTCTAAGCAAGGGTTGAAGACATGCCTCTGGAGCTGTAGACAGACAGGTTTAGGTAGCTTCGCTTTTAGCATATCACAATTAGCATATTATAATGAATCCCTTATTAACCCTTTATGAACCAGACATGAATGCTATCTTTACATAAAAAAGTGTGATCAAACCCTAGCACACAGCCATGATTGCTTGTTGAAGAGCTATTAGAGATCATGTGCAATTGGGGCATAAACATAATGGTGTGAGACAAATGCCAGATCACATCTTGTAGTTCTTCCTCATATTGCAGATTCTCTTTGTCCTGTATTATATCATTTATTGCAACCAACACATGCATCTCTTTCACATACCTCTCTATTACTGACACAGTAGCAGACACTTAAAAGCCTCTTAGCTGCTTTACTGATGCCTCCCCCCTGCAACCCGGCCTGGGTCCAGATACTCCTCAGCAATGTCACCTTATTAAAGTTCCATTCAAGATATAATGATAAGTCATGATGTGCCTAACGCATGAAACAGCTTAGAAGCACGTTTGCCCAGGGCCCAAAATCTGCCATGTTAGACAGCCAAAAACTGGCTTGAAAAGAGAATGTGTGAAAGAAATTATAATAATTCCTCCAATTCCATTACATTATTCATCATGTGGCCTTGTTTCTTATTCTCCTGAGCATGATTGAAGCCAGAAGACCATGGTTATACAGGCAGAAAAACCTAGTATGCAGATTCATACAGTAGATTCCTGGAATCCATAAGTAAAGCAGACGCAGAGCATGTGTTAGGTTCTTCTTTTAAAATTAAACCGGATAGAAGCCTGCTAGAATTAGCCGGACCTGGTAGTGGGATGTAAGTGAATGATATTATGAACCATCATTAAAATGGAAAATTACATTAGAAACGCCACTGGTGCTGTATGGAGTAACCACAGTCTGCTAATTTTACAAAAGAAAGCCCTGATTTATAGACTGTGACTAAGAGGAGAGCATCAGCAGTTTCATTTTGTTTAGCTTGGAAACTAGGTGTGAATGTTGCTTCCAGCATTAATATCTGTTTAGGCTTCAATGCCATCAGCAGATTCATTACTGAAGCAGTGGGAAAAAGCAAATCCTGGCAGACACAGTACTGTAGGCATCATGATGCATCGCAGGCTGACATAGGCGACTTGCATAACCTATTGGCAACTGTCATGTCGCGTCATATTTGGATGCACAAGCTCAGTGGAAAAGATCCAAATCTTTTAGCATCATAACTTTCCATAAGGATGATAATTTTGTAATAATCAGTTTTCGTGGCAACAGCAGTCTCTTGCATGATCTAAAAGTCTTGACAGGTTTTTAGTGTTTCAAAACCCAAACACTGTAAAACACCCAGAACTGAGTGAAAGATAATCAGGCTAATGCATTATTTTTTCGGGGCCTAATTCTGTGAATTCTCATTTCTATTGATAGCAAGTTGTGAGCAACTATTGTATGTCTTGCTTATAAGCTTGATTCAGAAGCATTGCCGCATGAACAACTGGCTTAGGGTATGGCAGCATTTCATGGTACGTAAGACTGAGAGGAAGACCTTGTTGTACGAAGAGAAGTCATGCACTGCCAAAATTGCTCATTGGCTAACGTTGCTTATTTTTTATTGCAAGACCTACCTTGAATATAGGAGGCGTTTTCCCCATAATGTTCCTTTGAAATTCTAACCCATCTATAGCTTCCAGTTGTGGCCAATCTTTGTGAATCGCAGATAAGTTCTTCTGAAGAACTGAGATCATTTTGAATCCTTGAGGTGGCTAATCCTTAGTAATTTAAGGTTTTGTGTGTGTGTGTGTACATACATGTGTCTGGCTTTCAAAGAAAGAAATTTTCTTAGAGTTGTTTTGTCAGAAAAATAAACTCATGGAGAGAGTGTCTGTTCACTACTTTATTATTATGAAGGAAATAATGAGGAAATCACTAAGTGTATAGAGAAAGGCTGCTTGTATACTCCACAGGGGTTTACTTTGGCTTAATTCTCCCTAAATTGAAGCGGTGGATTTTTCAAAACCCCACTTCAACTTAAGTTGAAGTGAACCCCTATGGCGTGTACACAAGGGTTGGGCCCGATCCTTACCTGCCTCTCTGGCAGCTGGGGGGGGGGGGGGCGAGCTGCAGGTGGGCAGAGCGGTCCCCGAGCTGCGGGGGGACTGGTGCTCCTCCGTGGCAGTGGCACCCCCCAGGTGACACCCAGCCTGGGAGGTCCCAGAGGGCACCACAGCCGGGGAGGGAAGGACTGGGCCCCCCGTGCAGCTCGGGAGGCTCCGGGGCCAAAAAAAAAAAAGAAAAGATCTGGATTGCTGCTTTTTTTTTTTCTTTTTTCTTCAATGGAGCCTGCCTGCACAGCCCTTGAGCTGAATGGGACCCGGTGCTTCCCTCCACGACTGTAAGGGAGCAAAGTAAAAACCCTTGGCCATTTTTTATTTTGCTGTGTCCCAAAGTCATTTAGCGTGCACTGTGCCGCCGACGGCGTAAGCAGCCGCACCATTAAAGCGGTGCAAAAGGGCATTTCAGCCGCTTTAAAGGCCGATATTGTGTCATGTGCAAAGACCCCAACTGTTCTTCTTTAGTTCCTCGTTCTGGGGATCGCACCGTGGAGTAACACGTTGCCTAGTGCCGGGGTGTTGACATCTGCAGTTTTCTGCCCTTCGGTAATTTTACCACCTTGTCATCAGCTGGCTGCTGGAAAAAAAAAACAGTGCTAATATGAATAAACATATTTTGTTGGCACTTTCAGAGGTTTGTTTTTCTTCATCTGTTTCTAAGCTTTATTACCTTTGTGTGGGATTTCAGAGTTACCGAGAAACTCTTGTAAAATTTTACTGCCCTTTACTTACTATGGGGACTTATCTGTATTGCTTAACTCTGACCTCACGCTGATTAAAATCAGAAGCATCTCTGTTCAAAGCAGTGAATATACAGAGCACAAAGAGTCAGGTCTGGTGGCTTCAGGTAGAGGTTGCACAATATGCATAATACAACACTGATGACACTAAAATAACAGGTCATAATTGAAATACGCGTGAACGTTATAACAAACTGTTCTTCAGAGCAGTTAGCAGAGTAGGTTTGAATAAAATCCTCTAAAACTCTGGGAATTTTTAGAACAGGGAAAAGTAAAGAGCAATGTAATGTATGTTTTGGGTAACATAATAAAAATGCATGGATAACTTCATTTGACTTTGGTACATTTAGTTGCAATATCTATCTATCTCCTGGGTTTTCAAGGTCTGGTGTGAATACATGACTTAAAGCACAATTTTTCAAATGTGACACTTAATCCATAGATATAAATCATTGTGGCTCACTATTATATCATAACTGTCACTGGTATTTCTTGGTAGATAAACAGACATAAAATAATTACACTTAAGTCCATCAAAGTCAGTAACTTTATTTTGTGTTAAGTTACCTGAAGGTAGGTTTGTTGAGAAAAGTCAGGAAGTTCATAAGAATAGTGTACTCATGGAAACGCTTCTTGCCTCTCCTTTTGACTTATCTAAATCTCACATAGACAAATATAAAGACAATCTCATCTAATTGTGAAACGCGTGGCAGTATCAAGGAAGGATACCACTAGCAAGTATCTAAGAGACAAAGAAATTCACTTGAGTACTGACCTTGAGTGGCTTGATTGACTAGTATGGAAGCTTTCAGTCCACATTCGTAGGCAGTTAAGATTTCCAGAAAGCTGGCAGGGAAAGAAATTAATAAATCACAGGTCCATGTGGAGTCTAAAGCAAAATATTTCTTCCTGGATTTTTCAAATGAAGTCTCATATGGAAAAATCCCTTCCAAAACGGTTATTGATTCGATCCTGCAGTTTGATACCTTATAAAATGGCGATCTCATACTTCATGTGGCTTGCAGCAGATTTATAGTTCAAAGTGCAAAAACACATGAAAAATATACGTTGCGCACACTTCTGGTTAGAGAAATTGCTTTAAATTGTGTTGTGTATTGCTAAGAATTTCACGCTCTCTTTGGTCTGAAAAGGAAAAAGAAAAAGAAAAAAGTTTAGTCTCCATTTGGGATTTATTTTCCATCTCATCCTGCATCATGGTGTACAATGGGCGTGTCTACACATCACCGTACAGCAATGGTCCTATGGTGCTGTGCTTTAGTACTTCCTTTTGGCGCAGTAGGGGTGGTTACTGCACTGTTCATGCAGCACACGGTTAGATTTTGTCTCTACCTCGCTGCAGCGGCACACTGTACCAGGGGGAGCGTGCCACTATGGCACTGTAGCCGGTGAACACCTGTGTGATTGCTACATTGCCATAGTGCACTGTACGGTGATGTAGTACATTGCTACGTCACCCTCGGGCAATGTGTAGACATATCCGATGAGACTTTGCCATTTGTTTAAACGACAGCAGGATGAAGTCCTGTTTTTTTTAGTCCCTCAGAAGACAGATCTTCTGCTGTTGTAACTTGTCCTAGCTGTTATTGAAATCAATTGTTTGCTTAGGGTTGGTAATGCTGTAGAGCTGGTATAGAAGGAGTATCCTATTTAACTATAAATATTTTCTCGGGTCTTAGCACAAGAAATCACTGTATTTGTGTGCACACGCATGGCTGGGTGAGCCACTCACGTGCATGTGCATAAATGTATTTAAACAAGCCCGTGCCTTAATGATCACTAATTGTGCACAATTCTTTACAATCTCTTACTGCCTTCTAGCTTGTAGTGATATACACAGCCCTATTCTGTGCTTAATTATTAATTTTATTTTAAGGAGTTGAACAGTCAATACCAGGATGTTTTATGACATGCAGAGTCTTTTCCTTACCCATATTTTCTCTACACAGACATAATGTAGCCCTTTCAAGAGCAAATCAATTGCAAACAAAGAGAAGGCGCTTGATTTGCTGCTTAAGGTCTCGAGCAACCAAGATGCAACATTTGCAAGGAAGTAAGGACATAGCTGTTGTGTCCTATTGGTCATTGCGGACTAGGGTCAGTTCTGTGCCTTTCTCGGGACTTTTTAGGTCGGTGCAGAGCTCTGTAGTTCCAGGAGGAAAGTTGGAAAATGGTCTCTGCCACCACTGCCTTGATGCAGGGGTGATGCACATTCAGGTCTGCAGGCATGAAGAGTTGAATGCCCTTTTGAAATGGCGAGCTCCCTGTCAGCCCCATGAAACACTTCCCATCTTCCTAGTATGAAAGAGGAATGACATAGAGGAGGTAATTTATACCTATGTAGGGGGGAGGTCCCAGAGTGACCCTAAATTATGATGGGCCCTAAAGTATATACTATAGGGCAATGATGTGCATGACAGAGTGGCGGGGCCTTGCTTATGGAAATGTATAGCTGTTACTGAACTTCATCTGCTTTTTATATATCAACATCTATATTTATAATCCTATATTTCACACTGTCGTTCCAAAGGCTTGCTTTAAAAATCATGCAGCACATTCTTTAAACTTCTGAATTATTTACTAAGACTGAACTGTCAATGGCTTTAAAATCAAATCTCTCCCCAAAAAACCAAGGGAGTTAGAGTAGGGCCATTGAGATTTCAGTATGCAGATTTCCTCCAAGCAGCCCTCAACCTTGCAACACAAAAATAGCTTGGAAAACACTTTATTATCTGCTGTTGCAAAATGCAACAAGGAATTGAACAGGGGCTGTGAATGTGATATAGAGCCTGACCTATTCAGAGTGGAAGTGTTCAGAATGCCTGATTGTGCTTCTCTTTGCTGACTGGGAACGTTTCAGCATGGGAAACTACTGAGCTTTAATCGTAAGAGTCTAAAGGTAGATGCCACGTGAATGAATATATTGCTGTGTCATAACATTCCCTAAGGGGAATGAAGGGATCCCGTATGAGGAATTCAATCAGATTCCCTTCACTAAATGCAGAGTGTAAGAGAAAAGAACTAGAAATGTCTGAAGAAAAAAAACCACCCGAGTAGTTTGACTTTGAATAATTATAACAACTTCAGTTGGGATAGCTCTAGGAACCAACAAGAAGGGTAATGCCTTAGTCCAACCAGGAAAAAAGCCAAACAGGGTGTGCGCCAAGACTGCAGCCGTCACTTATCAAGCAGCACAGGTCTTTCAATGTTTAGGAGATCAGATTAACAGGACTTGACTATAAAATCAATTTGAGGATGAAATGATAAATTAGAGTAAAAGTGCACTCCCAGATTGAAGGAGACAAGGTCAGGGAATATGTGGAGAGGATTTACCTCTCAATAAAGTGACCTGATTATTCTTTCAATTATGCTGGTAGCACCCTACACGTCAGTGGATTTATTTCTGATTGGTGTGTCTGTGATGACAGAAGAGGCTCATGGGTATGGAAGATGAACGATGAGGTCGAAAACTGCATCTTGGTTTTATCCCAGAGATTAGTGCACAACCATTTCTAGGCGACACTTCCAAGACAAGTGGAAGACGAGTCCGTGCCCTGTTCACTCTCTGTTGCAGCATCCATTCTCTGCCACTGTGCGACACAAGGTACTGGGCAAGGTGGACCTATGGTCTGGCCCAATACATGGCAGTGCTTATGATTTTATGTCCTATGTAGAGAGCCTCAGGTATGAACTTGTGTATCATCATCATACTGCAACGGTGGAAGTGAAATCCTTCAGAACTGATAATTGTATCTAGTGGTTTGAGGAGAAAAGTCTCCAAAGCCCCTACTAGAGGATGTTCTGATTGTTGGTTCCTTGAGGGTACGTCAGAGGCTCCAGAGGGCGAAATGAGAACAAAGACGGGCAGTGCCTTCTTTACCCATACTAGCAATAAACTAGGTGATGAGTTATTCTTCAGTGAGCTGGACCATCAGCTGTGCCAGCTTTGGCTTCTGCATGACTATGCCAATGTTCACCAGTGGAGGAGCTGAGCATGCACTGAAGGGTCTAATACAAGCTGGATGGACAGTTTCCACCTTACATTGTGCAGCAAAGTAGTGTTTTTTTTAATGCAATGCGGTGAGCCCAGTAAATGTTATTGTGATAGGAAACAGAATCACTCTCTTTCCTCGCAACCACTGAGCTCCTCTTTGAACCCACGGCATTAAAATAATATGAAAAGCCTCCAGCCATGTGCATGAGAGAAAGACGGGGAGAGGTGAGAAACAGGAGAAACATGACAGAAAGAGGCGGAAGGTCACAAGGAAGCACCATGTGCAGAGACAGAAATGCTGGAAATGGGATCTTGAGGAGAAGCCAACAAGGATATCTTTTGGGTTCGGGGCTGGTCGAATGAAACTTAGAGCTGTGAACAGAAAACCAGAAACCTACCACACACACAGCTACTCCTGTTGTGTGATTCTTCCTGTGGGTAGGGTGATAGGACTTTGTACGTTCTTTGTAAATACGACTGTATCAAGGAAATAATTGACACATCACATCCTCCTCCTAATGGAAGCAACCTAATGTACCCAGCCTTGAATTTTGGCTAACTGCATGAGTCATAAAGGGGTAGCAGGCAGTGTCATGGAAATAATATATCTGTGAAATGGAAGAGAAACCACATCTCATAGAGGCATTATTGTACAAGAGGTGGAGTGTTTTTAATGTTTATTAACTTTGTGTGGGGATTATTTGAATGGCAGCGGGGCCCAGGGACCTGAGTGAGAATGAGAGGCCTTTTCTGTTAAGAGATTTACACTCCTGGATCATTTCAAAAACTCACAACCCTCCCTCAAAATAACATTTAAAAAGCATGACAAGCATGTACGTATCAGATTAGGTTCTATATATCCTAGACGCTGCTGATTAAAGTAGCTCAACAGGTTGAAGACAACTTTCTTATGATACAGGCCTTATCTAAGGCCTGTTGAAATCCAAGGAGAGATTCCCTTTCCCTGGGACTTTCTCCAGAGGTTTCATTAAACTTTCAATGAAGGTCTAAATTTTGAACAAAATCCTGAGTGCAGTCTGCCCACCCAAGATAGCATAGCTTGGGACTCCATTCTCATCACAAAATACTTCCACAAAAATGGATTTTTACAGGGTTTTACAAGGGGGGGAAAATGAGCATTAGACTGAACAGTTTCATTTCCTAGATTGTATTGATTAATAGGTTTTTACAAGCAGTGAGTTATTGAGACCAAAGAAAGTATTGTTTTTACTGTGTTTTTTTTCAAACTATGATTGAACTGAAAAGATATTATTTATTCACTGCCATTGAATAGCATTGTTTATTTATAATGTGAATGTATTCTGGTACGAGACACTTCCTATTACAGAATAAATGAATATGCTAAAAAAAACTCCTAAAGGACCTTTAAAAAGCACAGTTGACATTCTCTTCTCTTCTGCCTTTCACAAACTTTACCATCTAATCCTACTCGATCAGTTAGCTGCTTTAGGAAAACTACCAGTAAAGTTGCCATATCAGCCTGTTGGGCCTCTTTGCACAAGAAGAAAAAAACCGACTCCTAGTAGATATGGCAAAACATTTCTGTGAGTGATTCAGCTCTGTGGCTTCAGGGTAGGAACGAATAAAGGTGGGTGTCTGGAACAGTGCTGCGATTCCAGGTTGGCTTAATGGCTTTTGGAGGCCATTGGCATCTGGGTGCGTAGCCAGGTTGCTAGTGCTCAGTACTCAAAACTGGTCCAGAATTTCAGAGCTCAATCTGTGAGTGGGATTAAATCTTTTGATAAAGTTGAACCCTTAAGGCACAACACGGTCTTTGTTGCCTGCTCTCTGGTCCCGCCCGGACGATCTTGGTTGCTGATCACTTGTTGTCCTTGATGAGCAAAACAAGAATCTACCTCTGTTCTCATTGTTCATCCTAGGTATGTAAAATGTAAACTCTTTGGGACAGGAATGGATGGAAGGGAGGATGAACACAGGCCAAGGACTGAATGATGCAGTTACCGTAAAACAGCAGGAGAGTACGTATAATTGGCTGTCAAGTTTTCTGAGCTCTTAACTAACTTTTTAAACACTGATAGATGACGTGTATTGTTTAGATGCACGTTACAGAACAGCACCAAAAATCATCGTATTGCTAGGTTAGTCGCCTTTTTTTATCGTGGTAGGTTTTGATTTATTGTGGCAAGTTACACCACCTCCAACATGTTTTATTTTCTCCATTGACTTCAATTAAGAGGGGCTTTTAGCTTAGAAACCTGGCGAAACTGGATTTTTCCTAAAGCTTAGTAAATAATTCATCTGATTTTGTCCCATTTATTTCTATCTGGAGGTTTGAGGGAAGCACCCCACTACATTTAAAAGATAATTTCTCATGGGTATTTGTGAATATGAACCTTACATCAGGGTTTGCTTATGTGCATTACTTTTAGATTTGCTCTCAGCAGCTTGAATGGTGATGGTCAAGGACTGTAAGACCTGGGTAAGTAAAGAAAGGGAGAAAAAATGTTGAAATATTAAAGCAAAGGCAGAGAAGAACTGGAGGAAAATGTTTGGATTATGAAACAGAGATAAAGTAAAAGCCAAGCAAAATGTACATGTCTTAGTAAGCTCTGTGCTTAGCTGTTCTAGACTATAAAGTTTGCATCTGCATTTAAACAGCTAGTAAATGTCTGAAATCAAAGTTGAATTATTGCAGGCAATTCCAATTTGCCACAGGAAGGCAAAAAACGGCACGGCAAATGGGGGAGCGCCCATGATAGAAAGGGAGAGGTCTTAAAACAGCTCGCACCAAAAGGCACAGAAAGAGGGGCTTCATCTTAGCAGAGCTGGAAGGGATTTTATCAAGACGTGGTTCAGCTTCTCCCCTGCCGTAGCTGTGCATAAGATCTGGGGAAGGCTCAAAATGCTGCTTCTCCACCCCACAAGGCAGCGCAGAAATTGGGGGGCAGCGTGCTGAACAGGGTCTACTTTCTGCCAAGGCAGGAGCCAGCCTTCTGGTACGCATTTCCCAAGAGCTCCTGTGCTCTGATGATCGCTGAGTCAACCAGATATACTGTATTTTCTCGCGTGAAAACACAGGCGGCTGCAACCAAGGTGGGCGGGGAGAGCAAAATATTGTGGCTGCTCTATCAGTGTAAGTGCAGGACACTCAGATGCTGCTGAATGAGGCAAAAATGCCCAGTCCTCTTTTTTTTGAGCTGATCTGGGTGGCTAGTCAGCAGCACTCACCAGCTGGTGGAGCCTGAGCCTTTGCAGGGGTAAAGAGAAAGAGTTCACACCCAGGGAGCCCCCCCGCGCAGCACATGCAGCATTACTTTCCGCACAGCCCACCCAGCAGGGGCTTGCTTGGCAGAAGCTGTTGCTACCATATTTTCTCATTTAAAGTACACAGCCCAATTTCCAGCAGCTGGGTTTTTTTGAAAAGGGTGCATGTTGTATGCAAGAAAATATGGTAATTAGGGGGCATATGCCGCAGTGTGGGCCCTTTACATCCCATCTGAGAATTTCTGCCCTAATTGTGTTGGCTGCCTGTTCCCTGACGTGCGGTAGTTCTAGTAATTGCTATTTTATGCTTTTCACCTACACTAAACTGTTCAATGCTTACCATCATTTTCTTGAAACCATTTGTTCCAAGGGAATGTGTAATATTGCATTATGAATTATGCTATCTGACATATAAGAGTATATTATGAATTGGCAGTTAGAATATTAGAATAATTAGATTTTTGTTTTTATAGCTGGTGGTTGTGATCCAAGAAGCAATTCGTGCTTTTTAAAATAGACTTTCCTGTTAGAAAAGGAGACACGTCACGCTAGTAAAGCATATTTTGCCATTGCTCCAAAATGTAGGCATCATCCTGGCTAAGAACAAATACCCGGGTCAGCAAATGGTACAATACAAACCTGCCCAGACCTCTGGGTAGCTTATTCAGCTCCTACGAGCGAACGTTTGCTCATTTGCAGACATGTGGTGCTTCAGCCCAACCCCTGCTAATCCCCAGAGTGCAGTCTACAACTCCATCCCATGTGCACCCTGTGCAAAGACATCAGGGGATGCAATGAGTGTGTGCAGTGACTTCCAGACATCTGAAATAGGGCAGGTTCGTTTCTTGGCTGTCTGATAATCTGTCAGCCGGGAGGAACTTAAAAGGACCATGAAGTGGAAAGAGAAAGCTCAAGACAGGCAGACCCGGGAACTCATTCGGTCCATGAAGCCTTGGAAGGCAACTGAGCCGTCACCACCTTCCACCCTGCTCCCCTGACGCTGCTGCAGGTTTTTAAATCGGGAGATTAAAAAAAATGGTTCAGGACCATGTTGTAGTAACTCCTCTCGCGTGGGAACCTTGCTCATGAGGCGCTGATGCCCTTCATTCCTGTGCCTGACTGTGCAAATTACGCAGTTAAGCTGGATGGGAAAGAGAGGCAAAAATTTTAAACTTTTTATTTTTAATGTGAAATGTATTTAGTGTATTATGGAATATAAGAGATGCTCAGCAGGTTGGTAAGTTCCCAAGTGAGGGGGGAACATTAATCTATTCATCCATCCCTTTTTTTGGATGGAATTAGAATGGTAACTAGTTCTATTCATTAAGATTGCAAGTCTTTCTAGCCATGTCATCCCAGTCCAAGGTTTGAATCTTTATCATACTAGCATGTGGCTAGATTCATTGAAAACTCTGTTACCTTTTACAGCATAAAAGCCCAAGCTATTGGACTGCTGGCATTTTTTTGATGAGCATTAGCTGGAGAACAGATTTGACTTTAAATTCCTAGGTGTGTGGCATTTGAGAATTGGAACATTACAAATCAAAATCCTCTGTGCAGACATCTGGGGGCGGTTGATTTGCTCTCTGCATCTTAGAGGTGTTCAGACCCATATTGATTACCGGCTTTTATGCATCCATGTATGTAACTCAAGTTGGGGAAAAGTAGTGTAGTGAATCTAATGTAAGCTCTCTTGAGTGAAGACCATGATTTTGTTTTATGTTTTTTGCAGTGGAGTCCTTGCATGTGATCGGGATTCCTAAGAAGCATAGCAATCAAATAATAAATTCTAATGATTATGTTGATACACGTTTTCATCATATCTGTTTCCTAGCCATGTATCCCTATCCAATGAAAGACAAGTTGCACATACAAGCATGCTGCTGAAACTCCTCTTAATCTGGCATCTTGTTTTGGCAAGCAATCTGTATGCAAGACAGTCGTGATATGTGACTCATCATTGATGTACTCCATATCAAGGTAATGCATCCATTTGCTAAGCAGTTTGGACTTAGCATTTTCTACCAACAATTAGCACAGAAAGGAGCGTTCATCACAGGACGAGCCCAGAACAATCTAACCGAGCAGTATCCAGGCCATACACCTTCAAATAATGCGCATTCACATCCTGACTCTTAGGCATTTCATAATTTACTGCCTTGCCTGGAGCGGCAGATACATGAAAGCATTTAACATACTTTTCCGCCACACGGCACTCTAACCTACAGTATTTCTATGGACAATACATAACTCATTTTCAGTCCATGAATAATTTCTTCTACCAAAACACGTATAATGCTGTCTTGAAAAAGGCGAAATACTAGAACTGCTCCAGTTTGACCTGGCCATAAATCTTTACAGTACGCATGCTTTATTGTAGCATTCGATTAGAAAATGATATCTCATTATTTCTTCTTCCATACATAACTGATTTCTGAATGATTGCTAACTCTCCATAGGTTCCAGCTGTTCTTAGCTGGACTTCATCTATATTTTAAGCCTCACACATTTACTTTCTCATGTTTTGAAATATTTGGCATGAGCCACCAGACATGAATCATTTGGCTGATTAACGCAGCATGGCGTATCACGCAATCTTGATAGCAACTGGGCATATATGGCACTTTGAGCGCAACCAGGAAATAAGTCCCTGAATCAAGCTATCATTTCAGAGGAGCAACTTGCACAGAAATTCCTGATACAATAGACATTCAATAAACATTTCCTGCCTAGAGCGGGGGGGAGGGGGCCTGGACCCGATGATCTGCAAGGTCCCTTCCAGTCCTTGACAATCTACGAATTGATAAACGTTCAGTCATTTATTTCAGTGAACAAAAGTAAAATGGGACTCTATTGCAATGCTTAGGGTGCAATGCAGATGTATCCATCCCTGTTTATCTTCCCTGGCAAAGGCAAAACCCCAGTCAACTGATGGAACTGGAAATCTACTCTATCGCTCCACATCATACATTTTCTCCTTTTATCACTGATCCATCATAGACCTGCAGCCATTATTCTGTAGGATTCCTCTCATGAATGGGACTTCCCCAGTACATCTCTCCAGCCCACATGGTTATGTTTCGCTGGCATATCCAGTGTAACGATCCACAAGGTAAGGTAGATAACACTCTGACTTCTGACCTTTGAAAATGCCCTGCATGTATGAGGCATACAAATGGGCAATCAAAAGCAAATTCTGTAGGATAAGAAATGATTGCCATCTGCAAATTTAAAAAATACATAAAGACCGCAATCATTAACTCTACCTAAACATCCTATCTATCGAGGAAGGCCTTCTATTTTTTTAATAACAGCCATGTTAATATTTGCTGTTACAATTCAAATGTAGTTGATTGGAAACATAACAGACCTTTCTTCTTGCATTTGTTTGGCTTCCCTGGGGCTTGTTTTCTTTAAAGTACAAATCAACAGTCAAACATGTAATTAGTTATGATGAGTTTAGTACCAGCACAATACATTTCTCTGCACCGTTTTCCAAAAGTTGCTTTTCTGCAGTAGCAGTGCAGACACAGTAGACACTTGCTGGATTTTCTCTTTTATCTTCTTGTCTCTTCCTTTTTTTTTGGACTAGTATTGCACTAAAGTAGCCATCGCTCTTAGCAGTGCTTGGTTTTGCTGGTGGGCTTTTCAACATGCATAGGTATATCGAGATTCTTAGCTTGGTGGATGACTAGAGAGTGCAAAGAGAAGCCTTTTTCACAGTTCAGTGCCCCTTCAGAACTGGCCCTCCCATCCCTACAAATACGTGAGAGCCACTGGGGAAAATGTACCTGAAAGAGCAGGAAAATTCTACAGTCTTTTAAGCGGTGCCAAATACAGATCCTATACAGAGTAAGGAGCATGTACAAACTTACTTGCATAAGTTATCCTATTAGCTACCATGGGACTAGTCACACAGCCTGCGCTTACAATCAGCAAAGGACTGTGAACCGCTCTCCTTCATGCTGAGTCCCCTTTATAGCACTTTGGCAACATGAAGTTGCCTTCAAGTGGTAATGCCTGTAATTTAAATTCACTTTGAAGTCTTTGTGCGCTGTCAGTGCAGTGGACCTTACGGAAGAGAATCTTTTCTGATGTATTGATGTAGAAATGTAAGTCCGGCTATAGCCCTACTTATCTCAGAACACAGTGATAAAGCCAGAGACCGCCCCCAAAAGGACCTAGGAGGTATTTTTCCAGCCTGGTTCACATCTCTGGGAGCTTTCCCGTAGGCTTTGTACTTCTGTCATGATTTAAAGGCACAATTTAGCTCTGTGTTCCCACGTGCAGTGTCCCTAGCCATTATAAAGAGTGTTGGGGGGTGGGGGCTGCCAAAATAATAACATTTGCACAGAAATGTTTCCATAAAGTAGAGTGTTTCTCAAAGGCAATGCATTGATAAGAATAATAAAAAAGCAAGAATTCTTCCTAATGATGCTCCTGAGCCTAATTATATAATCTCCCTTTAATAGATGAGAATCACAGGGACAAGGGCCAAAGGATCCCATTTACAAAGTCTAATTTGGGATGTCCTGAAATGTAAGGACTAAGCCTGAGACATCTTAGGCTGGAATCTGTAGTGCTGCAATTCCAGTTGACTTGACCTGAGCAAAACAAGGCCCCTAAATTTAAGCCTCCAGTCTAAAGGCCACTTTTAAACGTGTGATCCTGAGCAACTTGGCCAATGAGAAATCTGGGATGGGGCTAGGAATAGACCTCATCTAGCCAGTCATGTAGGTTTGTCATCACCACGATACCTTGACATTCATTGAAAGTTAGGGTTGGAAGGGATCTCAGCAGGTCATCTAATCCAAATTCAATCCAACAAACACAACAGCCACTTGATTCTTTGAAAATAGGTTAAATATCCTGATACTATTTGCAGGATGAGAGCTTCTAAAAAGTATCTCAGTAACTCATGACACCAAAGCATGTTTAGAAAGTCAAAAGCAAAGTGCCTACATAATTCAGAGAGCTGCATCTATTACATTATGTAAGGCACGCTCTTAAGTACAGTACTTAACCTTCACTTATACATGATAAAATACAGTAACTGTACAACTAGATGGGGGCAGGAGTTACAGTAAGGATCCCCGTGGGAACTGCAAATGGAAATGACAGGTAATGAAGCAAAAGGTCCTCAGATCATCTGATAGTTGAACCTAAAAAAAAAACTATGTTAATAGTAATTTTATCTGTCAGCTCAAATGTTCCAGGTTCCTCTCCTGGCACCTGACAAAAAAAGAAAGAAAGAAAGGCAAGGTTATTAAATGGTAAATAACAAAATGCCAAGGAGCTTTTTCCCAAGAAACCATCTGCTCCAATTGCTACAAAATTGTACAGGCATTGTGTTTTGCTTTCCGGTGCCTACGGGAAGTTATTCCCTAATATTTCTAAGCCAACTTATAGGCCAAATAAGCAATCAGCAGATTGATAGTTACGGCCTTTGGAGCAATGAATTGGCTGGTGAAAGATCCGTCTAATCAATGACTAGCCCTGAGAAGTGCAAATAGATGGTGCAAACGATTATGGTAGTAACAAAACTGCCCAGGAGGTACAACAAATAAAGCAAGAATATTAAAATACAGCATCGCAATAACTACACCTTTCCCGAGAAACGGAGCCTAAAGTGGATATCTGCAAATCATTGACAGAACTATAAAGTTGCTGATTTTTCAGACATTTGTTCCTCAGCTTGGTAAGTGAATATATATTGTTTAACATAATAATGTAGCAAGCTGTTGTTTTGTGGCTTGAAAGCCAGCTGTATTTGATTGATGTTAGGACTGGAAGTATTTATAAAATGACACTGAATTAGAAGTAGTCAGTTTATGAGTCTGGGGAAATGAATCTTTTATGAAGAATAAAACTTTATGATGAAGGAGTAATACCAGGGATGTATGCATCTTAAATTAAATTCGTTTGGACTGCAGTCTATGTTATAGATCTTTTTGAAATACGAGAAAAGTACGTGTCCAAACCCAAGCCATCAGTCTTTACTTGCCTGCATTTTTGGGCAGTGTAGTTCAAAATGTGATCATTTGGTGTTGGGTTTCCTGTCTAGTGTAGTTTAACATATATGCATACAAACACTGTGATCATTGCAAAGGGAGCAAGGAGATGGCTCCTTTGTTCAATACAGCACATAAAGTTACTAACTTTCGACAGGGAATGTGCAGAATATGCATTCTCTGAAAGCAGTAGAGACATTCAAGGAGGTGGTCACAGTCAGTGGGTTTGCCATCACTGTTTAGTTGAAATTTTTACAGTGAAGCCCTCAACAATGAACTCTCAGGTTGCCTTGTATGAATATAAAACTATCTTCCCTTCCTGGTTTGGCTACACAAGTCTTTCTAACAGCTTGTTTGGGCCGATTGATAGAGCTATTCTATATCCTTGTGCAGTAGGATGCCACAAGTGCTCTGAAGCACAGCTCTGCCAGGCAAATTCAGACTCTGGGGACACTTCAACATGAGCCATTTGCTGTGGTATTTGCCTAATTAGCTCTGCAGTAAAACATCAGCATCTATATGTGCAGTGTGATTTGGCTGGAGTAAACTAATTGACTCCACTATAGGATAGTGCTGCCAGACACAAGTTTTATAATTTACTCCGCTCCATGGCATGTGTAGATGGTGACTGGGGCACGAGGGTGCGTCAGTGTGGGGGCTGCTTGCCAGCTAGCCCAACACTGAAACACCTTCATGCCCCAGATAGTCCCTCTCAGCTTGTTGAGCCAGGTCGGAGCCGCCCTGGAGTGGCAGGCTGACCCTGGGGCCCCCTGCCAGCCAGGGCTGCTCTTTCCTGGTTCAGTATGCTGCAATCCTGAGCGCAGCTGCAAATGTGGCACCTGGGAACAATAAACTCCAGTGTGAACTGCACTGGAGTTTATTCAACCACGTTAAATTGCATGTGTATGCGTGTAAGGGCCCTGTATGTGTGTAGGTTGTATCTGTGTTGGTCTAAGGACATAAGCAGACAAGGTTCTTTGGGTGAATCTGATATCTTTTATAAGACCAACTTCAATAGTTGGGGAAAAAAAATTTTAACAAGCTTTTGAGTTTAAAAACCCTTTGTCAGGCTGAGGAAGCCTCTACAGTTGGTATGTGCGCTTCCTGGATGGAATGAATAGTAAAGAAGGCAGTGTGTGGGTATGAAGAAGTGATAAATATAGTAACATTTTACAGATAGTGATCCTGAAGTCATATCAGTTATCGCTGAACTTTAGAAAACCCCATGCATTTGGCTAATTTTCAACTTTTTTATGCAGACACTTAGAAGCAGTAACTTATGCTTAAATAGCACAGTGATGGCAATGGAATATGAATGTCTTGGGTTCCTTAGAAATAACTAAGGTAGAAACAAAACATCTTGGTTCTCTGCAGCTTTTTACCATCCATATCGGTGCAAAAAAATGTCAAATGCTGGCATCAAGATTTGGTAGAATTTTACGCTCACTTTCCATGGTGGAAGTGACTGCGTGATGTATTGTTTCCCTGCATGCTTGTTAAGATGAGGCATAGCAATCAGCAGTATTCACAAGAAATCTTAAGAGAACCATAGCTACTAGGACCTGCTTCATCACTGTATCACATCAATTTTATGCCAGTGTAATTGGAAATCTGGGGAGCTGTACTAGTGCTAAACTGGTGTGATAGAGCTTTGACAATTCTGCAGGCTGGGAGTTTCAAAAGAGCCTTTGTGAAGTATGAGCCCAGATGCCAATGAATCTCAGTGGGCTCCTAATTCCTTTGGGTTCCTTTGAAGCACTCCTCCTTAATGGCTATTTATTTCTCTTGAATTTTTGTTGCTTGGGTGGTCTTTATGGCACATTCTCTCTAAGAGGAATAATAAGCCACCCATTTTGGAGTATAAAACCTAAAAACCTGCACAATCTATTTTAAGGTCTCTCTGCTTAGGAAATGAGAATGCCTTTTTGTTCTTCTGAGCAGAAAGTGACAATATTTTCCTTTTTCACTGAAGAAGTTGTGAACAAAGTGGGTGAAATATCAAGGCTAGGATCATTTTGTAGTATTGGAAAACATGGCAAAGCATCCAGTGGTAAGCTTCTTTTTGAGCTGTCTGACCTTTAATCACTGGTGAATAAAACCAACATGCTGTCAGATCTCTGTTATATTTCTCAAGGGGGTAACTCTGCCTGAAGTAGCAATGAAGCAAAACCTTTGAGAGCTTATATTCAAGGTCACTACAGCAAGAGGCATCACTTTGAGCTCTGAGAAAAAAAAACAAAACACAACAACAAAAGGGAAGGGTAAAAAGGCATTTCTGACCCAGTCGGTAGTTGCTTGTTGAACAGAATTCTAGGCTATTGTTATATCCTCTGACAAATGAAGCTGCCTCGAAACTTTTAGACAATACCCCATTGCTATTTGATTGTTAAGTGTTCATTGTGACTTCAGCTATCCTTGAAGAACATTTGTTTTTTTTTCATTGCTAAGACACGGGGAAATTCGTGGGGCAGAAATGACATGCATTACACGTATACATCAGCTTCAGTCCTATCTTGTTACGCACATGTAGTTAAACTCCATTGGTGCAGGGCTTGTTTGCATGACCACGCTTCCCCAGCGTCACTGAAAGTCTGATTTTAAACTCATTTAGTTATGTCAGTGCAAAAGGCTCTGTGGACATCATGATAAGGATAGCTCCTTCGGGCATACAAACCTTTTATATAATGTAAAGTGTTATATTTCAAGCAAGTTTCAACTTAATGAGCTTTAAAGTAGCTCCCCCCTATCTAAGCTTAGACCAGAATGGCAGAAGAAAGGGTTAGCTATTGCATAAGAACTGAAATCTGAGAAGGAAGGTTTATAATAGGCTTTGAGGTTGCAGTTCAGACATGAGATGATTTGGTTTTCCATTTTAAGCCATTTAAACTCAAATTACAGAGTTGATTGACTTTGGTAAATTGTTTTAGTTGGGATTTATAAGCCAAAGGACAGCCACCCTTTCCGACTCGCCTCCTAGAGCTTATGTAAGGATTGATAATATTTTTTAAATTAATCTGATGATTTCACTTCCTTCCAATCCTGAGATAATTTGTTTGATGCTTTGATTTGATTCTGATTGGGTAGTATTTTATTCTCTGGTTAGTTCAGAATCCTCACAAAAGCTAAGTTATGAGTAATAAGCTTTCTCCATTTAATTTCAGTTGGACAGTTTTAATAACATGGAAAAATAAAATTGAAACCAAATTGAATTGATTCACTAAGTAACATGGGTCCAGAAACTTTGAAGACCTGGGTTGAATAACTGGACAGCTTAAGTGCTTGACTACTTTCCCCTGTGTTTCCCACAATGCTTTGTGTGAAGTAAATGTGCAATTTGGTAGCAATGAGTAGAACTTTACACTGATTTCACATAGGGGAAAGGACTGCACAGCATATTATTTCTATGGAAGGCTTTTATGATAATACTTAGCAATTATCAGCGTTCACAAGAAAGGCTAGAGAACCACAGCTAGGATATAACGGTATATTCTAGGTAGACAGGTACTGAGAACAAGTTCCTCATGCTAAGGACAATTTGGGAGTAGAAGTATTTTAATCATGAGGCTGATATGGTAAATTTAGGATGTTGACATTGAGATTAGAAAAGTACATGAATTCTATATAGCAGAGCAGTTAGTCACCCTAGGGTGCCCTGAGAGCCTTTCAGGGGTGCCTCAGGGTGCCAAGCAATGTTAGCACTTTTAGGAGATAAATCTGGAGATTTCAAACAGGAATCCTTAGCTTTAAACACATTCTGATTTGTTGTGGTCTTTCTAAGTTCTTTGCAATAGGGAGATTGCTCTAGCATTCTTCTGTCATCTAAAAACAAGTGACAACTAAGAGCTGGCATTTTCTGAAGGGTACATGGGTCTACCAAGGGGTGTCTCTGAGTCTAAAAAGGATTACCACTGTAGTAGAGTCTTTCTTACTTATCAGGAGCTGTTTGGTTAGAAGGTGCCTGACATCCAACCAACCCCTCAAATGTATGACCCTTTAAGGCAAAAATAAGTGTGTACCTGTATGCCAATATCATCTATGTTTGGTATAGTATCCTGGGTTGTTGGCTGTAGCTGTCTTAGGACATGGGCAGACAGGGTCCTTTGGGTAGATGTAGTATCTTGTGTTAAACTAACTAAATAGTTGGAAAAATTGTTCGTTGCAAGCTTACAGGCACAAACCCCTTTCTTTTGGCATAGGAAGCACCAAGAAACTTTCCCTGTGCTTGAAGAAAGGCTTGCGTGCCTGAAAGCTTGCAAAGAACAATTTTTCCAACTATTTAGTTGGTCTAATAAAACATCACATCCACCCAAGGAACCTTGTCTGCTTATGGTATCCTCTAAATTTACACTCAAACCATAACTATACACATTATTTTACTGGACTCCTTGCATAAGTACCATTGATGTGACTAGCAGTAAATCATAGTTTGGACTAGATACATTTGCCTTTTGTAGGGCAGAGATGCACAACTTCTGTTGCCAGTCTCACAACACAAGCGGTAACAGGAAGAAAAATGGACATGCTAAATACCAGATAAAAATCTTGTTGGTTTCCCTGAGCTGATGCTGGCTTACAGCCAGCAGTTCTCACATATGGAAATAGAGGTGTCACATCATTGATGTGATTAACCCTATTATATTATGTTTGTCCCCCTCCTTTTTTAGGAACTATCGTGATGCGCATGACAGCCTTCGATGCTGATGACCCTTCCACAGATAATGCTCTATTGAGGTACAATATCCTTAAACAGACCCCCGACAAGCCTTCTCCAAACATGTTCTACATTGATCCAGAGAAAGGAGACATTGTGACAGTGGTTTCACCTACGTTGTTGGACCGTGAGGTAAGTGAACGCTTTATCATTTCAAAGCGTATGCCTTGTCCATCCATTCTTCTGTCATCAACGAAGCACATGAGCATCCATTTTTATGATACGTTTCTGTTGCATTAATGGAAGTTGACATTATCGAAAAATTTACTGATGTGGAAATTTGCTCAATGAAGTTTGATATTACATATCACTTTTCTGACTTATGCATTAGGGTTTAGATACCATTCTCATCATGTGTGCATCAGGCAGTCCAGCAATTGTAGATGTTGCTTTTGGATGTGGTAGAATTTCCTCTTGCATAATAAAGGACAAAACAATTCACAAAAATACACCAGCATTTAGAATTTAAAGCTCTAAGTTATCCATGGGTTATTTTTTCTTATCCGGTCTTTTATGAAATTATGGCGGGGGGGGAGAGATGGGATGGCCTTTTTAAAAGCCGTCCTATCTTGCTGGATGAATTTCATGAAGGAATACTTAATTCCTATCATCAAAAACCAAATGCCACCTCTTCCTGCCATAGAAAAGTAATTTGAAAGGGCCAGATGGGCTGTTTGGTTTTGTTTCATAAGGTGAGCAATTAGGATACATTATTTTTGGACTTTTGTTGCTGTCCTTTAACATTTTGAAAGCTCAAATTCCTCCAACAACTATATCGAGTGACATTCAGAGTAGTTCTATTCAATCCATTTTTAACGCTGTGGTCCATTATTAACAGAAGCAAAAGCTAATAGATAAGTATCAGCTTCCCTCTATAAGCAGAGGGCCTCAGGTTCCCAACCTTTCCACCATTTTCTGAAGTCCATTTAGGCATTTTTATTCCTAGTGGGTAAACAACCCCAAGATAAAAACAATTTACTGGAAACTGGAAAATCGATGGAAGAAATGAACAATCCTTCCTTGCCTGGTATGTTCCTAAGGTCACTGGTGATACGTGAAATAATAATGCTATTTACATACAAGGAATCTGTTCAAGATCAAACGAGATTTCTGCTGCTCACCATATCCGGTGGCAGGGTTTGAACTCCCTGTGATTTCCTAATGATATTTGATTCGATATCTTTGTCTGGAAGGTATCATAATACAATCGCAGTGGAGATTTTTGTCGTTGCTGTATATAGTGACTGTTTTAATAAGCAAGTGGGACCGATACAAAACTTTTATGCTGTAATAGTGTTATCTGCGTTTCATTATTCAAACTTGAATAGTACATATTAACTTCAACACAAAGTTAACAGTTATCTGTATTCAGGTTTCGACATAACATTGAATATTCAGGACACAGGCTGATCAATCTTCTGTAGCCTTCTTTCCTGAAGGTCGGTGGTCTCTGACGGTTACCATTATATGAATAATTTTGAATGAGCCAGGGCTATGCCCATATATTTTTCCTGCTTACAAAGCCAAATCACAGTAAAAGAAATTTCTATCCCTTTGGAGCATTACAGCCAAGGCACTCTTGGTTTTTTTCAGTCCAAATCCTCTTTCCTGCTTAATGCCAAGGTATTTCCATGCCACTTTCTCCCAGGAAGAACCTTCTAGGATGCTGGTGAAGTAGTGGATAAGAGTCAGTCCTGTTTTTCACTCCCTAGTTGATATAAGTTGCAGTGGTTTTTGTATTGCTTACTTGTATTGCTGTATTTTGTATGAGCCATTATTATAGATCAGGACACCTTTGAACTCGATGTTACAAACAGAGCACAAAAAGATAGCCCATGTTTCCAAGGGACAAAACAAAGAGATAGAAACAGGCCGATGGCTGGGGAGGAGAAGGCAGTCTTGGGTTAGCAGAATGGTCAGAGGTCTCAACCCACTGGTAACCCAACTCCCTTTAAGACTGTTATGGGCACAACGGCAACAAAAAAAAAATGTTCCGAGAGAAGTTTTGAAGGTGGCCAATGAGTGAGCTCCCTGCATACAGGGAACATAATGGCTGCAAAACAGTCCCTATGATGATTTTGGGGGTCAGGTGCCCTTTCCAAAAAATATGGGTGCTGAGGGATAGGGTTTGCAGGTGAGTTGCTCAGAGCTGGAGATGCACTCAGAATTTGCAGGGGGAGACCCTGCAAGGAAGCTTCCTGTTGAAACTGGTATGTGATGTCCCAAGGTTGAAAACCCCCCACATTTCAGGAGAACTATGAAATAACACAAAGGAGCCAATTGTTTCTTAGAAACCTAACCTGAAAACACAACCTAGCTGCTGTGCCAAAGCTTTAGTTACAAGAAGCCCAACAGAGAGTTGATATGCATCCTTCTCTTTTCTTTTTTTTTTTAATTGCATATTTCCTCATCTGAAACACAAAGCACAATTACCAATCAATAGGGAATATTCTCAGTTGCTCTGTGTGTGTTTGTGTGTTGAAAAACGTGTTAGTCCCAGAAAGCAACTGAGGAAACAGTAGTTGAATTTAAGGTAAAAATATGAGAAGGCTGAGGTGGGAGTCAAAAAAAAAAAAAAAAAGGCTAGTTCTCATTATTCAAATGTGTATTCTCTGGAAGTTGATATAAACTGTTTTAAAGCAACTGTGTTAAAGCACTGATCAAAGTTACTCCATGTTTTCCAGCTCTTTTATTAATTTTAGCCATTGCTTAGATGTATATGCTTATGGGAAGCCTTCCAGTTGACTTAAGCTAAATTGACAGAATGTAAATTGCTAATTTTTTATTTTAAGTTTAGTTTCTTTCATGTTTGTGTATCATAGAGAACAGGAAGCTGAGGATATTGCCCAAGGGGGGATATGGAGATGTAGAGGTACAAGGCATCTGGCAGTTTTTGATTTCCCTTTTGAACATAAGCAGTAACCCATATTATTTTTTCATGCTTCTACATTTTAAGAGGAGCTGCTGTGAGACAGCACTGGGAATTCTTGTTCCTAGGCAGAGATTCAAGATCCAGGTATTCACCCTAAAATGAAACAAAGTCAAGCAGGGTGGAGAGCTCAGCTTTATAGCTGAGTAAACGTATCTGGGTGAATGATAGACTCACAATGGAAGGGCAAATTATTATGTTAATATGCATTTCAAGGAGATAAATATTAATAAATCCTGTTGGCTGGTAATTACTCCAAAAAATAGAAAGAAAGTTTTAAAAGGGGCACTTAAGTGTTTGTTTTTGTTTTTTTTAAATATTTCTGATCAGCTACCAGCTCAACCCAGAAAAGAGTGTTTTTTGTTGTTGTCCGTGCACGCTCTGCTCTAAATGCAGGCTAGTTCAGGTAATGTTCTAAAACTTTTAGAAAGCTGTCATTAAAAATCAGGCAGTTTTGAGACTTTCCATTAACTGGGATTGTGAATGAAGGAAGGCCAAAAGGAAAGCCAAGTATTCTTCTTGCCTGGAGGTGATTCCAGAGCTACTCCGTGAATCAGTTAACAGGAAGATTTTGTGCATTTACAATAATCAACCTCTCTTTTGTTGTCAAGTGTCCAGAAATTGCAATGCTCCTATTCTTTGGTATCTGGAGGTAAGAGGTTTGATGCTGCTCTGAGCTTCGGTGTCCTATACTAATGTTCTTTTTCCAGAGCTCCAGGCTGTACGTAATTTCACGTTCAGTCTTCACAGTGCAAGAGTGATATTATTATAGTATCGAACAGTATTGTTGGTTTGTGTTTGAGGGTCAAGCCTAATTCCCTTGAAAGCTGATTGGACTTTTCTACTTGGACTTCAGTACGAGACGGATTGTAGAGCTGAGCTTAGCTTTGGGTGGTGATTCGATTTGGAGGAGATTCGGCCCAATTCAGTGGCCAAATCCCCGAATCTGAATCAATTCAGGGGACCAATTTAAAGGTCTGAATCAATTCAAAGCTCTCCAAATCTTCAGAAAATATTCAGAGAGCTTTGATGGTTCAGGAAGTCCCCAGTGGCTGCAGCAGGGAGCTGCAGCCATCTTCCCGCTGGTAAGTACTTGGGTGGGGGAAAAGGGGCTGGGGGTTGGGGACCATGGCGGGAATCAAATTGGGACAGTGATTCAAATCACTGAATCGAATCACTGTTCCCCAAATCGGCTGAATTCAAATCCGGAGCAAATACTAGCTGCATCACAGAGGCCTAATGGATTGTGCTCTTAGTTAATTTGTTTAACGCTGTTTCTCAGTGAATATGTATGAACTTCAGGGGAGTTCTAGCCCAGGAAGTAGGGGCATCTGGACTGAAGGTCTCGGTGTAGACCTGTTTCCATAGTACACCTCCATATGCAAAAGTAATAAATGGGAAAAGATATTTTTCAGCTGTCAGAAAAAAAGTACAATGTGTATTTTGCATTAAGCTCATCTGGCAACCCACTGAGCACTTTCAACTCTCATCATTTTCTGGAGAGGGACTTTAGAAGAATGGTTTAGCAACTTTCAGGATGATTGTGGCTCAAGTCTATCAGCACGTGTTTTATTTATGTATTTTTAAGATTCAAGCTGGCTTCCAAAACTGGCATGCTCCTTAGAGTTTGCAGCAAAACTCCAATAATTTACAGAAGAATATCCATTTTCATTTTAAGAAGGCATGTAAGGACATATTATTGAAGATTTATGTGCATTTTTTTTCTTGAGGGAGTTAAGCATCCTTGAATATGTCGGAGATGAAGATTGAAGAGTGCTAGGGGGCAAATTATTTCCCCAAACATCCATTGGAGAATTCATTTTGATTCATAGATTCAGAGCAGAAAGACACCCTGTACCAAAAGCGCACGGTGTAAATGACCCAAAATAGAACACAGCAACGTGTTCCACCTGTAAAAAAAAAAAAAAAAAAAAAAAAAGCAAGATTCTGATCTTGTGTAAATTGTCTGAAGTTTTGTATTTTGGGGGAAAAGAAAAGGCTGTTTCAGCATGACACATTGGTGCAGTGAGTGAGAAATAATGTTTCATATGTGCATAGTGGAAAAGGCAGCTGCATTCCTAGGGACTCAGGTTTCTTTTAAACTCTTGACATAAAACTAATAATTTTTCATCTATTTCCAGCTATGCTATTTTGCAAGTGGTACAGAATAGTTTGTCTGGTCTGAGGGTGTTATAGACAAAGCTAGTGCAAGCACTAGCACTATTCATCTGAAAGTTTGCTCCAATCCTAATTGTAGGTGATGGGCAATTTGTTTTTCTTTTTGCTAGGAGCCACTATGCTTAATTTAGAGTAGTGTGAAAAATAGTTTGACAGATCTACGACATACTCCACTGCAAGCAAGTACAGTATGTACAGAAAGGGATCTTGGAGTCATTATTGACTCCCAGATGAACATGGGCTGACAATGCGAGGTCACGGTTGGCAGGGCTAACCGCACCTTGTCCTGCATCCACAGGTGCATCTCAAGTAGAGCCAGGGAAGTGATCCTCCCCCTCTGTGCAATGGTGGTCAGGCCACAGCTGGAGTACTGCATCCACTTCTGTGCACCCCACTTCAGGAGGGATGTGGACAACGTTGAAAGGGTCCAGAGGAGGGCCACCCGCATGATCCGGGGACTACAGGGCAGACCCTACAGTGAAAGACTGCAGGACCTAAACCTGTTCAGGCTTCACAAGAGAAGGCTGAGGGGGGACCTGGTGACTGTCTATAAACTCACAAGGGGGGGACCAGAAGGGTTTAGGGGAGACACTGATTCCCCTCGCGCCCCCTGGCATGACAAGGAACAATGGACACAAGTTGTTGGAGAGGAGGTTTAGATCAGACATCCGCAAGAACTACTTCACAGTCAGGGCGGCTAGGATCTGGAACCAACTTCCAAGGGAAGTGGTGCTGGCTCCTACCCTGGGGGGCTTTAAGAAGAGGCTTGATGCCTACCTGGCTGGAATCATTTGAGTCCAGTCTTTTCTCCCGCCCAGGCGGGGGGTCGGACTTGAAGATCTACGTGGTCCCTTCCGACCCGACTGCTATGATTCTATGTACCCATGAAAGTGCATGAGACATACTGGGTCACGGTCAGTGGTGGTGCTTTTCCTGCACTCCCTGTTTCCCTTCCAGGCTGCCTCAGCCAGGCACAACATAAATGCCACCTAAGTTTTTAGCCATACTGACCTAATACTATGGAAGCTGCATCTGATCTGTGTTACTTCACCCCAGTCCCTCACTTTGTACCTGCTACGTGGGAGCTGAAGGATGTATACCACAAGCGAGCATAAATCTGGGGTGGTGTTTGCTTGCCGAGTTGCTGTTTATATTGACTCCGTGATCAGTCACCATGTCACAAAATGTTGGATGCCTAAAATTGCATAAACATGGGATGATGAATAACGGCTAATGAATACGGTTGCCTTTGCATGTGTCAATGCATGTTCTTGTAGGGAACGACTATGTGCCAAGAATTTGTGTAAACACCAGCCCACCCTGCATAGTCTCATATCCCAAGTCACAGACGTATACTTGGAAAGAACGAGCATTTGGATGGATATTCACAGAGGTGGTTTTTTGTCGTGTTCAACCAGCGCTGGTTCTGACAGGGAATCGTTTTGTTCTTTGTAGATAGGACTTTGACATTCTGAAGGCAAGAACACAAAATAAAAGCATTTCCCTTATTTTATTGTCCACTTCTGCAAGTGGACGCTATCCTCCTTGTTGTTCTTCCGCTTTTTTGGCACCATGCATCTTTAAGCAGTCAATACACTTATTACTTACTCGATCTAAATGCAAATGTTGAACCAACAGTGCACTCTCATTTTTAATGAAAAGATATTAATCTTTTTGGCAAATGTAGTTCACATTTGATCTCCATATTATACTCTGAAATATTCATATTTACAGTGGTTGTAGGAAAAACCTACAACATCTTGAAGTATATTGCCTCTGAATTAGAATAATTGTCTCGTTTTGTCTTGTCTATCAAATACTGTTATGCAACCTTTTTCATATACAAGGTAGTAAATAGAGTAGCTGGAGCTTATTTCCTAAGGCAATATAGTGGTACCTCTGTAAGTCTCCATTCGTTTATAATAGTCAAAAGATCTCCACAGAGCATTCACTTAATTCCCTTAGCTAATACTGGGCATGTTTCTTGCATTATGGGTTTCCTGGTATTTTTAAATATCTCAAGAGATAGACCTACCATCATTCTTCTTGAAATATTTTTCCTCAATCTACTAGCTCTCTAGTTTCAGGAAACTTTCTTAGCGCTTAGTCTAGTTTGACCTTCTTAAAGAATTCCACATTATTCTTGATGTTTATATCCTCAGATACGTTGGCAGCAATTATAATACCTCTTTTCATACATCACTTAGTTATATTATTTTTATATTAGATTCTTGATTTAGTATTTTCTAGTATTTAAATCAAAGAGTAGGATTTTGAGGATCTAGATTGTGGTTCTGGATCTGTCAGGGCCCCTAAGCCGCCTACCCCATGTCCAGCATATGCTGGGCAAACCCCAGCCCGAGCTCCCTCTCCCTCCCTTCTCCCTCCTCCCATCGTGCAGACAGCACTGGGACAGGGCTGAGTTACATAAGCCCAGCCCCAATCCGACAGAAGTTAATGAAGGCACTCCACTTGGGAGCACTTTCATTTGAACCCTCAAGTAATGAGAGTTAATTTGTCACACAATTGGGCACTGTTTGCAATTTTTATTTTTTTTGTCTTGATTGAGGGGGAAATTATCAAATTTTTTTCCTGTGATGGGAAAACCATTTTCTGATCACCCCTACTTGGGTGATATTTAATCTAATATCTGTAAATTTCTCATGTAGAAGTTGCTGTAAAAGCTGCAAGAAGAAGAATAATATACCATTATATATTATAGTAATGCTGTTGTTACAATATGTATTAGTTCCTGTTAATGGAAATATCACATTGTATAAAAACAGAAGTTAAACCTGGTTTTAAAAAATTTGAAAGCCCAAATAAGTTCATACTCTCTTTCCGTTATATATATTAAAGCCCAAATACTACATTTAGAATTGGGGCAGAAGGGTTCACAGTTCTGCACAGAGTCCTGCTTAATTGGTTTTTGCTGATTTTAAAAAAATTCTAAAATGTAACTGATTGCAAAAATCATAATAGTTGGACACAATGCTATATATCAGATAAAAAGGTGATTGGGAGTGGGGGAAGTCTAGTTACAAAGGCAATTAATGTATGGTGGGAGAGACATAGCATAGGCAACAAATGGGGGGGCACATGCCCCCCCCGAGATTGGTCACTGTGGAAGCTGCCACTGGCTTCTGTGAGTGGCCATCACCCACACCTGCTCCCCCTTTGCTGTCAATGTGGCTGCGGGCAGTTGTCACTCAACACTGCCACCAGCAGCAGTGGGCAGTTCCCATTCACCACTCGCCGTCATGGTGCCCCCCCCCCCAAATCTTGGGAGGCACCAGTCGTTCAAGAGACGCATACTCCAAGTTTAGCATGTACACAAGGGCTTTCTAAAGTTAGAGCTTACAATAAGCTCTACAATAAGCAATGCAAAGGAAGCTACTTTACCATGTTCCCCCAGAAATCTCAGTCTGTTTGCCATTGTGCTTCTAGTGAGAAAGCTCATTAGCCCATGCTCATATTATAATAATAATACAAAGCATTCTGTGAGGTGTAGAAAAGTAAGCCTGATATGTCAAAACATCAGTAGTATCATTCAGCTGCAGAACAATAAGGGTTCCCATCACCAGAATGCTGCAGAAATTCTGCATAAAAAAAGGCAAAAAATGTCTAATTTGAATAAACACATGCTGGCAAAACTCTTCCAAACCATTCATTATGTTATTATTATCTTCTTTTTTTTTTTTTTTTTTTTTTTTAGTTTCAGGGACTTCAACAGGTAATTTCGTAGCCAGAGGGTGTTTTTAAAAAAGAGACTGACATTAGTAGGGAGTGAATTTTCTTTTCCATTAAAATCTTTGATGGATGAACTATATAACACACCAGGAGCCTCATAATCAGCTGTTTCATCTCAAGGACACTTGCTGTTTCTGGACAAAGCATACAGTATCAATATCATAAAACATATTCAATTTCTGAATGGATTTCCTGAAAAAAGATAATAACACCATGTCAGACTATAACAGCTGAGCAATATCCAACAGATGAGTGTATATACTTACCTATTTTTAAATTAGAAAGTTCTGCAAATGCTACACCCAGATTTTAGTCTGTAGCATGATTTGCACGTAACTGCTCCAGCATGGAGCCACTAAAAGAAATCATTGGATGACATAGAAAATTGTTGTTGACTACTATGACCCCTGTCTTGGGGGATGCTTGTACCCTCCCGGAGCTGGCATTGGGAGATGTGGTCACAGTGAATGGAGTGATCCAGGATGCTGGAGCAATTGGCATTTGGTATAAATGTATACTGACAACAGGGACAGGGGTGTATTAGGATATGGGCAGAGCAAACGGCTTCGTTGCAGTCCCATCACCAACCCAGGACACACTGTCTGTTTCTCAGCATCTAGCTGCTGACTGTGTTAAGTCTTATTTTTTGTAGTTCCTAACCCTATGGAAAGAAGGAGTAAAATCATTGTTCTCCACTCGCTCAGGCAGGAAGTGGCGTTTCGTCCCCAACTGATGGTCATGTTGCACAGCTGTAAATGGCTACACAGGCATTCGAGGCAGCGGAGAATCAGGCCTCATCTTTCTGAACATGCTACTTGCAGAATGAATTCCACGAGTTATCACTGAGCTAGTGTAAAACAAAAAAAAAATCCACTGCCTTGCTGCAAAACTTGCTGAGGCCTGAAAATAAAACAAAATTCTCAAAAGCCAGGGGGAGTTTCCTGCTTTAACAAGAGCCCTTCTATGTTTCTGCATGTGATGCTGATGCTGAAATAGACCTCTTTTGAGGGCCTGATTCATTTGCTTTCTACCTGCTGATCAATCTGGTACTGCCAGGGCAGGGAAAATAAGAGAGAGGTCTCTTTAGGAATTAAGGACACAATCTGAAAACAGGATGTAGGCTTGTAATGTCGGATTTAGATAGAAGTTGGGCACAAAATCCAAAACTGCTAACTCCCCCCTCCTCCACAAAAAAACTTCCCCCCCACTCCCAACTGCCCAGCTGTCACTTCACCTTGAAGGCATTTAAATTCCATAAGCGCTTGCTTTCTGAATTTCCTAAGGTGCCTAGAGGAGTACATCTGTACAAATGCCCCAGTCTTGACAACGGTGAGCAATGTTAAGCTTAAGCCCAAGCAGAACAGGATCTAGAAACTAGAAATTCTCCATGACTGGCTTGATCTGGGAGACATTTTTCAAACTTGCCGAACACGCTCTGACAGGATTGGGCTCTGGAGAAAGGACCGCCACTTTCTTTAAAAAGTTCTATAAGCAGCAACGGGTATGGGGGCGTGTTACGTTTCAATCAATCTAACCAGGGTGAGGTTGATCTAAATGCCCAACCATACAGCCCATACATGTAGAGGACTTAAATTACCCCCAGAATGGCAAGCCAAAACTAAGTTAGTTGGCCCAAGTAGGTGAACTAACTTAGATCGAGATCGGGTTAACCCAGTCTAAGAAAGAGTGAAGCTGATCTCGTGAATGCTTGTACACGTTCTCAGCACAGCCATGGGCCTCTCACCTCATCCCCAAGGCTATGATGTTCCCAACCCCCATCCAACCCTGACCAGGCTATTTTGAGCCCCTCAATTTGCCACTGACTGGGCCAGCCTCCCCCATGGGTGCATCAGCCCCAAGTCCTGCGAACACCCCCTCTCCATTGAGCCACCAGCCCTCCTCCCTGATACCACCTGCTCCTTCCCCGAGCCCAAGTTAATTAAACTGGTTTTTCCATATGGCTGTGGGGAGTGGGGAGCATCTTAGTGCCAATCCTAGTCTACATTCACGAGGCTTAAAGTAATGCACTCAAAGCGTGCAGGATTTCAGGTGCCAGTGGAAAGCGCAAAGAGAAACATGACTCTGGCTCACCTGGGACAGATCCCAAAATTGCTTCTGTCATTAATCCAGTGATTTTTTTTTCCCAATGTAAAACCTAGACACAGGGACTAGAACGCAGATCAGTCTGCTGTTATGGGAGTGCCTTAACCACAAAGCTGCAGAGCCACGCACCTTCTTGTGCTCCTGCTTTGCTCCAGTGAGTCTTGAATTATCTTTGGTACAATGGCACAGCTTCAACAGAAAGGGTAAGATTGTCCTGGCTCAAATATCCATTAGCCTGGTCATGGTTAGGCATGCTCCTAAGAGGTGGGAGATGGAGGTACAAATCCATCAGACAGATGAAAGATTGAACCAATGTCTCCCATTTCTTGGCTGACTGCTATATCTACTAAATGAATATTACCAGGACTGCCGTAGCACAAACTCCTCCTTTACCTCCAGCTGTGTTTTTAGAGCGAACCCTGCTTTCTTCTTTGAAAGCAATGGCTTTGAATAACAGAAAATAGGGCTGGAAGTGACCTTAGGAGGTCATTTCATGCAAGCCATAGGCATATTTAGGAGGAAGTTCAAGGCAGTTGATCCCAAGTGGAGGGAATTGCCTCCCTAGACCTCTGAGCAAAGTGCCTGAGGGGCAGGGTTTAAACAACCCCTCTTTCTCTTTTCGTTCACCCAGGCAGCCATCTCTTTTGCTCATTATGCCTCTGTGATATACAAGGAAGAAAAGAAAAGTACTTAGGTTTTTCTCTTAGTTCAGAGTAAGAGCTTCATACCATGTCATCAGCTGTCTCTGTTCTTTAGTTTTGTTAACGCATTAGTTCCATCTATCACAAACAGCAAGATACTGAGCAAGTGGCATAGCACCAAATGTCATCTTGTGACAATTAGAGCTTCTACAAGAGCTCACTTTCTTGGAGTGGTGTCACCAGAGCAATGGGGTTAATTTTCAAGCTACCCATTTGCTTAAGCTGCAGCAGTGGACATTAACTTGCTCCCTAACATGAGCTAAGGCTGGCTTTTTGGCAGGACTTACGTTTGTGGCAGACAGTTCACTGCTTCTCTAGGCATGTCACCTGTGCAAGTAACTCATGAGTTTCTCTGACACTGATGTATTGGAGAAAGATAAGCCCCAGTCATCTGCGAGGCACTGACAAAGAGCTGCTCTTAGCAAGATCGCAGCTGTCCATAGTCTCTTGAGTAGGGGCCAGTAACTGGGGCACTGTCTCTGTTGGTTACAGTTTCTTTATTAAAAATTGCATGAAATATTAGCTCCAGGGCTGGGCAAATAGTAAAATCTAACAAGAGAAATGGTGGTTTTAAAAAATATATATCAAGTGGCAAGAATAATCTCACCAAGAGTTCAAGTGGCAGATTTACAGCATAAACCTGCTAGTTGACTGCTGTTCTATTCCCTACTAGTGCACAGGACACAGGGTTTGTCATGGCTCGGCTAAATCAGGAGGCACTAGAAACTGGGAAAGCTGTGCTGAGACATGCACATCCTGCAGCTGGGCATATGGAGGTCAGGAATTTCATCTCGGGAGATCTGTACTTCATGGGTCTTTCAGTCTTTCTCTGAGAGGAGGAATACGGCCATACCAGCTGCTGGGCGAGAGGAGGCTTCTGTGCATCAATCTCAATAACCTCTGTGATCTGAAGGATGGATTGAGCGGCTTCTTTTTCTGCAGCCAATCTGCAGCTCTCAGACAGGCTATCTGCTGGGTAAGATGAACTTCCTCTTGCCGGGATGTTTAGAGTACAAAATCTGGACGACAGGAAAAGCCTAGGAAGTATGCTCAGACACCTGCTCCCAGTTACATCAGGCTGGCTTCAGCATACCTAAGGGCATGTGTACATGACACTTGAAAGCGGGCTAAATGCTTTTGCACCGCGTTAATGGTGTCGGTGTTTGCATGCCTCGGTGGTGTACTGTGCATTAATTCCAGCTATTGTAGGAAATTCAGCAGTGTAATGCACCTTAAATGACTTGAGTGCAGCAAACTAAAATTCCTGGGGGTGGAGCTGCCACTGCCATGGAGGGAAGCACCAGGCCCCCCACAGCCCAGGGACCGCTCTGCCTGCCGGCAGCTCACGCTCCCTTCCCCGCTGCCAGAGAGGCAGGTAAGTTCAGATGTGTGCACAACATGGGGGTTTTAAAGGGTCCTAAATTGAAGCAGTGTTTTAAAAAAACCTACCGCTTCAATTTAGGGCCACCATTTTGTCTACACACACCCTAAGGCAGCCAGTAGGTCCATAAAGAGTTTTGTGTGCTTCTAGGAGGAGCATTTAGCTTTATGGCACATAGAACTGGAAAAGGGTGATGCAGAGGACCAGATTCAAGTTGCCTCAGTCTGCGCATAACTAGGACTTAGGCAAGAGCTGGATGCCTAAGTCCAAGGGATGATACAAATTTGCATGGCATCAACACCCTAAGTGACCCTTAAGTGTCCAAATCCATTTTGTACCTCCAGTGTGGAATCCATATCTATCCCCGTGTTCACAATTGACTTGAACAGCCACTTGCACCCAACACTTCTATCTACTCCCCTTCATGATTCAGTGTGCTAACTGAAAGCTCAAGAACCCTATATACAACTCTGGAGTGACCCCAGCTGTGAGGTGGATAAAACCCCATGGCCAATTCACGCTGTCAGCAATAAACTCAGCCCTAAAACACTAGGGATGAGTGTGGTTAGTGCGAGCTCTGGGTTTAAACCCACTCAAGGAGAGGAGGGTCTAGAGTCCTAGTCTCCACCTCCTTGTTGAATAGCTCTGAACACTAACCTGTTGGGTGAAAGGCAGGCACCGCTCCTACAACCATGTGTTATGGATTATTTGCCTTCAAAAACACATCAGGCAGTCATCTCAGAAATAAAAGTAGGTTTTGTGACTTGGAAGTGAATGGAGACAGTTAACAAAGAATTCAGGACCCTTTCCTCCCTCTCATCTCCTACCTCCCACCCTGTTTCCTGCTGACCATTTCTTAGCATTTCCATGCTTTCAGAATTGCTTCTTCATGGCATGCCTCATTCCATGTATTGAGCAACTCTTAGGTATCCCCAAAGTCTTGACATTGACTTTAGGAAAATGCTTAATGCCTTACCCGTTCATTTTTTAACTCCTTCCTGGGGTAGGCAGTCTAAAGTTAAGCAGGACTGCACCTAAGTTGAGGGGCATGCTGTGACTACTAGAACTGTGTGCGCCTCAATCTTTGCAAAGTCTAATATTTATAAGGTAACATGAATGGATCTTCCTGTAAACACCGACAATGGATAGGTGGAAGATAGAACATTTTAATGCTTGTTGACCTGTCTGATTCAGTCCCTTGCCATACCACTATGAGACTCTCTACTGAAAATATGTTCAGGCTCTCCTTTTTCATTCTGAATGGTGGTAAAAGTCTAATCACGACTGCAAATTAATTTTATTCAGTGGAAGCCTCTATATTTAGTGAAAGCTACTCTGGAATTTTCCTTAATTACTCACCCACCCACTGCAAATGAAAACCAAATGTGAGGGAACAATGCCATGCACCACGGCTTCTGCTCCCAGATCTTTGTTCTGCGAGGAGATGACACAATCTGTGGATGCAGAAGGAGAACTCGCTGATTCTCCTGACAGAGTTGGCATGGACTAGGGATTACAACATTTTGGATGTCAAGATGAGTCAGATGCTCCTTTGTGTGAGCTATTTGCTGATAGTTTAAACAGGGATTTCCAAAGCGGACTGAAAGAGTGAGATGCCACCTTCCATTAAGCGTCAATGAAAGTTGGTTGGCTACTTCACTTAGATCCCCTTTGGAAATTCCAGCTAAAATGTTGGGGTGGGTTATTTCCTCTATATTTCTTTTTTAAAGAACTGTAGAAGGATTGTAGCTGCAGGCACTCAGGCATGTACTTAGAAGTCTGTGTGAACTAAGAAATATCCTTTCTGATATTATCTTTATTTACAGTTTGTTGCAGGTCAAACAAAATCACTAATACTAAAAAAGTCCAGAGTTCAAGTCTGCATTTCATCTTGCCTGACTTCTGCAGTATCTGACACCACACCAGATTAATATAAGCAAGAGTAATTCTTTCCTTTCAGAGCATGCTGCCCTAGTTACTCAACTGTAAGAGCCTTTAGATACTGATCTTTTTTTCTCCTCTCGTGACAGTGAATGGAGCTACCAAATCAGTGGGGAGAATAAGCAAAAACCCAACTTTAATACAGTGTTAAGGTTGTAATCTCAAATGCTCAACATCAAGAATATTCAATTGCTCAAGATGCAGAATATTCTCTATATTCTGTGGCCTTTATTTATTGCTTATTGTAACACGTTAAGGACCATATTGTAAAAGGACAACAGAAATTTAAAAAAATCAACATCTAAAATATATCTGAGTTAATACAGCTGGAGAATTCTTTAGATTTCCCGATTTGTAGGCTGTCCTTTTTTTCTTTGGCTGGTGTTGCTTTTCTTTCATTTCCTTTTGTAACCTCTGGATGATTTTAAAGGGGCAAAGGAAAAAACAGAACTATTCAGTTTATGACCAGTATAGCCACTGATTCCCTCAAATGGCAATTGGGGCTCCAAGGTACAGAGCATTCCAGCCCAAATCAATTAAATTATTCACATACTTTATTTGAAGTAAGAACTTAAGCGTTTTGCTTAATTGGATTTATGGGCCAAAATTCTCAGCACCTTATAGGAGTAGGCCCATAGGCTTGAACGGGGGAGTTGAACCAGGAGTTGGGGAGAAGCCTGTGTTCATTCCCTCAGTTCCCGGTTCGATCCCCCAGCCCGCCACGGCTTCTCTCGGGGCTGCCAGCTCAAGCTGGGGCTCATTAGCTCCCCCACCTGCTCCTACTGGTACTGCCTAGTTCCTGCCTGTACAGTCTATGGCTGAATCTCCCTGAATCAATTTGGAGGCTTCCAATTTGATTGGGAGAGATTAATGAGTCTCCCGATTCGATTCAGATTTGGAGATTCAGCTGCTGAATCTGGCCGAATCTCCTCTGAATCAAATCGGCTACTAAAGCGTCACACAGCCCTAATATATGCGTGTGCGTGTACACATCAATATATCTCATATATCTATCTGAAGGGCATATATATGTGTGTGTGATCAGTATGTCTATATCTATACTTAGATATAGACATACTGATGATATCCATTATATCTTTACACCTTTTCTCTTAGTATCCCCTCCTCTTTCTATAAGAAGGACTGAACTACCAGTCTTTGTCTCCTGGAAATGATTAACTAGCAACACACTTGGCCTTCTACTTGGGCAGTGGAGGGGAGGGAGGATTATATTGGTAATATTATTTCTGATAGTTTTGTTGCAGCCCTGAAAAAGCGCTGATGAAGAATATTGGAGTGAAGACAGAAAGAAGTCCATTTCTGATAGAAGCTTCTCATGGGATATCTAGCTAACTTGGAATACATAGGTCGCAAGTGCTCCAGTCCTCAAGAGTGTCCTTGACTAGGAAATAATTTGGTGACCTTATTTCAACCAGTGGAATTGTCTGCTGATGACCACTTTTCTAATTCTTACAATCCTAAAGAATCTGAAATCTATGTAATGTGGTTCTCTGTACCAGGTATTGCACAGGATAGTCATCACTTTGGTCAGGAAAGAGGGAATCCCCATGACTGTATTTTGGCATCCTGTGCCTCTATAGCGTTCCTCTACCCACAGCAGTATCTGACAGCCTTTTTTTTAATTTTATTTTATTTTTTAAGTGTCTTGAGATCAGACTTGTGCAGAGTAGGCTCCCTTGTTGATCTGTGCAGATGATACACAGGGGGAATAAGGATATGCTTGTGTAAGTATGAGAAGTCATTAGTCTGCCATGGAATGCTTTAAAATGTGCCCTTGAGGGAGATGTGCTTGCGCTATCAGGACTCTGCTCATTGAAGCATCATCCTCCTGATGACTTTCCATGTGCTTAACCCTTAAGTTTGTTGGAAATGCACTAAAGTATGTGTGCTTATGTCTTGTACTGGCATTGTGTCAAGGGGAAGAATGAGTCGGTACCAAGAAGGAGAATTTCATTTACAAGTGTTCCTAGTACAGAATTAGAGAATCTTAGTCTTCCATTGCGCTCCCTAACTGTTAGGGGGGAAAGAAAGCACTGCCTGATTTCAGACCCCGATACTGCCCCCACTGATTTGAAAGTCAAAGGAATTTAGACCTAGGGTGGATACCCTTTCCCTGGTTCTGATTTGCTGTTGGTTTTGCTGTAAAGCAGCCTCATGAATTTCAGTGATGGTCTTCTCATTCTTGCAGCTATAACAGAAATCAAAATCAGGCCCTTCATTTTTATGCACACTGTTGTGGTTAGGCTTCTCATAATTATGTAACAAAGACAGCCTAAATATTCTGTTCCTTAAAAGACTTTCCCGTGGAGGAAGTTGAATATAACTCTTATTTCTTCGAATACTGCATGATTGTACCTCTCCTGGGTGCTGGGATATCTAACCACAGCGACATGAATTAGGAATGGATGCTGGCAGCTTTTCCTCTGAATCTAATTGTGTTCAGTTGGCTTGTATAAGAACCTTAAGGTAACTTCTCTTTTATTTAGTAATGTCAACATTTTGCAAAAACAAGGCTCTTTGCTGTTGATTAAAATGTATTCAAAAGAGAAACCTCTTTAGAAAAAAAAGCTTTTTTCTTTTCTTTTCTTTTTTTATTTGGACCTTTTGCTTTTTATTTGTTAACAGAAAAGGCAGTCAGAGGCAGAAGACAGATTAATAGCATAATGTGTATTTTACCTAATTATATCCTTTGATTCTAAGTGCAGTTAAATGCAGGTAAAAATTCACAGACATTTGACAAAAATGTTGTCCCTTTGGAGTGACCAGGAAATGGATCAGTCATTGGATTACACCTGTGCAGACATTAAATAATGGTGTGATGTCAATCAAATGCCTCTCTTCATTGGACCAGTGAATTTCTCAAAATACATTGCTTCAACTTGGGGATCATTTATAATACATTAATACAGCTTTTTTTTTTTTGCCTGCTCCAATATTTTTCAGCATTACATACAAGACAACATAAATAGCTTGAAATCTTAATTCAAATGTAGCTGAAAAACTCCAAAGGACCTAGCCAAAGCCTTGTAGTTTTGTTTTTGGTTCAGAATCATTGGACCATATATATGTACACGTAAAAGTTTTAAAAGTTAAAAACTTTTAAAATATAAAACAGAAAGGGTTACAGCAGCATAAAAATGCAATTGATTACTGAAGAGTAAAAAAAGTCATCCTTACCTCAGAGGTGCTGCTATTTTCTTTATATAACGTTGCGTTCTATTTGATATGCATGTGAATGTTTCTAAAATTATTGATTTTTCACTTCTGGAAGCTCACACTGGGCTAGCTCAGTGGTCAAGACCTTGCTACTTACCCATAAAATTCATTTTTTCTGATTTTATTTTAGAGTACTGTCTCAGAACCTTAACACTTGATCTGTCTTGCAGCACAGAAATTATGTAGTTTTTTAAATGTGAACTCAGTTTCATTCAGTGGAAATCTACAAGGCAGAGATGCCTCTCCAGGAAAAAATGGAAGTCGAAGCCCTTGGGACCCTCTATAAAGTTGCTATTAAGGAAAGATATTGTTCACCCAGTAAAAGTGTTTTGTGGAAAGTGGAAATGAAGCCATATTACAACATCAGACTGTAAGTTCATGTCCCCACTGAACAAATGCATTCTGACTATGCATCGATGCCACAAGGCAGCGAGAATTTATGCATGATCCTCACTTCTCTTTAAATGCATCACTTCAGAATTTCAATCTCTTTCGCTGCACATTATTGACTTAATTATGTGAGTTTCCAGTGGGCCAAGGCCTGCCCTGATTAAGACCTTGTTCACCCCACTGAGTTTATACTTCCATGCAGCCTTCGTTTTTCTTTATGGAAATTATTTTACAGGTTTGATCTGCATGAAGTTTCAGTCTAAGATTACCTAGCTGAACAGAAAATGATGCAGAGGCCGACGATTTAATCTATTTCAAAAGAAGATCAAACAAATTCTTCCAGTGTTGATGGGTAATAAACATTATAATTTGGGTTGTAACCTACAAATTAAGACAATTTAGGACTCTGAAAGCTGGAAGCTATAGGGGAAGAAGGGCAAGGGAAAGATTAGTTTGGATAAGCCCTTCATATGTTCTCTGTGCTACTGTGAGGTACCTAGCTAGATGGACCCATGGTCTGACACAGTATAGCACTTTGTATGTTCTTAAAAAAATCAGGTCTGCCCATGCCTAGTGTCCCCGCTAGGCTAAGCACAGTTGAGGCATGCCAATTTCCATGGCCAATGGCACACAAGGGAGTGGGGTGGCCGGCCACCTTTGATTCTCTAGCCAACAGAATGAGCTATTGTAGCAGGCTACATGCCTTGGGGCTACTGCTCAGCTGAAAGCAGGCAGAGAGTAATTACAAGCCTGCCTTGATGAACTGAGCCAACTGGCAAAAATAACTGCCTGGCCTGGTGGGAGGTAAAATGTCCAGAGAGAGACCAGGGGAGATGGGAGGGCTGTGGGGCTACAGGTGTAAGACTGAGACAAAATACTGTCCCTGGGCCACTGAGTGGCCCGGCTGTTCACCAGGGCACTCTGAGGCAGACTCGGAGCAATGGATACAAACTCCTGGAAGGCCACTTTGGGCTCATTACAGGAAAAACCCCTTCGCAGTCAGGGTGTCCAGACTCCCTCCAGTGATGGTGCAGTCACCTACCCTGGAAATCTTGAAAAGGAGACTGGACAGTTGCCTCGCTGGGGTCACTTGACCCCAGTCATCTTTTCCTGCCTAGGGCAGGGGGACTGGACCTGGTGATCTACAAGGTCCCTTCCAGCCCATAGCAATCTATGAGTGCAATGGAAGTTGAATGTAATGGAGGGAGAGAGGAGGCGCATAGGCTCCTGGACGAGCCCCGAGCACCACGCCAGAGTTACTGCTCTCTTGGGGGTTTAGGAGAAGACCATGATTGAGTCCAGGAGACTGTGACTAGAGGGAACGAGAGAAAGTGAGCAGGAAGACTGTGGGCTAGCAGCTGCAGCAGCAAGCCCAGGAACTCTCTCCAGGTCTGGAAAAAGACCCTATGCTATTGGTGTGTTTGTTTTGTTTCTTGTTTACCTCGATTCCTGTGGGGAGGGAGTTTGGCCTGGGGAAACAAATACTGGTTGAGCAAGCAATTCCCCAACCCAATACAGGTACCCATTTACACCTGGATCATCTAAGAATGGACTTGGATATGAGTGGACTCCACAATGCTGAAATGATCCCTGCAAGATGGTGCAATCCTAGTTAAACTGTGGCATGACCCCACTTAAAAAAAAAAAAGTCGCTATTCTAGTTTTGCTCCCATGGTGCAGAAACCATGACCTCAGAATCTGACTGTAGTTAGAGGGAATGGGGAGGAAATTTTATTCTGGATATATTGCAATTTAATAAACATCTGTCATGTATATTTAAAACTGCCATTTCAGGATTTTAATTATATCAGCTCAAAATAAGTCCTCCTCAAAAGAGAATCGAAGTGACAGTTCATGGAAAATTAAAGGTGACGTTGCTCGTTCTCGTTTCGTCTTCGAGCTAAAGTTTAAATTAATTTTCTTCTTCTTGACAGAAAGTATTTTAATTGGAAATTATTTTTGATTGCAGTTTTCAGAGAGGATTTGAATTCTTCTAGTGTGTGTGTACAGAAGTTGTTCTGTGTCTTCATAATATTGTACTAAATTAATCATGTGCGGATTTTCAATAGTTGACAGCTGCACTGGCAATTTTAAGAAAGGTTAAAACATTAAAAGAATAGAGATAAGCACAAAGTTTTTTTCCATACCTCAGCACCTTCCCATATAGCTCAGTTTGTTTGTTGCTATGGTTACCTAATTGTTGCAAAGAAACAAAATATTTGAAATTAGCAGTAACTCAATGGCAGAAGTGCTGATGGGCTTGCCGCTGTTATCGTTAAATTCAGAATTATCATGAAGTTCTTTGAACCTGAGTGACGTGTGCGTAGGCAGCTTTTCTGCAAAGTTTTGAGGAAGACTTGGAGAACTGGGATTCGGAAGAGATGCATAACTGCCATTACCCTGCCCCCACTTGGACTGTGGTAGGACCAGTGATGCCCATTTCATGGTGCATAAGGAAGTCTAACTTCCACGCAAACAAGAGACAAGAAGATAATAATGAAAGAACCCTTCAATCCCCTTTGTCTTGCGCCTCCTCCTACCTAGAGCTTATTCAAAAATGTAGTGATGTCAGTGGCAATCTTCCTGCTAGCTTCAATGGTCTCCGGATTAGGCCTCTCGACTTCTAGATGCATGGGCTGCAGTGGGTAGTGAGTAGTTCTGAAGGACTAGAAATGGGTGCAAGAGGGTCTCGTTTTTACCAGCCTTCTGTATTGCTTCTCGATTTGTCTTGGCATCTCTTTGCAAGTCATTTCAAAGTCGGTAGACAACCATGAGCCAAGCTGTTGGAGGTACCAGTTAAGCAGTACTGCACTGCACCGCATAGTCCACTGGTTTGCAACCTTTCGAGGCTCCCAGCTGCACCCCCACCCCCATAGCTCAATAGCTAATTTAGTTATTGTAAATAGCTAATTTCATATTAAATTATTGTAAATAGCTCATTTAGTTATTGTAGCACTTAACTCCTAGTAGTGGGGGGAGGAATAAGCTCTCAGCTCCCTGCAAAGCTGCAGGGCAGGGATGATCGTGAGCCTACCTCCTTGCACTGAAGCCCAGCATGGAGGAGCCTGCACTTAGCTCCTCACTCAAGGGAAGCAGTAGGGGAAGGAGTGAGCACTTAGGTTTTCTGGCAGGGACAAGCGTTTGCTTACCAAGAAATGAATCCTGCATTTATGTCCTTGCCCAGGGGCTCGGCGGGGAAGAGCAGGTGCATAGCCAGTCAATGAAGAGAGCAGGAAAACAAGCACTGAACAGAACATAAGCAGGCATGGAAGTAGCAAGGCAGGAAAATGGTGCCCCAAAGGAGGCATAAGCAAAGAGGGATTTTTAGACTGGCCCTGAGCATTGAAAAAGTTGGTGTGGTTGGGATAGGGGAGAATCGTTTTCAGGGAAGACGATGTTCTCAGAGTCAGTAGGAAATTGGATCCAGCATCACTTTATCAATAAGAAGCAGCAGAAATCCTGTTACCTGTATTATCTTCTTTTCCCCTTAATTTCTGACATCCCACACATCACTGAGTAGCCTCTGGATGCTATGGTTAAATATGTTCTTGCTCCAAGAAAAAGCATGTGAGAGAAAGTGGAGCAAGCTGCATCACACAGAGAAAAGGTTCCCATTTAACATTTTTACCACTTAAGAGAACCATAAATAATGGATGTTCAGTGCTGAGGTAAGTAGCATCGTTCAGGGGAAGGAGGCAAAGAGCAACATTTGGTATCTGGGTGCCCAGCTTCCCCCATTAACGTTATTAGAAACATGCAACTCCAAAGGCAAAAAATATCCGAAAGTTAAAAGCTCAGGTAAAACCTTTCGAGAAGTGGATAAGGGCCTGATTCAGAGCTCAGTGAAGCAAATGAAAAGTCACAGTCATTGACTACAGTGGGCATCAAATGAGAGGCTTGAATTATGCAGCAGTTGCCAAGCGTGGGAATGAGCTATGACATACTTGTGACTGGATTTGCCCACTACAGCCCAATTATGCCATTAAGGTACCAGCCTGCATTAAAAGGTAGAAACCCGCCAGGCCTTGCACTGTGTTAACTTTCCATTTCCTGAGTTAGTGCTTTGTAACGATGACAGGGAGGAGGCATTGCTTTTAACATAACAGAGGCGAGGGCTCGCAGCTGCAATAGAAGTAATTGCAGCAGGCTCGTTTAAAAACCAACAAACAAACAGCGTGATATTAAACTTACACCAATTTGAAATAGATTTTTTTTTTCTGGAGCTGTTCTGTTTTTCTGCATGCGTTAGAAAAGTTCTGACTTGAACCACAAACACACCGAAAATCTATTTAGAAACTGGCTGGCAAAAGCACCAGTTGTTAATCTGTTACAGACACCGAATAACAGCGGTGTGGAGATAGCGGCGCAATTTTTGGTTTCTGGGTGGTTTTTTTTCCTCTTGAAATGGAATTGGTCCTTAAGAGTTTTGAAGCATTTGCAGGTGATGCCCGGGTGAATTTACCTAGTGACCTGTCACAGATTTAAATAGCAAACGGGCTATTGTCTGTCTGCCAGAGGCAAAACATCACTTTGGGACAGTGCATCCCATGTTTTACAATTGACTTGCATACATGGCCTGAGTCTCTAGAACTTGGCTTCTTTTGTCAGCATCTACATCAGTGGAAAGTGATTTTTAAATACAGTTGTATCTTTTGTACTCCCCAGCTAGCCACTGAATTGCAGTGTGAATGCAGGACACAAAGCAGATGGACTTGTTGCTGTCTACTGATATCTCTTCCCCACCATGGGTGGGATTAATGATTAAGGATCAAAGACCTCAAGAGAAGTTGTAGGTGAGGTGTTCATCTCAAAAAGACTTTTTTTCCCTTTGTCTTTTAAATTAGATGGCAAAGATAAATTCTAGGGTTGTATTGAATCCCCTCCTACATATGCTCACCTACAACCTAGGAGGAGTGTTTTAAATGGAAATTGCCACGGGGACTCTTTTTAATTCAGTAGTTTTATTTTGTTAGTGAAAAAAATTCATCATTAGGCTTTCACACATGGCTGATTTGGTTTTCCACAGAGTTCAGTGATTAATATTTAAAGAGTTGCACCAGTCTTTCACATCTTAAATCACTGAAGAAGTTTAACTATTGACCTGGTATGAGCATTGCTCTTGGCATCATCCACAATTTTTGTGATTGTTGATACAGGAGATCAAAGGTCCAGAGCAAAGATGCTCTAAAGCAAAATGTCAAATATTGCTTCTTAAGGCTGTGTGTATACGAGACAAGGGGCACGTGTGCACGGCTCTTTAAACCGAGTTAAACGCGTTTGCACCGCTTTAATGGCGTTGCACGCAGCGGCAGCGTATTGCACAGCCTTTCCACCCGCTGTCGGAGTGGCAGGTAAGTTCTGGTGCGTGCACAACATGGGAATTTAAAGGACCCTATATTGAAGCGGTGTGTTTAAAAACCCACCGCTTCAATTTAGAGCCCTCATTTTGTCTACACATGCCCTTAGGCTCCTAAATGATTTTCTGAACCATTTGGAACTGGTTTTCTCAGCACCCGCAGACTCCTTGTTAGGTCCCTAGAACCCAGGAGCCCCAAAGCCCTTTTGAAGCCCCCAAACAATTTTCAATTCTCCCTGGTAAGATTTGCAAAAGCCACCTTGGTGGAGTAGTTGTGTAAGTCTCATTAAAAGACAGTGGTACTGTTGTCCCAAAGTAACATAGCCACTTGTATAACCCACCCGGCGGAAGTTGCTGGGTCCTCAGCCCTATAGCAAATTAGATGACTTATGCCTTGATCTTGAAAACAGTTATGCACATGCCAAGCTTTATTGCCATGGGTAACTCAGTGATTTCTAGCATCAGTGTAAGAAAGGGTTTATTTGGGAGCCTGAATGGGATGTGTCTTCCTGTTTTTGAGAAGCTTGGTTCAATTTCAATTGTAAAATGAGGCCATACATCAAAAGCGTATGCTGGATTTAAGATAGCAACTAAGCAACAAACCTGATTAGTGACATGCTGGCAGCTGGCTAGGTAAGTGTTGCCCTCTACCTTCGAGCCCTGGCTTTGGCTGCCTGTAAAGTGAGTTAGTTCTCTCATGAGCACATGCTGGAATAGATGAAGGTATTCCCTGTGTTACAGTGAAGTACTCTCAGCCATGTGTCATCTCTCTCAATTGGCTCCGCTCACTTCCTCCCTGGAGAAAAAGGAAAAGGATTTGTGCTCCCTGAGATACAGATTTCCACTAGCTGGAACCTCTAGCCGCTTAGTGGCCTTGTATCCCCACTCATCCATCTGGAGGGGTCAGAGCTTTTTCCGTAGGAACTTACCATCAGATCAAATGAATCCTTTCAAATTCAGTGCTCTCATGTATGTAGGAAATAAGGGGAAAGACCAGCAAGAAAATGCACATGGCATTTCAAAGAGTTCCTTGAAATAATAATTGCAACACACACACACGCTTTAAGAAAAAGAGGAAACAAACCTGTATTTATTTCTTTTCAAATGGTGACAGGGGGAACTGTCTCATTGTTAGTGCCAGACATTTTAGAAAGACCTGAACACCAAAAGGACAATGGCATCATATTGGAAAGCAGTAGATTTAACTAAACCAGGCCTTTGCTAAGGCAGTTACAAAAGGGGAGGTGCACAACTGAATTTTAGGGGTGGATGTAATTGTTTTAAAACAAAGTTATTATTTAAGGCTGTGTAAATCAACAGATCATTTTTGTTCCTAGCCATCAGGCCAGCTTCCTTTCTACTTAGAGAAAGAGGCAGAATGCAAAGCAGCAGGGCTCAAAACTTTCAGCAGAAACTTTTCTCTTGGTATTTCTTTCTACTGGCATCAGATCATAAAGTCTGTTTTTCCCCTCTAGTTTACACATTATATTTAGTTTATCAGAATCCATATGAGGCAAATGGGATTTGATTACGTGACCCAACATATCAACATTTTATGTGGGTGGCAAAGAAGTTCGATGATTTGATCTTAGGTGACTTGATAAGTTACTCCTACTTGAACAGATGGGATTTAAATTGCATTGAGGATATTAGTTTCCAATGGATGAAGTGAAACATATTTCTTTTATTCATCTCTGAAATGATGGAAAGAAGTATGTAATTTTTGTTTCATGAGATGGAGACAGAAAGCCAACACAGATTTTTGGAATATAAATTATGAATTTAGATGACATTTTGAGAAAACTGATAAGCGCACAAAGGCTTGTGCCTTGCTTGGACCACAGTCTGTCTTTTCAGAGCAGATAAATTATATAGTATAATTTAAACTGTTACAGATAAATGTAATGGATCAAATAGAATATTCTAAATGCTTCAGTAAACAGGGGTAAGTGGCAACTTTTTAAAAACATTTTCCTCTTCTCTGTACAGAATGTGTCAGAGAATAATAGTATCTTTTAAAGGAATCATAAGATGTACTGCAGAAAGCATTAAAATATGTTTATACCTTTTTTTTATTAAGAATGTTTTTCGATTCCATTACAAATTTTTTAAGGAATTGATTATGCAGAAACACTTTACATGGAAAATATTTATCCTGTTTCAATACATGCTAACATAATAGCGATCCCTGAAAAATCTGATAGTTGCTCTGGGACGGGAAGAGGGGGGAAAAAGGGCTTGTTTTGAAAATGCAATGCGATGAAGGTCAGACAACAAAGAAGAGACGAGAGTAGGAAACAGATAATGGTAAGGAACAAAATAAGAACAAGCGTCACAGTTACAGGTGGTCAAGAACTGCTGCCGGTCAAGTTGGGCATCCATCATGTTAAGCATTTAGTCTTTGTACTGCTAATAGTCTAGCACTTGGACAAGACAGGAGCGTGATTCAGCAATGGTAACTGAAAACGAGCAGCCCTCTTCCGGACACGTGCTCAAATTATAACCGAGTCTGTTGATCCTCAATCAGCCTCGTTGACCGTCTTCAGACCCGCAGATAAAGCAATCCTGGGAGACGATCATTCTCGACTGCGGGGGACTGCTGATATGTAGTTCACCCAAGAATAAAGATTTAACATTGCCTGGACGGGTCACTAGCAACCCACATAGGCTGAAAATCATTAATTTAAAAAAACAACAGGTGCATTAGTAATTAATAAGGAACACTAATAATTTCAGGGATTATCTTAAGTGTATGTTTTAGGGCACATGTCACCTCATATTTTCTATTTAAATTCCCGCTGGTTCTCCTGTGGTTTGAAAATGAGTAGTATAGGTCAGTCATTTCCTGCCTTTGCCTTAAGTCACTCCATCTTTCCAAGGGTTTCCTTCCCTTCCCTCCTGGATTTTTTCCCCTGAAAGCAAAGCAAACCCCCTCTTTAAAAGCACCACATCACCTCTCAAAAGCCCTTGTATGCAGGAGGGAAGTGAACTAGTATTGCCACTCACCAGTGAAGCAAGAAAAGGAAAGAAACGGAACAAGCCGTATCTGGCATCATCGTTTCGATTCGCTCAAGCACTGCTAACAGCTGTTAAACAAGGCTGGGCCCATTTATAATTGCAGCTGCATTCAGAGTCTCACGCGCATGATTTCAAGGTGGCAGCTCTAAATAGTAGCAGCGTTCTCCTCCTTTGCCCTGCGAGTCACTGGAGGTAAGGAACTTTTGCAAGTACTAAAAGTTTTATGTTTTGCAGGGATTGCATTTTCCATGCGGGTTACCTAGGGCAGACACCCAGGAAGCAATAGTAGCCAGAAACAACTCTTTCCATCTTCATGTAGCCAGAAGACAATGCTTCATCTTCGCCATGTATCCCATGGCTTTGTTCCTTTGGCTGCCTGTCAAGACCTCATGGAAGTTGCTGGATGCGAGAGCCTAGATCAAGGGGAGCTGCTCCCTGTTCTGCACTTTCTCCTCACCCTCCTTCATCAGGATGCTGAGTTATGGGCTAGTTGTTAACGATTGAGCCATTTTTTCTCCCCAAATTTTACAACCAATAGGATTTCTGCAGCTGACAGAGACTCACCAATTGTTCCGTTTGTGCTTCTCACTTTCCATATCTGCAAATAATCTTTCCAAAGGATTGCCGCCTAGGGAAAGGAGGAGAATGTCGACCTACTAACAAAGCGATTCATGCCTCCTTGTCCTTGCTAACGAAGTATGATGGTTGTTGGTACATTCCCAATTTATAGGAAAGTGGTTGGATGGGTAGTAATAAAGAAGAGTAGCTGATGAGTACCTGTCTTCCTTTTCTGTCTCCTTCTTTTATTCCTTCCTTTCTGAATTTCCAGTCTACTAACCAAAGATAGCTTTGGCAGTTCTTTCTCTCTGTGGCAAACTGCTCACTTTGAGTAAGTTGAAAACATTTAGGGGAATAATGTCATCTTAAAAACAGTTTAAAATATCAGAGCAGTTAGAGAAATAGTACAAAGGGATTGAGAGAGATCCTGAGGCAATAATAGACTTGGATTAAGATTTGCACTCCTGAACAGATCTGGACAAAACCTCTGGGGGAAAAAAATATCCTGGGCCACAGATACTTAAAGGGAGGGAAATAATTCAAATGCAGTAATGCATAACAAAATGCCGAGTAGTGAGTTGAATTATTGGGGAGTTCAATTCAGTATTCTGCATCTAGGAGTAATGGGATGAAACAGAACAAAGGAAAATATCAGAGAACATTTCCTATCAAGACTATAGCCACTGCAATAATACCCTAAAGGGAATTACCAAGGAGACTGAGACATTTAAAGGTAGAGGGTTGTTTTTTTTTCTTAAATCAAGTATATACTTTAAGGGTAATCTGGAATTGGCAGAGGTTGGAGAAGGTGAAATAATAATTTTTCATTTGAAGGAGTTTCTTAATTGTATGTCTTAACGGGGAAATTAGCTTTTTTAAAATAGAAGCTTCTTGTGCCATGTTTTATAACTGATTTTTGCTTTATTTAATTTGAATTTGAGATGTGTAGCTTAACCACTCAAAATACTCAAATATTTATTTTAAAAAGATCACATTTAGGAAAGATATTGGTAAAGTTGTGTAAGCCATGTGAAATACAGAGAAACCTACAAGTTATTGATCACTAAATAGGGGTACAGCAGGAGATATAATGGAAAGCAAAATCAGGTGGAAAACATCATTGATATAAGAAAAATAAATGGGGAGAAATGTTGTTTCTGAAAAGGGTGCTCACCCCCAGTGACTTCAACGAAGAACTGTCGTTTGTCAAGTTTGTTATTAAATAACCCAACCAGTTCATTTCTGAGTATCCCAGATGTTCAGATAATGAGGTGTCACTTTATTTTAATTTGAAGTGTTAGAGCAAACTTTGTTTCCTCCCAGATAGTGTCAGATTATTTTTAGTCTTTTAAAAAGATATAAATTAGGTGCTTCAGAAAAAAACCCCACGCAAGTCCATATAAGTACAGCAGAAGAACAGAAACAAGAAATGGGGTTGAAATGTTAGTTTATCCATATTGTTTTATACTTTGCGAGTCATTCAAGTTTCTGCTCTGCTCTAGGAAATTGTTTCAGAAATTGCTCCAGGCAGTTAGCTCAAAATCATGTTTCCAGATTTGTTCCTAGACTTAATACGCTTGTTCACATCTGCTCACTTTAAAGAGACGCTAACGAATAGTGGAGTCCTGTCGTAGACTCCAACCTCCGTTAAAGGAGAGGGGGATTTCCTGGAGCCCACAGCACAATTTCTGTGGGGGAATATAAGAAAGAGCCCTGTCCCACGCCGGTTTGTGTGCAGTAATACACATGCATGTTGTACTAACAGATTCCCTGAATCTAAGGCACTGCAGCGAGGCTCGTCTCCACTCTATTGTTTGCCCAGCCACCAGGAGCTCTGGCACTTGTGCAAACCCTGATAATCCTTTCTCTTGCTGCTGCCAAGATCAGCATCCCATGCTGGTTTGTATGCAGGTCACCCCAGGTGACACTTATAGAGCCGTTTCTCATGTGTTTCCAGCAGATACAGAAAGAACTCAAGAGGTGAAATCCCACTGACTTCAACAGGGCTAGGCTTTTACGCAGGATAATGTGTTGGTCCTGTTCCCCAAGTAGTGCAGATATTAGAAATGAACCTGGTGAAATAACGGCTGGTGAGTGGAAGCAGTATGTGCCCACTTAGAATAGATAAAACCCAGAAGGAAAGTCATGTTTCAAGCTTTAAGAAAGGTTGGGTGATGGTGGGAAAGGAAAACAAAATACAAACCTTACTTGCTTACACACTGAGCCTGAACAGTTGCCCTGATGTACAGTTTCAGGCATTTTGCTACAACGCTCCCTCTGCCAAGGAGATTGTACCCTTGGGGACCACTGCTCAGGTTAGCACTAGCGTTAATGGCTTAAGCCTGTGAAGTTAAAGTAGCCCTGAAAGCATAAGTAGGAAGCCTCTGACCCAGAAAGTGATGCAACCTGCATCTTTAGTATTAAAATGGGCTCAAGTTATTCATTGAGTATGCACAATGCCTATGCTGAAGCCATTCTAGCCTCTCTCTTCCGCTCACGGATTCCCTGTCCTGGATCGCACCTCGTATATAGTTTAGTGTTAGCTGCTTTTGTGACATTCCTTGGGCAGGGAAATACTGGAAGCAATTTGCAAGCTTTCTTTTCAACGCGTTGAAGCCGTGCGTTTGCAAGCTTTCTTTTCAACGCGTTGAAGCCAACTAAGTAATGTGTCATGCATGAGCTCGTAATGAGTACCCATCTTATCCAACCTCTTACCATGGGGTGAGAACTAAGAGTGAGTCAGAGCCTGACAGAACGAACGCATCTCTCTGGCATTTCCTTGTAGGCCGTTGTAGGAGACCGAGTCACCCTGCCCACCCCAACACAGATAAGACTACTAGGGTTGGGGAGGCAGCAGGTATATGGAGATAGCCTAGTACCCTCTCTCTCTCTCTCTCTGCCTTCTGCATCCAAGCAATAACCTGGGGATCAAATGCAGTACCTGAGCCCAATGGTGCTTTTTGTGTATGGTGCAGATATAGTCATGTAGGCAGGATAGTTGGGCAGTGAGATACTGGATGGCTGGAGACTCGAGAGGAAATTTCCAACCTGAAGGGTTAAACTAGGTCTCTTATTCCATATTTCATCATATAAATAAAACATCACTGTTTGAGGTATCTTAATAAGTGTCCTGAACTCCGGTGCTGTAGCATCTCCAAAATTCCTAAAAAACTCAGTAGTGACTATGAGGGGGTGCCTCAGCCTATCTGACAATTAGGCATCTTTTGTGTCCCAGCATTGGATTTAGATGCCTAACTTCAGGCATTCATACCAGAAAGGTTTTCCTTTGAATGACTAACAATGATCTTTTTGCCCCACCTCCCCGCCTTCCTCACTAAACAAGCAAATATCTAAAATGAGGACCGTGAGTTAGATTGACTTGCAAGTGATGCTCCATTGCTGAGGGGGGGGAAAAGTTATTTTTTCTGAGAGTGTTTTGCTGGACTGGTAACAGGATACAGACTTGCTATCAAGAGAGAAGAAGAAACAATGCTGGAGACAGTGCTATCAGCAAAATAGAAAAGTGGTGAAACAATTAGGGAAATAGTGCTGTTTTGACTTGTGTCACACCTTCCATTCAAGAGTTGTACAAGCTTTAATTAACTGGAGCTGATGGGATATTCCTTATGTGTCAGTGTATGAAGGATAAATTGAAGCAAAGAACAAATGGGATTTGTCTGTGGTCCCATAGGGGCAAATGCAAAGTCTGAAGAACTCAACTGGAGTCTTCCCAGTGGCTTTGGACCAGGCCCAGTGATTTAGTAGGAGATTTAGGAAAGGAGCCCACTTCTAATTTCTGGTCCCTTGCTAAAATGTATTAGATCTTGCTGCCTTCTCAGCTGTGGTGCATTGAGGTACTATCTCTACATAAGTGGCCAAGCTGCTATTGAAATTATTAACACTTGCTATTACTAATCTGTGTAAGAAACTGCTAGTGTTGCATGACAAAATATGAACGGGTTGTTCTCCAAGAGGGGTTAAAATCAGGCATAAGAATGCACCCAATATTCCTTTAAAGCCTAGGTCCAGGATGAATTGTAGAGTGGTCTAGAACAAAACCAGTTATGTAAAAAGCCTATATAAAAATACTGAATCATGGACTGTGCACCATTTGTTTTCTTGGTCCTGCAACTCCATTTTTCTTTTTTTTGGAGAAGTAGTCAAAATTTTAGTCAGTAATTTAGTCTAGATCTTTCTGCTAACTTTAGTCTTCCAAATCATCGGAGTGATTTTAAAACCACCATTCCTTGACTTAGTTAAAATACTTCTTTCTATTATGTATGCCCATTTTAATCTCATGGCAGCCTGTAATATGCACTGTCCTGAGACGCTTCCATCAAGTAAATAATGCATGTTTTAAAGTGTGTCAGAATACATATTTCTATGATCGATTATAATGGATTCATAATAGCCATTGTGGTCGCTGCATACATCTTCAACAGAAGTGTGGAGCCTAGGGTGAGCCATTATTTCTAGTGCCTCCTTATAGGAAAGCAGATATGAAAGATCTCTGTTCTCCCACAAACACAGCTATAATATCACTCCAACACTACCAATACTATATACATGTTTAAGTGATTGTCTAAAGCGATTAGAACAGACAAAAGGATTGGACAGTAGATGGTATGGTAAGTCACCCACTAGTGAGCTATGATTCAGAAAGACACTTAATCGCATTATTAAGCTACTGAAAAAACAAGGGACTTAAGCACGTGCCGAAGCATTTTCCTGAACAAAGAGTCTTTTTTAAACAGGGATTTTTGAAGAATAGCAAGATATGAGTTGAATTGTGATTTCTCAATCATGATTGTGTTCGTTTTTTGTCCAGATTTGGAATAATGGTATTATCCTCTCTTATAGCTACAAGCATAGCATATATAATGAGAAAAGTGAAGAGCTTTCTGTATTTGGCTGATATACAGAGAGCTATCCCTGCATTTTAAGATGCTGAAATTATCTTTTATACTTGCTGCTCAAGTGAATGAAACCGTCCTGCCATATGGAAGAATTATTTTGAAGTACCCCAAAATTTGAGTCCATATATTAGGTGCTACCCAACTCAATAAGAAGTTTTACCAGAATATTCTTTCAGCCATTGAAAACCAGTAGGATTAGGTTAATATGTCAGATATGTCAGAGTGGTTTCAAGGTAAGACAAGAAAATATATCTAATGACAACAAACCCATCAGCCAGCTACAGTAAAATCCCAAATCCAAGAAACCAATTTAGGGGTGTATTCATCTGGCTGCACAGGGCTATACATGCTTGACTCAGGCTAATGGTAATAGGAATTATGTGTACAAATCCCTACACACTAAAAGGAAAATGTACTTGGTGGAGTAACAATTGGTGGGATTACAAAATAAAAGCTGTGTATGAACACACCAAAGCCCGGTCATTCTCCGGATTCACGAAACGGGATTGCAATAAGAAAATGAAATGCATGTACAGACTGCACGATGTCATTGGAATAATTGCAACATTGAAGGAATATGTGCGTGTATCTGCCTACACCTTCCTTGGGGAAAACAAAAAGCATGCTCTCAAGATGCTCTTCACGACCAGGCAGTTCAGAGTTTTCCTGCTAGTTTGCACATCAAGCTGAAAACTGTAGTGGAGCCTGGTCTTTAATTCAAGTCACCAGCGTGTGTGAGACCTGCAAATTGCTTTGTCATGCCTAGGATTTTGCCTTGAGTTATTTAGTCTGAAGCAGCTAACTTGAGTTTAGAACTTTTTTTTATTACTATTCCTAGTGCAGCTAAGGCTTATAGTACCCATTATCCGACAAGGAAACAGTTCAGCATTCCCAAGACCTCATCCACAAAGACTGCCTTACATTTATAGTTTTTTTGATAGTCATATATCTTGGTTTAATGCCTGCATACTCAGCTGACGAGTGAACTGCTATGGATGCACAGGCAGAAGGATTTCCAAACCGTGAACTTGCTGAAGGTGACGGGAAGTCGCTAGCATAAAGTGGGAGTCAGAAAGGACTTAGCCTGCACTTGTACCTTGTGATAGTTTTCTTGCCTCTACTGCACCATCTGCACACCCTATTTGTTATCTATACTTCAGTACGAGCTACAGTCCATCTCTTGGGTTCGACGTAACTGTAGTTCTGTCCTGTGCAAACCTGCTGTTTTTACTGTTTCTTTCTGTTAATTCATGTTGCAGAACCGAACCTGTTATAATTATTTTAACATTCGCCTTCTGTTTTCTGCTGCCGCATCCCTTTTTTTCCACCCCATAGTTTTACAAATGTCAAGGGAAGATTGAGACAAGATGCTGAACAATGGTGTGCTTTTTCCTGTGGTCCCTTCAATAAACTCTTTTCTTCATAAAAAGAACGAGATAGATATGAAAAGAGCTTAGTTTTCATCTGGATAACATATTTATGTATACGACACCAGATTTGCTGCCTGGCCTTGTTATGACTGATCAGTCTCCTTTCTTGATCATTTTGGTCAGTAAAACAAAAAAGTGACCATAACCTTTTTCACAGAAAATTGTACGCGCAGGAGGTTGGGGAAGTGTAGCATGCCATGGTGTAGCACCGCCAATATTAACAGCTTGAGATTATTTGAAAACTAAGTACAAGTACTAGAAGAGTCACAAACATATGTTTTAAAGTTTGCATATTTGGCATCTACAAAGGGTTTTTATTAGTGTATCATCACTGGCTTGCCAAACTTGTTGTTTCTCAGTGATTCCTGATTTGCCAAACTGCAAAGTAAAGCAATGGCTTTCCTAATTGCCAGCACCGCAGAACTAATTTCTGCAGGGTTCTCTATGCCTCACACTGTAGATTTTGCAGGACAAGTAGCGCACTTACTTATGATATCATTTTCCAAATTATCCAGTGGGGGTGCACAAGTAAAATTGGAGATCTGTACCTGGACTTTTATGAACTTTGAATGTTAGACTCTGTTAAAAGAAGCCAGAAAAGACTCTAACACTGGCTCTTACAGCCCACTCTACAGTACTAAGAGAAGGATTAGAAATTATTTTTGTCACTGGTTTGAGGCAGGTATCGGGACAGACAACGACAGCAAGTCTGTTGAAGAAAAAAGCATAATTTTTATCCAGCTGTCTGAGCAGAAATGCACTTGGGATCATCTTTGGCTATGCTTTTATTTGCATCGATGATTAGTACTGAATATGTGCAGTAACTCACTCACTGATGATTCAATGCCAGTGCTTCATTAAAATTGCTTGTGAAACAATTTTTTTCAAAGCGGAATGCAACAGCTTCCTTTCGAAAGCTGGCTAGTGCTTATCTCTGTGTGCCACTTGCTGATTGGCTTCACCAGAGGACACTGTCCATAAGAGGTCTTTTCATTACTTATAGGCAGGCTTTAATGTTTTTCACAGAACTGTGAACCTGAAAGAACCGTGGTCAAACGAGTAGATTTTTCCGACTGAAAAACAGAGGGTTAACGGGAATTTTTATGACTGAGGATCAAGCGCCTGGTGATCTGCTTTGTGTGCCCACTCTTACCCTGCAGTCGGTAAAACTGGGTGCACCCAGAATTAAAACTACTTGAGTAACTATAGTTTAGCTTCCACTTTGTGCAGAGCGTAGCAGATGCAGAAAACCATTACAACACACCCAGTCGTTTCCACCCTTGCCTCTGGTCAGTGCAATTGTTTTGTTTGGCCATGCCTATAATTAGATCGTTAATTTAGCTATTTGCAGTTCGATAATCTGCACAAATCTTATGGATTTGGGTTCTGATTTTCAATAACATCCCAACATACTCTACAGTTATACTCCTCAAAGTAATTTCAGGCACATTTATTAGCACTGAGATGTCTAAGTACCTGAGCTGCACCTACAGTCAGGTATCTGGCTGACTTCTGCAACAGGTGCAAATCTCCATCCTTTGGAGGTTTTTAAGACCCGTCTAGACAAAGCCTTGGGTGGGATGATGTAGTTGCGGCTGGTCCTGCTTGGAGCAGGGGGTTGGACTAGATGTGAGCCACCCCTCATTTTCTCTGATTCTAGGTGGGGCCAACTGTGGGATTGCTTATAAGAATGTTAATCTGTAAAAACCTCAGTTTTGATCCAGTCTTTTTAATACATGAGTCTAATAGAGAATATTACATAGCATATTCCAATAAACAGAAGGCAGGTTTCACAGCAAGGTGAATGCCATAAGCATCACTTATATTTAGTGTTTTTCACCCTTTGTACTGCATAGAAATAGTAGTCCTGTAGTTGAAGAAATCCTTGGGATTTTGAATCAGCAAGTACTTCTAAAGAGCTACCTAGTTTGTTCGCATTATCATTGTCTAGGTTGACTGTACTCCAGATATACTGTAAGACAAAGGTTGTTACCTTTTGTTAGCTGTGAGAAGTACACTACACATTACACTGGATATTAATAGTTGTCTTTGACATTACTTGCAAGTATTTCTGAGACCAGAGGCAGCTTGTAGACAGAGACAATATTTCTTATTAGTCAAAACTAACTACAGAAATACTATAATTTAGTTAGGCATAATAGACTCTCTTTGTCATTGATATCTCTCTCTCCATTGCTACATTTGAAAAGAAATTGGTCCCCACAGGTACAGTCAAGTGCAAATTTAACATAAATGACAGCCCCAACCCAAGTAGTTCTGCCTAGGTGAAATATCTGATCCTCAGATACGAGCTAAACAAAATGAATGGACGTTTCATAAGTGTTTTCTGAAGCTATTTTTTTTAAATGCCAGAAGGGCGCTGACAGACAATGAAGCAATGTTAATTTATACCAACAAAGAGTCTAGGCCATATCCTGAAGCTGTAGGATGAGAAATACCCCGTCAGGATTAGCATAATTAGTCCCAGCCACAAATAAACAGCTGTGAGCCAATTTTCCCCACTTGGTTCTTACAGGAAAAATGGATATTTTGGGGGTGCCTAGTATAGCATAATCCCATAATTTATGGTAAATAGATTACTTTTCACTGGCATTAAATGCAGTTGCTCTTGGAGAAATATCTGGATCCTATGCCATTTTGAAATCTTACAGAGAAAATTACCTGCATACCTGAAAAGCTGAAACCAAAGTGAGAAATTTTATAATTGCTAACCAGCTGCCCCACAGCTGTCCAGGTCTTGGATGTCAGAGAACACGTAGGGATGACATAGTCACGGCACCACTTCCAGCTGCTACGTGTGTCCTGCTTTCCCTGCTGCCAGTTATGCTTCCAAGCCGGTCTGTGCCTGCCTTTTGGAACCAGAAACACTCCCTTTCTGTGCCAGCCATTTCCTTCCTAGCGTTCACAGGAGGCCGGAGGCCATGTCCTGCACTGTGCCTGTAGCGAGGCACAAATACGAGGGTGCGTCCCTCTCTGATCCTGCTGGAGCACCCAAGGAAGATGGGCAAGGTTTTGGCTCTATGATAACGGCATGACAGGTCAGAACTGGGAAAGACACCTCAAGCTCATTAGCTATCTAAGTGGTAAGTGAGAGCACATTGAGATCTGATGAAGAACGTCTTGCATTTGAACTCTTGCCTACCTTTACCCCAGCCATGGAGCTGGTCCAATAAAAAATTTCATCCCCTCCTCCCCCTGCCTTGCCCCCCCCCCCACAAAAAAATATTCCTTTAGCATATTGCGAGCAGATTTTTGATTTTGAGGGTAGACCAGACAGTATCACCCTCCGCTGGCTGCTGTTAATGCTCTGTGGCATAATTTGATTCAGAATAATCCTTCTGGTTTAGATGCTCTACAGGGACTTCCTCAACCTCTCTGACTTCAACTCTATCTTTTCCTCCCACCACAGTCTCCGCTTCTCCAGATCTGACCTCTTCTTCGATCTTATCCTCTGAATTTGGGATTTGGAGTCGTTCTTTCACCTGCCCTGCGGTTCAAAAGGATGGGGTGGAATTTTTAAAACGCCGTAGGTCACTTGCAGTCTTAATGTTTCCCTCTTTTTTGAATTTAGCTCATGGCTGTTCTCTGTGTCTTTGCAATGCTCCCTGTAGAACACTTAAAATATAACTTGAAGTGCATTGTGCCTAGCAAATTACTTTTCTTATTCGCTACTAGTGTTCTTCTGTAACAATCCATTAACAAAGAAATGAGCAAAAAACTAGCAGTGGGAAGTTACAATCATAATATTACTTTCAACATTATCTATTTGATGACACACATCTGTCACCCTAGTATTTGTGGCTTTCTTCATCCAAAGATTTCTAAAGTGATTTCATTAAACCTCGCAGAACTTTCATTAGGAAGATAGGCTGCCTATACATGTGCTGGTTGGTGTTCTAATTAGAATGCATAAAAGCAGACTCAATTAATCAGTCTGCATTCTAATTACAACACTCCAGCCTGACTTCATTATCGCATGTGTAAGCCCCTGCAGGTTTAAAAATGGCCGGTAGGGAGCTTTATCTGAACTCCATTGAATGAGGCTTAGATAAAGCATTCTGCAGCCATTTTTAAAATCACAGGGCATGGCCACACATGCAAACACATGCGCTTGCAGCAGCTCAAATAGAAGCGGTGCAAATTTGAGCTGGGGCTTTTTGCCTCAGTGCACATGCTCAGACATGTGCTTTGGTGTGGAGCAAATTGTGTCACTTGGGGCAAAATAACCCTGCCTGGCTCCTCCTGGATCTGCAGCCAGGGGGAGCTAGAGCCTGGGGCCAGCACCTGTCCTGGCCCCAGCAGTATTAAAAGCTGCCCTGGCATGTAGCTAAGGGCTACCATCTCTCAGGAGCTTCTGGGGCCCAGACAATTGGTACCTGGGGACACTTCCCCTTGTGCCAGCTGGACTGCTGAAGCAGCCCTGAGAGTTCCCTGCACCCTCTACCCACTGCAGCACTCCAGCAGTGGGGGATGCTGCCTGGCTGTGACCTGCTGTGCACCTGCCAGACCCAGATGGGACTGCACAGCCAGTAGAGGCAATTGGCCCTCTGGGCCAGCTGCCAGTGGACTGTGATTGTGGGGTTGGCCTCTGCGTGGCACTATTGCCATGTGTGCCCCCTGCCCAGCCATCTGGGCAGCTATTCCCGGTAGAAAAAGGTGTGGTGGCCTGCTTTGAACTGTCAAAGCATGTCCTCCTGGCCCCATATGGCCAGGAAGTCAGCCACAACCAGCTGGGTCCAAGGTGCCAGCTCTGAGCAAGCAGGGGCTTGCCACTGGCCTACCTAGCAGGAATTCTGGTGTTCCCAATTGGAAAACTGAAAAATCCCTGATTAAAAAAATAATAAAAAATCACAAAGTCACTCTGTAAAATACCCCCAAATCCATGTTCCTCCACAAGTAAAACAAAAGACCACTGTAAAGAGAGCGAGAGAGTGAGACAGAAACAGCAATCAGTTGGACAAGGTTTTACTGATATATCTACAGTGTTAAAGCGAGTTTCTTATCATAATAAAGTGAACTCTAAATAAATGAATTCATGAATATATATTTTGCTGCCCTCCCACAGGGGCCATGGCCCCCACACAGGGGTTATGGCCCCCCAACAGGGTGTTCAGCTCCCACATAAGGGGTACAGACCAACAACAGGGGGTACAATGGCCCAACAGGGGATTCAGCCACTGCATAGGGCATTTGGCCCCCCAACAGGGGATTTGGTCCCCACATGAGGGGTTCATCCCCCCAACAGGGCTAAGCCCCCCCACACAAGGGGTATGGCCCCCCCAACAGGGGCCAAATGGCCCCTGCAGGGGCTACCATCCCCCCTGCAAGGCTCACATGCCTTCCCCCAGCCCCCCAGTTGCTACCCCACCTGGCCGCATATCCCACCAGCTGCTGCAGGCCCCACAATGGCTGCCCCACCCAGCCCCACCCCCTGCTCCCCCAGACACCCCAATGGCTCTCCCACCCAGTCTTACCCCCCAACTTGCACCCCCTGGCCCCCATGGCTTTCCCCACAACCCCAGGCACCATCACTTTAAAAAACAACAGAAAAAAAACAGAAAAAAACGAAAAATAAAGCCTCTACTTACCTTAGACGTGGGGGTGGGGGGGCTCTAGGGCCTCCTGGCAGAGCTTCCCAGCAGCACAGGAGGGCCCGGGATGGGACCACTGGGGCTGTTCCTGTGCCCAACAGTGTGTGGGCAGGGCGCCAGTCAGCCAGATGGCAGCTTCAAGTGCTGGTAAGTGCTAGGGGTTGTTTTGTTTTGTTTTTTTAAACTATGGGGTGGGGGGCAGGGATCGGGGTGGGGTTGGGAGGATGGGGGGATGAGGCCAGCCATGGCAGGGGTCAGGGGCCTCAGCGGGGCTGTTAGAGGTAGGGGCATGGCACAGCAGGGGTCAGGGGGGCTGGGGGAGTGGGTGGGGTCATCAGGGGGTTCCCCCCCATTATCCCCTCCCCCCTCCTTCAGGGCCCTCTGACCCCTTAGTCACTGGCACTGGAGGCCTGGTGCTGAATGTGCAGCCTGGCAGGCCGCATGTTTTACCACCAGGGTGAGGGGCCAACCCCAGAGATGCTCTGCCAGCCAGAGCATCTCTGTGGAGGACCCAACCTCTGGTTGACTCAGGGCATGGTCCCGGACAGTCCTGCTCCACTTTTTAAAACTTTTATTTTTTTAGACCTCTGGATATCCAGGGGTCTAATTTTCTCCCTGCTCTGCACAAACATTTTTTCATTCCCACACATGCCTGTTGCCCTGCCTCAAAGGGGTTTGAGACGGGGCAAAAGGCACATGCACACTCATCTGGACGTGCCCACAGGGGCTTAATACATATGATGGTGAAGCATTTTACTTAGGGTGGCTCTCCAGGAACCACTCTAATTAAAATACCCAACCCCTGAGCCCATGTGTAGGCAGCCATAAATAACTGTGGGAGTCTTTACGACTCCAGGATTATGGGAGGAGGCGCTTTAATAAGAGTGGCTCTGAGAGCTGATCTAATTAAAGCACCTGCAGTGTCTCATGTATTAAGCCCCCTGCACTTCAAAATGGTGGTGGTGTCACTGTAGCTACAGCTTGTTTGACTAATTTTTGTTAAGGGGCCCCCACCACCATTTTGAAGTCTGGGGACATTGAATACATGAGATGCAGCATGGTCCAGCAGACTTGAATAATTGAGTCTACTCTGTGCTGTAGAAGTGTCCTGAAAGTAAACCCCTATCCCGTTTGTCATGTTCTCCCAAGGTGGATGGCTTGAGAGTGGCACTGGTGTGGATACTTAGGACTTGGGACCTCTTTTGTTTACACTGCCTAACTGGGCGTGTGCAGAAGAAGGACAAGGGCTACTTTCTCAAGAAGGGTCCTGGCTCAGCAGAACAGACACGGCCTACGTAATTTGTCCAAAGTCAGATAAGAAGTGTGCTTAAAGTAATTAAAATAGTTACTAACATATCAGAAAAAAATTGCAAAAAGAAAAACACATGTATAAATGTCTTCAGAATTCTAAATTAATCTCCATGAGCGTAGTTTTTCTTATTAAATGCATTACAGATGTTTAATGGTGTAATTAACATGGAAAGAAATCAGTGATCTTGCTCAATATATTTTTCTTACTGTTGAACTAGGTTTCTAGGTAATTTAAGCAGTCAAAACAATGAAAAACGATATACCAGGGAGTACATTTTTCACTTTTATACCTGAAGCTACAAAATGCACTTGCAAAACGTAGGCCACCATTTTGAGAGTTTCTTTTATGTTTCTACACAATCCATCGTAGAATCTCAGAAGGAAAAGCTTTACTGTGAAATTCCTGGCATTTCATGCTTTAGCTTCATCAGAATAAGTGTATCAAATAAACATCTGGCTGTATGGGGTCCGGACAGAATCAATAAATACAGAGCTACAGATATGAAAACTGCTGTTTGGGAGGCAGCAAATATGATTGATCCAAATCAGTCTTCCTGTTTGTAAAACTAAATCATGAGAGACTGCAAGTAAATGTCAAAAGTGAGTGTCTGGTGCACGAGAAGCAGTAGTTATTTTAGATTTGGTTTAGGTAGGATAATAAATATTATACCTAATCTTGCATTACTCTGATGTAGGCCTGGATTAAGCTGTCTGCTTTAACAGATTGCCTGTAAAAGACAGGTAATAAGTTTCAGTTTGTATGGTGCAACACATTTGATTTTGGGAAAACCTACGCATTTTCTAGACTTTATTTAGAAATCAAAAGTGAAACGTCTGAGTACATGTGTGTACAGCTCAAATATTTACTTGTCATCCCAACTACTGCTTAGTTGAAACATTTGGAAGCGTCTCTCTCTGTTCCCATGAGATGCCCCATAAAAGAGTGTTGCCTCTGGGTATCAATATCTATGTGCAACACAGCTGTTAGGCTCAGCAGCACGGTAGATTCAGCTTTTATGAACATAATGAAATGGAATTTTTAAATGCGGTAAAAACAGACATAAGATGGCACATCAAATGGAATCGAGTCCTTCTGCGTCCCTCCTTTCAGGAACGCTATATACTTCTGTCACTTCCAGAAATGAGAACTGCTCAGGAGATTTTGCATCCTACTTGTCAAACTCTGAAACAAGGACTGCTCTGCGAGGCGCAAATCAGATCAGGCCAAATAGCATATTAACCAAGATGCCTTTAGCAATGCTTGCCAGTCGGTGGCAAGCCGATAACACTTTCATCCTCACGTAGAAAGCACTGTCATAATTGGTTTGCGTTAGGTGTTAGAGACATCTTGTGACTGAATGACCTGTAACTAATAAGATGCAATGCACAAATGAAATGAAGGTCCTTGCCTTCCGAGCACTGTACAAATGGGTTCCATCTGTCGTAATATTGACTTAATGTGTGATTTATATTGGATGCATGTTCGCGGTAGGCACTGAGAGTTAAGCTGCTTGTTGAATTGCAGGGTTTCCTGCACTTTGTGACCACAATAGGCTGGTGATGACAATACAGTGTCAGTCAGAACTAGCTCACAAATGTCCTGTGGAAGTTTTTGTTCTGTATGAAGAGGAAGTTGGGGCCTCAGAATAGGCCAGCCCAGACCAACCAACCCAGACCAACCAGTGAGCTAGTATCTGATACTGTGCATGGAAACCTCTTGTAGTTCCCTTAGGCTTTCCTCCTTTCAGCCTACTTTAGCCAAAAGTCCTTTCTACTTTACATCTTCCTCTTAGGCTAGGGACAGACATTACACACATACTGGTTTAAGTGATCAGAAACTGGTTTAAACCTGTAACAGAATAGAAGTTCAGTGCACATAAACCAGCTTCAAAATGGCTGAAACTGGTTTAAGATCAACCTGGTTTAATATAGTGTCAGACTTAACTGATTTGGGTCAAACCGGTTTATGCAATGTCTGTTCCAGCCCCCTGGGAACTGTTCACAGATGTGGACTAAGTTATTCAAAGGCATATGGGGAGTGGTAGATACTCAATTCCCATTGTATCCCCATATTCCCATTCTCACTCTCTTTCTGACCTGGATAAAGAAGGCACAGCAAGTTGTCCAGCTTTTCTTGCTTCCCATATGCCTAGGCTTGCTGTTCGTGCCTTGGAGACAATGCCTTTGTTTCTCTCTCTCTGTATAGGCCATTAACGCTTTACTAATGCTGTTACTGCTATCACTGCTAATGATGTCCATCCAGCTTTTCATGTCAAATGACACTAGTCTACTAAGTCAGGTAAAGTAAGTTCTGCCATTGAGACAGCTGGAGAACTGGCCCACCTGTGAAAAGGAGACAGTAAAATAAGTATAAATACATTCCCAATTCTATGCAATGTCCTTTTCCAGATGAAGTATCACTGCAGGGAGCAAGCTGCTCTAGCATGCCCCCAACTATGCTGTATTCAAATACAATACTATAGGAGCGCCAGAGCAACAGGAGAAGTCGTGCTTTAATCAGCTAAGTATGCCCAACTGAGCGTTGAGGGGCACTTGCATTTAACTGATGAGCAGTGAAAGCAAGTTGAAGTGTCCAATCTAAATCTCCACTAAAGTTCAGTTCAGTTCAGTTCTCAAGTGAATCGTGTCTAAATGGCTGCCTCATTAATCTGCTGTTACCGCTTCCTAGCAGGCCTGCAGGTCTGTCAAGTGAAAACTCATGCCACTGATGCATGACTCTCCCATTGTTGCTGGAAGCACGTGTCACAATCCCATAGGCTAGGTTCACTATTTGGAGTTAGCAACATCCTTAGTATCAGTGAAGTCAAACTGTTGTCATAGTACAGAGGATGCCTATGAAATAACAGGTTTTTGAAGACTGGATGCTGATGAAAATGTCCAGGTCACTGAACGGGACCATCAGAGACTTGGATACAGTCCCCTGGGCTCCTCTGGGAACAATCAGAATTGCTTTAGCCTTTTCTTAAAGTTATTTCTAACTACATTCTGATGGATTGAAATATAAAGTACTTGTCTTCTTCCTTTATTGCCAACCCCAGGGCAAACAATGCCTTTGAAGGTGATTTTTGGAAAGTGTGATCCTAGGATCAGCATGATGTCTCATTTTCACAGTATGATGGTAGACTCCAGTTGCACAGGGAAGTCTCAAAGAGCCTTTGGTGAATCATTATCTGTCACTGAATCAAGACTGGGCTCTACCGCTGCTGACCCCTAAGGAGATGGAAGTAGCCACCCATATCCTAACAAGGACACTGGCTACTATGCTTAATTACTATTATTGTTGTAATGCGTGCTTCTCTTAATTATGGACCAAGGCCCCAGTGTGATGTACAGATGGACAAGAGATGGATGCAGACAGAAAGCAGAGCACAAAGGAACAATGTGATGTCATTAGCAAGGCAGCAATCTTAGCGTAACATAGCTACTTCTTCCTATTTTTGGAGTCATCACAGCAAGAGAGAGGTCTAAGGAGGGATCGTGAAGTGGTCTTGTGAATGTTTACAGGAGCTGCTGTGCGTGGAAGCCCAGTAGGACTTGTCTGAAAGTGAATAGGCAGTCGAGACTCGTATCATTGGCCAAGCGGATACGGGAGTCAGCTTCCCAGTGGTGAACAAGAGGTGATGGGTCGGGCCAGGATATTTTGTGAAGGATTTGGGGAGAGAGGACAAGGAGCCTTCGCTTACCACACGACTTGATAGCCAAAGCCAAGCTAGTTCTTTAGACTCATGTTGTTCATGGTACTGCGGTCTAGCCATGAGCTGTAGGGAACTTCATTTCCCATTCTGAAAGTGCCAACATTAGCTATTGTATCTTTAAAAGTTTTTCAGTGGATTTCTAGATTTACAGTGTTACTTCACACTTGAGGCATTTTATCATTCATATCACACTGTAGTTACTGGTGGTCTTCCATGGCTTACCAACCTTGAAATTCATGCTTTGTAACAACCACCTCTCACTAAGTAGTTAGTCATTTTATAGGGATGACCCTGGAGCATGTTGGTGCACATTAAGATAATACCTTTTGAAGGCAAAAAATAACATAGTATAATTTTTGCTCCCTAAAAGGCCTGTTATAATAGATTTCCATTCACCCACCCTCTGTTTACCCATGAGGAGAATATACTTTATTAGGAGGATATACTTTGTGTTTTGTGTTTATAAGTAGAGATGGCATGAAGTGGCTGTGGGAGGTACTGAAGATCCATTAAAAGTCACTCTCCTAGTAAGGGTCACTGTACTGCCTCAACCTGTCTGCAGTGAGGCTGTTTAAGTGCTTTAGTTTCCCAAAATATCAAGTGTACTTACCTGCCAGCCACCTGCTGGATTCATGGAGAACATTCATGGAGTTTTATGATTTACTTCTATACCAGGGGTGGGCAATTATTTCAGCTTGCAGTCCACTTAACAAGTTTTAGATGCATAAAATCTTTCAGGAGAGATCATTTTTATAAATTATAGATACAAACCAAATCATATACTAAAAATCTAACATCTTCTATAAAGTATTATAATTCTATTAAAAAAATAATTTCTGTCCTGATGTAGGTGTTTTTGAGTAGTGTATATAGAGGCAATTTTATAATAGCTCATATTAAAGTCTTATTCTTGCATATTGTGTATGTGGGAGGGTGGGTGTGTGCGGGGGCTGCCCATATGCTAGGTCCCGGGAGCCAGCTGAGGGTGAGGGGTAAAAAGGGGGGTGGCAGGGGACATGTGCAGAGCTTGCCCAGGTGGAGTGGTGCAGGTATGGTCTATCCCCTACCCCGCTAATTTAGCCCACAACTGGCCCTGTAGTGCTCCGCGTTGGGGGTACTGCTTGGCAGCTACTCCTCCTGCTGCTCCTGCTGTGCTGCTCCAGGCAGAAGGTAGCGTAGGGGAGGGTGGCAGCTGTGGGGCTGTGCTGGGCAGCAGATACCAAGCCAGGCTGGGGGAAAGCTGCAGCCAGGCAGCTCCTGTGTCAGCATGCGGGGCTCCAGCTCCCAGCTTCCTTCCACCCATTACACCCCCCTGGTACGATGAGCAGCCACCTGCAGGTGGTCGACTGGGTGGAAGGCAGCCCCGCCGGGAACTGTACATGGTGGCCGGGGCCAGGGCTGTGGTCAGGTATGGGAAGGAGCATGGCACAGGCTGCCCCGAATGGGACCATACAGAGCACTACAGGGCAGCTGCAGTCAGTTGGCGGGGATCTGCTTGCCGGCCAGATCCAACCAGGTGGCAGGCCAGATCCAGCCCACAGGCCGTATTTTGCCCACCCGTTATATACTATAGGTAAATAGTATGCACAGGCCTTTCAAACCACAGGATTGAATCCAACAGCATTCTGAGACTGAAAAATATATCTCTTGTTTAGTTCAGCCAAGTGAAGTATAGCGCACAGAAGTTTTTACTTCGTATTGTAACATATATATTTCACGAAGCTGCAATTTTTGTTAGCGGAAGTCTGTTTGCTGATTATTACTGGTAGTCAGACTTAAGTAGAGGGTGTATTTTCTTTATTAAGTGCTGTTGCTATGTATGATGTCCTGTGGAGAAAACCAGTCCTGCCACTTACCAGGGAAAATGCTTTGAGATGTAATGCGTGCACTCTTATTCATACAAACAGGGCAGTAACTGTTGTGTTTTAGTGCATGGTGCATTCTAGTTTGAGTTTCCTGGATGACACCATTTTATTTTCTGCTTTTAATATTCACACGTGGTGTTCCAAAGTGTAACCAATATCCTTGGGATGGCACCTGTTTGAACACTGCCTTACCCAGAATCTAATTTTGTTCTCCAAATTAGTATGTTTAATTACTGTCCTTTTCTCAGCGATAAACAAGATAATTCACTTTGGGTATTTCTGCACTATAGAAACACAAAAATTTGTCGACTGTAAATTGCTGTAGGTGTCATTAAAATTCTCCCTAAACAAGCTGGATACATTCCACATATTTTTCCAAAGATACTTGCAGCTATTTTTAAGCCACCTGCTGTGTCTCTGCATATTCAGTCCATAGCAGAGATGCGCTGCTGAGCAATTCAGTAGAAAATCATTTAAATAGAGAGGGACATAAGAGTGAGGGTTAGGAAGGTCAATAAGTTAATGCACTAGTTTTAAGGGGGGCAGGGTGGGGAGGTTATTTTACCTCTTGCCTCTGCAGACCTGGCTTCAAATGGGGCTTGGGCTGCAGTAGAAATGTCGGTGTAATTACATCCTGGCTTTAAAAGTGTTGTTCATATTGGGAAGGTACAAAATTGTAGCACTAAGTCACAGTTTGCCATCTCTGTTTACAGGAAGCTTAGAGATGAAAGGGCAGAGCTGTTACCGCTAAAAACGGCATTATAGCAAGGAAACTGTGCAGGAGATGGCACCTGTGCTACACCGTGTATATTAGTCAGAATTCTTTCACATTTCTGTACATGCCCAAAGTCCTCCAGAAAATCACCATGTCAAGGTGTTTTGCCATCTTAAGTGAATGTTATGACCTCCTACAACCAGAATCTATAACTCAGTTATAAGGCAGTTTGCTTGCAGGCAATTTTCATTGCAAAGATCAGACTTCCTTACCACTTCCTTACAATGAAAGGAGAAAAGCCCGTGCTGGCAAAAGGAGACAACTTCATTTTCTCGCTCTTCTCCCCTCCCTTTTCCACAAGCTGTTTGCATGTTATTTTGCAGCATCTTCCTCAGTTCTGGGCACCCTGTGCAAAGGGAGTACATGCATCTATGCCTGTGACACCTTCTGTATGCCTGTCCACCTTACCTTTCCCCAGAGCAGAAAGGAAACCATCAGGAGTAATGGCATCCAGTAGTAGGTACTGCTCAGCCACACTTGGTCAGGTAGTCAGATGTCTCTTAGGAGAAAAGTATCAGCTGAATTCATTTTTCCCTGCCTCTCTTACCCTCTTCACTGTTGCAGGTACAGCCTCATTAAATGAGCAGATAGCAGTGGATTTCTCTCCCCAACATGAAATCCTGGATCCTTTGAGTAACCAAATATTGACAATTGCCACCATTATTCACCTTCTAGCACAGCCAGAGCTAATTTGATGAGGCATTAATGCAATGGCAATGCAGCTCTCTAATTCAGTTGGAAATGCAGCAGGAGCTAAGGCAAAAAGGGAATTGGGTTGGATAAATGTCTTGGAGCAATAGCCTGAGGTTGACTTCTGGGAAGTGTAGTGATCAGGATAGTCTGAGCTAATGTTGCATTATGGGGTAACCTCAGGATATGAACTCCTCGCCTGTGGTTGAGCGTAGGGTTTGAAGAGTCTGTTTTCTGTGTTTACTCTGTTTTTCTGTTAATATTTTATTCCCTTTAAATTGACGTGTTCCAAGTCATCGGAAATAACGAACAAGATCCTTGGTTGTTATTGAAGCTATTGGTGTCATTCTACCGGGACACGTTAGTGAAATAGGATGCTTGGTGGTGAAACAGGGAAAAAAAGAAACAAAAATCCTACCTACAGCCTAGCAAATCTATTACAAACTCACATCCAAGTCCACTCATGTCAGCAGGAAAAGGAAAATATTCAGAGAGGCTCAACAAGCAACAGCAACTGCTGCTATGAAGGAACCACAGCTAGTGTATCTTTATGGCTGGTTTGACAGTGACTCAACACTTGTGTTACTGGTAACTGAGTTGGTAAATTAAGAAATCCTAAACCCAGAGTGTTGGGTTGAACTGGGCTGTGGAAAACATTGGCTTTTCTTCTGCTTCATCCAAGTGGTTTTGTCTTTGAATTATATTGCAGACACTTTTGGCAAAGCACACTGGACTTTCAAAACAGGTTTAGCCCCTGTGTTTGTGGCTTGTAAGCATATGGACAGACATAACTGGAAGGCTGTTTTGCCAGCCTGGGTTGCTAAACCCTTAATTTCAATCATGTACAACTTCAGTTGAATAAAAGGCTTAAAGACCAGAGTTGTAGGCAGGGGATTTCTTTATTTAATCCCTATATTAACTAGTAACTAGAGGTTTGTCATATTAAAGCAGCCTCGTTCCTTCTCGCTACAGCACTGCACCATAGTTTGTGCTGCTTGTGATTGAATTCCATTAACGTAGATTAGGCTCCCTAAATGGCCTTTATTGCTCTAGGTGCCCTCTTATAAGAGAACGGATGGTGAGAAAGAATAAGTAAACACAAGGATTTCCTTGTTAGAGAGGGGAGTAACAGCCAGTACTGGGAGGCAGGTATTTTCAAATGTTTGAAAGGCTGCTATAAAGAAGAAGGAGAGCAGCTGTTCTCTGTTGTCACAGAGGGCAGAGTATGAAGCAGTGGCTTTAAATTGCAGCAAAATAGGTTTAGCTTCAATCTCAGGAAAATCTTCCTCAGTGTTAGAACAGCAAGCTTGCCCAGGGAAACTAGAATAAGCTTCACTAAAGGGTTTCAGGAGGAGACTGGATAAGCGCTGGACATCACATTCCTGCAGTCATGGGCCAGATGACCTTGCAGGTCCTTTACCACTGAAGGAGTCTAGGTACAAGGCAAAAAATGAAGAAGGAAAAACAGTGCCATAGCAAGGTGGGGGCAAGCAGGGCATGGCTGCCGGGGCAAAGGCTGTGGGGAAAGAGTCCCAGGCTGCAACAGCAGCCGGATCTGCCCTGTGCACAGATCCGAGGGGGGGCATGTGCCCCCCATGCCTACACTGGGGGGGTGCGTGCAGTCCCGGGAGCCCCCTCCTGGATGAGTTGCCCAGGCGCCGACCCTCCCATGACTCACGGTGGCATCCCGTTCACCCCTGCCCCACTCCCTTACCGAGGGGGCCTAGATCTGCCCTCCCATGACCCTTCCCACCCCTCTGCCCCCCCACACACTTACCTGCTGTGTCTGTTTGTGTGTGTAGAGATATCTTAAATTCTACTCAGCTGCCCCCCAAATAAGATTTTCTCTCTCCACCTATACTCCTAGGCAAGTATGGGGTGGCATGGGCACCCTGGATCTGTGTGCAGGGTGAGGGTGGGCTGCCACTGTGGGCTTTCCCCTGGGTGCTAAACTTCACTGCTATGGCACTGATGAAAACAAAACCTCATGGCTGGCAAGAAAACAGACAGGGTGGAGTTAGGAAGCTGGATACGGGAAGGCAGAGGGGAAGAGATGAAAGAGGGGCGCTGTTTCTATCATTTTAAATGTACATGAATTTAAATGTGAATTTACTCTTCCTAGCTCAGGTGTCTGTCATAGATCTGTGCAACTTTCAATATTTCATCTTTATTTTGAAGGAGTTTTGTTTCCAAAGAAGGAAGCCCAGTGCCTGCCACACTGGTACATGATGGCAGCTGATACTTTCTGAAACTGCCACCTTAAAGAAAAATACATTCCCAAATGCTTGACTGTCTTAGCACAAACTGTACCACTTTATCAGACTTGTGTTATGCGGGAGGTCAAGATGATCCTTATGGTTACTCGCAGCCTCCAAATCTATTCGGTCATATGCACCTACGTGTTTGGACACTGCCACTACAGCAGTATGGGAAGATTGCTCGTCAAACAGCAAACCATTCCTTTAAGCCAGTTATATCTTCTCAGAAATTTCTTTTAAAAAACCTCACAATTTCTTGATAGTGGTAAAGGAACCGTCTTCCCAGCTGTTTGTAGAATACACAATACAAGTATAAGTCCAAGACAAGTCTATGCTGGTTTCATTCATATTCAGAGGCCATGTTCTAGCCCCATTTCTTTGGGCCATAGAATGGATCAATGGATTTACGTGCTTGTTAGCTGATCCTTGCCAGTGCAGAATTACCGTTCTTCTTGGTGATGTCCCCTTCTCTTTCCCAGCTCCGATTCCGCACATCACAAATAAACTGTAATTCCAGTTCATGGAACATAATGTTCAGTCTGTTACTATCAATGGCAGCTGAAATCACATCAAGTAGTGATACAGAACAGTTTGATTCTCCTTGATGTTTGTATTCCTAAATTAATATTCTCCTGCATGAACGACACACGCCCCTGGAGGCTGGGGGGGCACAGTGACCACCCACAGTTGGCAGTGGTGGTGGCAGCAGGGGCGTGGCGGTGGGGAACTCCTACAGGTAGCCGCAGCAGTGGGTGAGGGGGAGTGTGGTGAACGCCGACTGGTGGTTGGCGACCACCCATGGTGTCTGGTGGCAGGGCAAGGGGGTAGCAAGTAGTGACCGCCCACAGGTACTGCTGGCAGCAGCAGCCAATCTCAGGGGGTGGATGTGCACCCCCTACAAGTTGCCAATGTTCTTCTGGCAAGTTGACTAAGATAACTCAACTTGAGTATCTTAAAAAAGTGTCAATTTACACTGTTCGTATGAAGTGTCCTAGGATTTCAAATGTATAGTTTAGCGTGAGTAAATAAGATATTTTGACATTTATTTATTTCCAAACCTAGGCTACCCATGCACGTGCCTCTTTTTTCTTGCCGTGGAGCTAAATGATACGTAGAACAGTCAGGAGAACTGAATGTAAAGGACAGGTTTTCTTTTTCATTAAACAAACAGAAGCCCTTGTGTGTTAAGAAATCACCATAAAAGAAGATACATATTCTGCAATTACAACTGTATCTGAGAATTAGGATGTCTGAGTCATATTCAGGACTTACCCACAAATTCATTGCATTTTAATTTAAGAAAAAACATGGACACACTGTGTTTCATTTTTCTCCTGTTGTAACTGTGCCCAACATTAGACCAACTGATTTTTTTTGTATATGTGGCATAGAAGATTGAAGATTTTAGCAAATTAAGATGAATGAATGGCTTCATAAATGGTGCATGATAATAGAAGCTTTATTTTTTTTTAAATAGATTTTGATTGATTTACACCTAATTACACATGTAGCTTTAGATTAAGCTGAGGCTACATTCGCTGGTTGAGAAGTGCCATTGCAATACTAACTTGCCTTCTGAGAACTGGCTAGTAATCGTCCTTACCTGTATAGATCAAAGTTTGCAGAATCAGGCACAGCTCTCTTCCCATTTAGCCAGGGAAGTTTAGGTTAGTTATTAGGAAAAACTTTCCCACAAGGAGGGTAGTAAAGCACTGGAACAAGTTACCCAGAAAGGTGGCGGAGACTCCATCCTTAGTGGTTCTGAAGACCCGGCTAGACAAAGCCTTGGCTTGAGATGGTTGGGGATGGTCTTGCTTTGAGCCAGGGGATTGAACTAGATGAACTCCTGAGGTTCCTTTCAACCCTAATTTTCTATCATTCTAATAGTAAATCACCCACTGATGTCAGTGGTGGTATATCTGCACCCTACTTTGTGGTATTATAGTTTGTTTGAAACTCTAATATAATCACAAAATAATGTTATCTTATTATGGTCTCATGGAGAAGAAAAATCCACTCTTAAGTAGTCATCAGTTTGATGAAAAGTGGCCTATCTTCCAAGGTAACTCTTTATTACTTTGATACCTGTAGTCAGGTATTTACATTCACCTGATGTCCTTGGTGTCTACTGCAACAGCATAGACAAATAGACCACTGTCCAAAGCCATTATGGAGTATGCTCTTAGAGCCAGATGGTGTTGGTTTCTTGTAAATAAATCATGCTGTGAACTGTTAGATACATACAGGGGCCTTTTCCAGGCTTCTGTGAAAAAAGAGTACTAAAAAAAAATATTTCAGAAAAGTAGTTTATGTACTTTATAGGAGTTGGATGAAACAAATGAGTTTGTGGCAGATCAACATCCACCAAATTAATAAAATTAAAGTTTAATTGCTGTTTAGTAAGCCACATTGTAATTTAATAACTAATTTCAAACCAAATTTATTGCACTTAGATCAAGTCCCTACTAGTTTTGAAAAATCAAGCCAATGTGTGTCCATTATTTCTAAGCATATTTGTACTATGATGGACTTAAACACAATTCTCAATGTAATTTTATTATCATCCTAGGACTCTAATCTGCTTTTCTGTGCCCTTATGCAAACAGGTTTGCTATTTTCCATGTCACAGAATAGTTCTACAAATCTGTTGAAAAGCTTGTAGAATTGTGCTGTATCAGCAGGCTTAGAACGACTTTCATCCATGCACAGAGCTTCATTGTCCTTTAGATGCACAATGGTCTTCCAGTCACTTGTAAGGGAAAAAAATCCTTTGGAAACTATATGCTCCATCAGAAAATTACAATAGTGATCCTGTTATTGGCAAATAAATCACTCCCTTTCACACACTAAACCTATAATCTAATAGGTGGGACATTTTCAGGCTTCCTAAGGAAAATATATCTAGGGTTATTTTTTGTCTTTGCAAAAAAAAAGATGTGTCATGGTACGCCTGGAAAATTGCCATGTTGATGTAAATTCACAGGGGACCATCTCTTGTACAGGTTTCCCTCACCAACCATGGTTTTGAGTATCCACGCTTAATATTCTATATACCATTTTGGCTACCATGGTATACACTTTTTAGTAGCCGTGGCCACGCATCAGCCCACCACCTGCTGTTTTTTCCATAAACCTTTTGTCTTGCCAACCAGGGTTTTGCCAACCATGGGAACTTTCAGGCCTCTAACCCCAGTGGTTGGCAAGGGAAACCTGTATCAGCAATCTCTAATTACTGATAGTTTCCATAGTCATCAAATCAGTGATGGTCACTGAGTGGCGACCAAGATCCAGTGTCTGAATGTGACTGACAGTAGAGGCAAAGGAATGGGCAATAGTGCCTAAAACTCTGAAGAAAGCTTGCCACCGAACTGAGCACTCTGACTTCTGTTTCCCTGTGCATCACGTGTGTGCCTCATCCCTTTGCCCTGGCACTGGTTGGAAAAGGGAGTTGAGAGAAGTCAAATCAGTACATGGACCCTGTTCTGCCTGGGGCTGAGTGCTTGTGCCATGATCCCACAGAGGATTAGCTGGATATATGGTAGTTTTGGGTGGCTCCTGGAGCTCCTAGCCCCTGGATTCCTGCATAGATTAACATGTGTGCTGCTTACAGAGTCGCATGTAACAAGCCCAAAGCCCATACGCACATGCTTAAATCTAAACACTTGAGTTGCACCAACGCTGTGATGCCAGTGACTTCTTTGGGTCTGGCCTGATTCCTGCTGACTTAGACATTTTACTATTATAGCCACACTTGAAAATGTCATTAGCTCCATTTTGTCAATGTCCTGGCTGCCACTCCCGTGGAAAGTCTCTGCGTGCAGCCAGTTTTAGGATCAAGGCCTAAGCCAGGGTCCAGTACTCCCTTGGCTTAAATGGCATAAAAACCTAATGTCAGAAGCTGGAAACTAGGACAGTGCAGTCTGACCAATATCATCCAGAGAAAATAGATCATTTCCAACTCAGAGAAGGATACTTTCTTCTGCTCCAACTATATTTTGTTTAGGAGCTTGCTTATGCAATCTAATTTATGCTGTTCTTTGTGGCTGTGGTCCCCTCCTCTCCCTTCCCTAACCACTGGTGACTTATTGCATGATTGCCATACGTTCCTGCAATGTTTAGTTTTTCACAAAAGCTTATTAGAGTGGGTAGTTAATATGTGTGACCTCCCTTCCTCCCTCTACTGCTCTTATTTCCTTACAACAAAAGGTAGACTGCATCGCTGTGCTTTTGATCCAGAGAGAAAGAGAATCCACAGATCAATGATGTTGATTTTATTTCAAGTTCCTTGCCAATGATACATATGGCCCTCACCTCTAATGCTACTTACATATATCTTTGGAGACCTTTCCTTTTAATCCCAATTTCCTTTTGTAATCAGTACTCCCACAGAGGGGTTTGAACTGTGCTTTTCTCACTCCCGAGCCCTTCAGAAACCAATAAATGGAGGCTTTGTTTTGTTCATTTTGGCAGGCACGATAGGGTGTAAAAGAATGCAACCTCTCCCCCACTCGGCTGCTGCACTGAGTGGTGGTGGGATGGCTGATGTGTGAAATACAATGCTGGCATGCCCACTCCTCCCTCTTTGTTCTTCCTAGGCTGGATCCTGCACCTTTATTCAGGCAAGTGGCCCCTGCTCGTGCTTTTCACCCCACCAAAGGTAAAGGTGCCATTTGGTTGAGTGAGGGTTGAAGTTTTCAGTCTCAAATCAATAACCTCAGCAGCTCTCTCCCTTGCTTTTTCAGGGAAATTGATGGCATTTAATTTGCCTTGAGCATTCCTTTTGCTGCTGATGCTATTTCTTTCTGCTCGTCCCCACGGACTCGTTTTCTCAGGGGTGAGCAGAGTGGGAGGGAGGCCCCGAGTAGGTAGGTAGTGCTAGCAAGGGCGATCCGTTCTGCAGAAAACAAACATTGCGAGTAGTGGAACTGACTCCCTCAGCCCACTTGCCACCCCTCCCTCCTTGAACTGATGCAAGGGTAGAGATTGAGTTTTTGCTCAGCTTGATTTCCCTTCCTCCTTTTGCGTTTCTTTTCTTTATTTTATTTTCTCGCCATGCTATTCAGGGTCGTTCCCTGAACTCCGTTTCCAAAATTCCGAGACACTTACTGGAACCCACGATTTCGTCTTTTAGGCCACGTCCAGATGAGCACGGGCGCTTGGTTCCCTGGGGACAACTACCGGTGGCACACCTTGTAGTTGTCCCTGGGGAACATCCATACCACACGCACTCTGGCATGTGGCAAGTTACCCTGGGTGAGGTAGGAGAGGCTGGGGCCAGCACTGGGCAGCCTTACGTGGGGTCCTGGGGGGCTTCCTAGGGCTGCAGCCTCATCGCTTTTGCCGTGTAAAGCCTGGCTGGCAGCGAAGTGCAGCTCCTGCTGTCCAGGCTCTGGCTCTGGGCGGTGCATGCTGATGTTACATGTGCCACTCCACTTATTTTTTTGGTGTATTTTTGAGCCCTGGATATCTAGGGCTCAAAAAAACCTTCCACACTGCTCCCTTGCAGCATGGAGAACAACTGAACATGCGATATGTGGTGCCGTAGACGTGTCTGCGGTGCCACATACTGCATGGCCATGCTGGTCTGGACGCTGCCTTAGTGTCCTCTCTCAATCATCTTTCCTCAGGGACACACCACCAGTGGAGCGCTTGGTCTCTCCAGGATGAATTTGTTGCAGTGTTCATTTTTTTTCTCAATAATTTCCTTTCCCTGGTAAATTTTAGCCATGAGGAAGGTAACGTCACACTCCACGGAGACGTTGATCCCAGGTTGGTTCAGCACTTGATGCTTGAGCCTTTCAGGAAAAAAGAGAAATTGGTTTACAACTTTGCACAAGGTCAGCCACACTCTGCATGGCCAGCTGAGCCAGATCCTTAGCAGCTGTAAAGGAGCTGTGCTCCATTGACTTCAAGTGGAGCAGCTGATTTCCTCCACCTAAGGATGTCTAGTTTTATGTCTCTGCTATTGTAACCTACCCGTTAGCGTGTGCTTGATCTTCAGATGATATGGCTCTGTACTCTGCCAAGTAGGTGGCTAAGTTTTTTTCTTTTAATGGAATATACACATCAAACTCCTATTGAAAGCTTTTGACTTAAACTGCAGAGATTTACTACTTTAGCTAAAGCTATAGACACTCATCCTATAACTCTGGAGGTCAGTTGAATCTGATGGCCTGCTGATGGTCATCAGGCTACCGAATAGACAGGTTTCACCAAATTTTTTAGGCAAATCCTGATTATTTTTTAAATCTTGTTCTAGGAAATATATGCAAAACAAGCTGGGGTGGGAGGGAAAACATGGTACCTGGCTGAGGGTTTGCCTGGTAGAGCTTTATTTTCTGATTCCCTCTTCTTCCAGGGTCATTTGAAAAGCCATTGTCTTACAGAATGGTGCTGGAGCAGAATGAGACCAAGAACTAAAACCAGAGGGGGAAAAAACCCTTATCGGATGTAAAATCTATCTGCATTTCAGGAGCTGTCAAAATGAAAAATGAAACCACAAGTTTGGCCTTTAAAAATATTAATTTATTTTAAAGATGAACTGCAGAGAGCTGGAAAAGAAGTCACCTTATCTTCAGGAAGGGGCCAGCAAGGCTAAATCCCTGTCATTCTTCCCTGATCCCAAATGTCATTTCTCTGCCACCTTTAAATCTAGAAAAGGATCATGAGGATGTAATCGCCAGTCTTCTAAACATAATAAATCCCTGAAGCACTTTTGCTTTGTTATTAATGAGCTAGTCATCAAATGCACTAACCAGGGTTTAAGGTATTATATTTTCAATGGCTGCATTTGTCAGTTCTAGCGACTGAAGCAGATTCAGTTCATTTTTCGACCTAGGGCACTATTTCTGGATTGCTTGACTACTGCTGCAATGTCTCATTGACAAGAGACAGGCCTAGCTGCAAAGATGAAAGAAATACAATTGCTGAATATTTGGCTGACAGATTGTTAATGGCCAGACATATCTACTGAGTGTTTTTTCACACATAGTTATGGAAAGGCTATTTTTATCTAAATAAGGCTTTGGACACTATTCCCCACATTTTTAGCCTGTTAATTCCATGTAGCAAGTCACTGTAGCGTAGTCCACAACAGTGCTCATTCCCAAGTAATGTCATAAGCTAATATTTTATACTGTTTGAAAAAATCATACTATTTTTTGCTTTCCCATAACTGTCAAAATATTTTGAAGATGTTTCCATAGTAAATTATGTATCTTAATTTACTGTATCTAAATTTTAGGCTTAGCTTTGTTACCACAGTTACATATTGTGAAAGGAAATGCAGTTATATTGCATGCTTGAGTGGAACAGAAGTCAGAAAAAAAATAAAATCTCATGTAGAAAGGCTGATGGAGCAATGTAGATAAATGTAGTAGCTTGCTTTCATATTGGACTAGCTGTTAAAGCGATCATTTGCCATGGTTCTACTACAGGCATCCCAGGAATGGGTGTAAGCAGCTGCCCACTAATCCTACAACATGATCAATGACTTAATGCTAATGATCAATGAGGTAATGTTAATGCTGCCCTGAGGAAGGACAGCATCTGTCCGATGAAGGGACATCTGGGCCATCTCCACAGCTGGTGCAGACCAGGATAGCTTCATTGGCTTCAGATGAGGAATGCTGATTTTCACCAACTGAAAACCCAACACGAGGCTCCTGATCAAAGAAAATGGTCTGTATAATATCAGATAGCATGCTGGTTATTTCCCATTCCCATATCTGCCCTTTTAGGACATTAAAAAGGTTGTGATGAAGCAATGTTGAGAGTATCTGTAGACCTTGATTTATTGGGACACTAGCTGAAGATTTGCACTGGTTGCATTGCTTCCTGACAATTGGTGGAGCTCTTCCTGTTTATGGGCAAAAGGCTCTTGTCTATGCTGGCCCATTTTAAATCTGTGAGTAGCCTATGAGGGTTTTGAATCAACATGTGTTTCACTGGCTTTCTTACCCCAGTGGAGGTCCTTGGATTCTTCTCGTATGTGCCCATTTTCTGTCCCAAGGACTCTGGTCTTCTTGCCAAGCTCTAGTGAACTTTCAGGTTTAATTTGCTTGTTCCAATTCATATAAGAAGCCACTCAGAAGGTAGCAAAATGGCCTGGGAAACAAATCCATCTGTATGCTAATAAGATTTTGTAACTCCTGTTTTTACTGGAGGAGATGGATGCAGCCTCTGTGTTTTTCCCAGGGCAACACTGAATTGCAATTTCCAATGAGAGTGATTCCCCCAGTCAGTATCGCTTCAGATCAGTATGCACTGAGAAAAGACTTTCTGCAGCATAACAAACCTGGGACCAGAAGGAGATCTCACCATCTTTTGGTCACAGGCTTAAAATGTATGTATAATTTTGAATCACCGTTTGTTATTGGAGTTCTAAATGGCTCAAAGATTAGGTGTGCCTTTTTGCCTATCTAAGCAGTGTATAACAACTGTAGATCTCTCTTGAATCTTTGTACCTTTGTGTTGGACCAGTTGTACAGCCAAAATGCGCTGTCCCATTCACTGATGAGGTGCATTGGAACGTGATCCTTGTTAACACTTGTTCAGTGGGCGACAGCCTCGTTTGTCAATGGGGATGGCTGCAAGGAGCATGTTAACACAGAGCTCAGTGAATTTCACTGACTTTTTATCCTCCTCAAGGTGTATATTGCTCTTATTGTATCTGTCAGGGGTAGGTGCTGGAAGGCCTAGGTCGCCTTCAGCTTGGTGTCTTTCTGGTGAAATAACAACAAGGTATAAAAGGAGCCAAGCTATCCCCCAGCCATCCTCTAATGTTATTTTCTTGTCCACCACATCTTTGATCTCACTTCTGTTAGGGAGCTAGTTCTGCTGGGTGTTTCTTCCTAGGGCTCCACCTCCCCTGCACCCTACCCTTACCACTTTCTCAGTGTCATAGATTCATAGATTCATAGATGCTAGGGTCGGAAGGGACCTCAATAGATCATTGAGTCCGACCCCCTGCATAAGCAGGAAAGAGTGCTGGGCCTACATTACCCCAGCTAGATATACATCCAACCTTCTCTTGAATACCCCCAGGGTAGGGGAGAGCACCACCTCCCTTGGGAGCCCGTTCCAGACCTTGGCCACTCGAACTGTGAAGAAGTTCCTCCTAATATCCAATCTAAATCTGCTCTCTTCTAGCTTGTGGCCATTATTTCTTGTAACCCCCGGGGGCGCCTTGGTGAATAAATACTCACCAATTCCCTTCTGTGCCCCCCTGTTATTGGAGTTCTAAATGGCTCAAAGATTATCATGGGATGCTCTTATCTTGGGGGTACCCCCCTTGGGCCAAGTATGGCAACCCTATCTAGGCTTCCAGGGATCCATGTCAGGTGCACAAAAAAACCCCTCAGTGGGGCCTTGGACTCTTGATCGAAAGTTCAAAAAAAGAAAGAAAAAAAAGGGGGGTCCTACCCATGTTCTGGGTCAACTGACAGGGTGCCCATGTGAACTCAAAATCAATATTTTTTTAATAGGCCTAAAACAGACCAGAATTAAATCAACAAGGGGATAATGCCCCCTATCAATTTTCCCAATTATAACAGTTCTGCAGAGGGCCCAACTGAAACATTAACTAATGCTTGAATCTGTTGTCATCCCCCGAAAAAAACCAAACCACAAACATGCTCATCAATTTAACCCCCGCCCCTCCCAGCTATAAAATGAGGTGGGCTGTAAAGTCTCTCAGTGTCCCCGGAGTCACTTTTCCTCAGTTTACTTTCCCTTAACAATACAAAAAAAAAAAAAAGGCCATCTCCTAGTGACTTGCACACTGCGCAGCCCCTCTCCCAATTCTCAGCTCAGCCTGCGCCACTCCTGATCTGGCTTCTCTTCAGCCCAAACATTCTAGCACATAGCTCCAGCATCCTGCCTACTGGTACTTTTTTAGGCAGCTGTGCCACCTGGTTGTGCTTGTCTGCTGCTCGCCATGGACTGGCACGAGTGGGTGAGTCTTCTGGCATCTTGTCTACCATGACGCTGCAGTCTCTCCCCAGCTGCCCCTCTCTGGGTGTGGTTGCTGCCCATGTGGAGTGGGTACTGACTCCGGAAGCATAACATGGTTCTCTGGTCCCCAACTACGTCCCTTACTCCGCCTGGGATAAGTTGCAAAAGTGGGTCCCCCTTGAGCTTCTCTCCCTTCCCAGGATTTCTCCTTCCACAGTATCCTAGCTTCTTGCGCTATTGAGATAATCTGACATCCTCTTACAAAGAGTCCCAGATTTGAATGTCTGTTTTCCATGGAGTGTTATGACTCTAAAATAGGCAATCCCTTCTGCTATAACAGAGACCCAAATGTGGTAACCTTGATGGGACACAGCAAAACCCAGCTACGTATTTGAGCTGTAGCCTGTTTTATCAAAGAAAGAGAGAACAATATCCTTGAGGTGGCTCAGGTTCTTGGATGTTGATCGTCTAAGTTCAGAAGTTTGATTGTGGTAATTGGGATAGTCTCTCTTTTGCAGCATAAAAAGAATAAATCCTGAATAAATGTGAGCTTTGTTTTGGGGGAATATCAGGGTGGAAATATTGAGATATGATGCTGATAACTACTGCACTGATTGTGACTTAGACTTGCACACATTCATATGGCAGTAAGAACTCTTCTCCTCTGCCTGTCTGAATTCCATCTTGGCCTGGGCACTTGCGAGTAAGCAAGGACCAGGTGCTGCCTTACCTACCCAGCTGAATGAGGAAGGGAAGTGAATGAGTACTGGGCTCTCGTTTTCCCAGCACAAATTGAGAGTGCAGTGTGTCATCAGTTGCTGCTAGGATAAGTCAACTGGAAACTACTACATTTCTCCACTATCCTCAATCTCAGAGGGAAAGAGAAGGAAGGGGAAAAGCTATGATTCACAAAGGTATCTGACCACAGTGCCTTTCTGGCTCCTCTTGGGATTCATGTGGCTGTGTGCAAAGTAGTAATCTAGCACTAAAGAGTTATCTTGAATGACTCTTGGCTTTGTGCAAATCCCAAAAAACAATACGAAGAAATTCTTTAGAGATGTGTCGCCAAATCTCGGCTTGCCATTTAATTTTGCCCTTCTATTGCTATTCACATCCTATGCTAACTACCATAATGCTTAGAGCTAATTTTTCAGTACAATAGGCCTAAGACATAGCTTTTGTTTCTTTAATACCATTTTTTTCCATTGAGATTAGCCCTTTAGTCAGTGTGTTATGAACTTACAAGTGATTAATGTCTTTACGTTTGCCAACGCTGTTTGCAGGACTGAAGTTAAACTCGTCAGAAAAGAGTGACTTCAGTAGTAAAACATCAGCATATGTTTTAGTGCTTATGGAACTACACACAGAAAATATACTACTCATCATTACTCTTCCCTAGATTGGAAATAATGAACATGCTAATGAGTTCCTCTCCAGCATGCACAACTTCATGTCGTCATACTGCCACCTAGCAGTGAAAGTGAACGAGAAACTGTTGAGTAAAGGTGGATGAGGAACCAAAAGTGTTCATGCACGGGCGGTTCAACAACCAATCAGGGAACAGTAAAGTAGCATTAAGGACAGTAACATGCTGTCAATTCCATACATAAATAGAAAAACTCTTGTTTAAATCTTACAAATGATTTCCTTGTGGTTTGTGCTAATGTTTTAGCACATTTGTCGTTTAAACATAGGAAAGTTTTGTAATGAATGCTTGACATTGTTTTATTTCCTAGCACTGTAATCAATGAGGCAAGTAATCCATGGTTGTTAAGCTTTCTATATGAAGAACTAAAATGTATACAGAGCTTGCAACAGCATGAATAAATGCGTTCCTCCCTTTGGCCTTGAAAAGCTTAAATACGTACCATTTCTTAACAACAGTTCACAATGTGATTCAAAGTCTAACTCTCCTTAACATTAAAACTTCTTTGTGGGGTTCTTGTGATCATATTGGGTGCATCTACGTGTGCAATTAATGCAAAGCAATAAACTCCAGAGCAGTTGGAGTCAGAGTAAACTACTCTCAAGTGCAGCATCTACATGTTCACCCAGGACAAAATGTGCATTTTGAGCTGGGGCAGACCAGGTCCAGGCTGGCAGGAGGTACACAGGGTCAGCCCTGGGCTCTAAGTGGTGGTATCAGGTAGTGGAGGGGCTGGGGCATGAGGGTGCTGAAAGTGCAGAGCTGTGTGGCTAGGCAGCAGGCAGGAGTCTGGCCCCTGACTAGCTAAACTGAGTGAGCACAATTTTTGCCTGCAGTCAGTGACTACATGTGCATTTAATTGCAGTAAATTACCCCGATGTAAGATAGTACTGTCCCTAACAGTACTATCTTACTGTGGCATTAAGTAGTTTACAGTGGCCTAATACCGTTGCATGTGTAGACATTGACGCCTTACTCCACAGGTAACTAGTCTGCTCCACAGTTAAACACAGGTATAGATGTGGCCAGTGAAAAAGGCAAGAATCACCTGGCTCATGAGAAGCTTGAGGGATACTATACAAACATCTTAAGTCCTGTCTCTGCCACAGGAATTAATCCAGTCATCTAAGCTTCCTTTTCTTTCCATCTGGAAGTCCAAACCCAGAGCATGCAGTTTCCTTTAGATAAAAACCACAGTGGGTCAATAAGGGCCCTGCCACACGTTCAGATTAAAGCTTGATTGAAACCAGCTATGAAGTTGTTATACATTTTCAAGCGCTAACTTTGTGGCTGGTTGGCTCTTTTTATAGCTGGATGGAAATTTTTATGGCATGATAATTACTTTGCATAGGTGGCAGGTCTAAATTTATTGTGCGATTAAATAGTTTATGTGTAATATGTGTAATGTGTGGCAAGGGCCAAAGAAGTGTGCCTCCATCAGTCAATACACTTGCATGTCACTGCTTCATTTGAGCATCACAGAACCCTGCCGGATCAAATCAGGGATGGCTATGAAATGGTAAGAGGAAAATATTCATTGAGCTTACAGGGCTTTAAACTTTGACTCAGAGAAATAAATGTGAGAGTGGGGAGTTTTGCAGCAGGTACAAAAAGCTGGGATACGGCTGAACCATATTGGCATGCAGGTATTTCCAGCAGTTTACCGTGTTCAAAATCCAGCTCTAGATATTGCAGTCAGAGCCACTTGCTAATAAGAAGCAAACAATTTTCCCAACCTTCAGCCTCAGAAAGCAAGGGCATTTTTAACCAAGATGCACTGAAATCTATAAGCAGACGCACTGAATCACAGAAATGTCTGCCAGGCACTAGGATAACATGTGTTGTATTCCCTGAGCAGAATTTTAGGTTTATGCCGCGGAGCACATAAACAGGCGGTATATATAAGCATGATGGGGGAAAATACTGGGAGTTCATAAATCTGCACTGTGAAGTAAGCAAGTGGAGCAAGTTGCTAGGAGAATTGCAACAGGGTGCTCTTTACACATAATTAGCACAGAGGAAGTGGTCTAGTAATAGAGATGGAGCACAGGGCTCCTGTGGTCTGTCCCTGTACTCTAGGCCTCTATTCCTATTTACTCTGTTGATGACAGATTCACCGCACGACCGCAGGTATGCCACTTATCTGTCCCAATTCACCCATCTATTAAATGGGTATATCACTATTTATCTACTGTGCAGAGTGTTGCTAGACTCAGCTAATTAGCTGAGTCTAACTAATTAATTACAAACATTAGTTTGTAATGATCTTTGGGATCCTCGTATGAAAGGCGCTCAATAAGTGCAAGTTAATATTATTAATAGTCCGCTCTCTCATTGTACAAAGGCACGTTGCATCTTATTTACTATTTATAATAACTTTGGAGTGCTGAAACAGATGGGTCTGGAAAAAAGATTTAAGTAGCCGACAACGTACTGGAAAGTACGAGTGAGATGGTGTTGTGTTACTGATCTGAATAATATGTGGGTCAATATGATATATTATTTTGTGATAGGGTGCCCTGGTACTTGTAAAATGCACCATAGTTTCCTGTGTCTCCTTCCCTGTGTACAGCAGCCTCTGTGGGATTTGTTCTTCTTTATGGCCTGAATCCTTACCCAACTACAAATAAAAAAATTATTAAAGGGAGGTGCTGGAGAAGGGATGAAAGCCTTGTCTTCCATCCCTGCTGCCCTTCATCCTCCAGGGAACAGGCTACTCCTTAACTAGTACTCCTACTCCCAAAAAGAGAGTGGAGGAAACTAGTTACATATTAATTGGCCTGACCCTGCATCAGCTTGCTGCAGTAGAGTGAATAAAGCATCATTAAAGCTTAGCTCTACTGGGCCAGAGGAGTGGATTCCTTATACAAGCCCTCCCTATCTTGCAGTTTTCCCCCCACTGCTTTGCAGTACATCCTTACCGTACAACCTTCTTCAGTCACTAGGGCTTTTCTCCCCAAGTCACTTAGGGCTTGTCTACATGAGGAAGTTAACACCCAGGGCTGCTGATCTGTGATACCTTAGGTTCCTCTGCACTGACTTGCTATGTGGATGCTCTTAGGGGGCGCGCCTACACGAGATGCTAAAAGTGCAGTAGTCGGATTCTACTACGCATTACCGCATCACGGCAAAAGCCATGGAAATGCAATAACGCACAGTAGATTTAGTCTACTGCTCATTATCATCGTTTAAAAGAAGTTCACCAGCACTACTGCAGAGTAGCACCGATTACCGCACATTGTTAGTACCTGTTATTACAGGTACTAATCTTAGTGCACTGTAATTATGACACATTAATGCATGTGTAGGTGTGCCTGGTGTGTACTAATTGTGCCTTTTGTGTACACAAAAAGGGTCTATGCAGGCTGCCAGTGGGGGCTTGTGCATTTTGGCTACACCATGTAAAAATATTTGAGTTGTTGCCAGTGGTTGTACTAGTTCTCCCTGCAGAGGGTAGGTTTTGGAGATGCCTTAATTAGCAGGTAACACTTTCCCCTCCAAATCATTGAAGTAATTATCTGTTAGCTTACAGGCATCAAAGATATTTTAGCGCTCCCCACCCTTCAAAAACCTGTAAGGACCAGTTTTGCCCTGAGGTAAGTGTAGCATCTCCAGCTGAACTCTGAGGGCACATTTTGGCTTTGACATGTGTGGGGAGACTTTTTAAAAAAAATAAATTACCCCTCTTCTGACAGGTTTGGTCAGCTGCCTAATTTGAATATCGATAGGGAGATGGCCCAGCTGTCTGAGCTTTGGGCTTGAAATGCTTGGACTCCCTGGAAACACAATTTAAAATATTGATGTATTTAACACGGCCCTTCATTCTTCCAAGGTAGATAAATAGAGCGTTTTGCAGCTTGCTGTCATTTGAAAGGTATCTTAAAACTGAGTCTCTTTTCAGTCCTGTGTTTTGCTGCCTCTCTAAAAAAAAAAAAAAAAAAAAAAAAAAAAAAAAGGGGGGGGGGCTTATCCTGGGTTTTTCCACTGTGTACTATACACCACAGATTAAGCTTTAGACTTTTATTATCTGTGGGTGGGTCCGGTCCCAGGATCTGCTCAGCAGCTCCCAAGGGGTGATGAACTCCCATTGAAGTCAGGGACACTGGGGGTACTTTTAACCTCATGGAATCAGCCTGTGTATGAGGACTATAGAATATCCTTGCATACTATAAATCCATAGTGCCTGCTCCATCCTAGACCTGTTTTGGGTAAATCCCTGGCTCCATTGAAGTTCATGAAAGACCTTCCATTGTTTTTAGTGGGGCCAAGAGTTTTACCCTAAGAAAACCAGGTGCATCATGTCAAAGGCCCTGATCCAAGCATCCTGATGCTGCCATCCTACTGAAATCAGAGGAGCTTAAGTGCACGCCTAAGGGTGCAGACAGAAGCGCAGCTCCCAGCTGTAATTAGGAACACTTTCTATAAAGCAGTCTGAGTTACACGGTTACCCCAGACCAAACAGAAGTTCACAGTTGGTTCCAGGAGAGAGGGGGATCAATCTGCGGGTTGGCAGCCTGCAGCCAGGTTCCCATACCAATGGCCATGGCTCTCTGCCAGTGATCGCTATTTTCAGAATGGGAGTGGGGAAAGGCAGGAGAGGGAGCTCACTCCCATGGCTCCCCAGCTGGGGCTGAAGGGTGGGATGGGTGCAATGGAGCCCCCCCCCCCCCCAACCTAAGTGGGTCTGAAATACACCCACCTCACCCTTCAGGGTACCATACTGAACTCCCTCTGCTCCCTTTCCCCCCTCCCGTTCTGAAAACAGGGACAGGCTTGGAGCTCCACAGACACAATTACAAAAAGCACTAAATTTTGCAATGAGAGGTCAGATCTTCACCCAGTCAGCCATTTTTGAAGCTGTTTGCAGCTGTGCACTTGTGTCTGGTCACAGCTATAACCTGCTTTCTGTGGCCAGATCCGGCAAAAATTGCCACTTCTCACTTTACCTTAATGCTTTCCCGAGTATGAGCCCCAAACCTGAGAGAGTTGCTGGGGGTAGCCTGCAACAGGAAATCACCCATAGGACTTAATCCAGTTATTGTACGTTGTACATTAATCCACGCATACATGATCTTTGTCTATCTTACAGTAATGCAGTCATTACGTTTATATTTAATTTGCAATTCTTGTGCTTACTAGCAACCAATCTGGTTGTCGTTTCCTTTCAAAAATTGTTGCAAGCTAACAAGGCCCTTGAGTCCCATCTGGGACTCCCTTGTTTTGTCTCTCTCTGAGGACATTGCGCATTTCCTTCGCTGCATACAGCGGTAGCTGCTTCTAGGTAGCAGTGTTGGGTAGTGTCAGATAGGTGCTGCAGTAGCCCTAGTCTCATGCTCACTCTCCTGCATCATGATTTTTTTTTTTTTAATTCATTCAACTCCAAAAATCAAAATCCGATTAGCCCAAGTTTGCAGGTGCATTTCCTGTTCTCGGGAGGGTTTAACACATCGCTTCTGGCTCCTGTAGGACACAGCGAGGGACAGTGAACATGAGGTCTTGCTGATTTTCCTTTCGTGGCATATATCATACTGTGGCGAGAAGCCCACATTTCCCCTGGCTTTTCTTGAACCTGCAGATACTGTCACTCCCAAGGAGAGACAATGTTGCCCAATTTTTTTGTCCCTGTCTCCCTCCCCCATTGCAATATCCCTCCTGACGGCAAGCAATACTGCATTGTGCGAGTTTCTCATTCCCTGAGTCCTTGAAACACTTTTGAAAACGGGGAAGGTGCAGAGGGTGATAGAGCTTGGAGGGGGAAGGAGAGTACTTGCAGATAACTGAATGCTGCCTTAATAATCTTTTGACAGCCTTTGAATTCCCTGAAACACCGATGCTAATTTTTATTCTGCTTTACTTTCATCTGTGTACCATAGTTTTGCTTTAATAAGTTAATACATATCAGCTATAGATTTTATTTTACATTCTCATGAATAATTGCTTTCCAGCTTTGATAAGCAGGATGTAACCAGGGTTAGGATGATAAACATTTAACAAAGACAGTCATTTTCCAATGTGTTCTTTCCATGTATTTATTAAACTAATTATTTTAGTGTATGCCTCCCAGCTTCCCTACCATTTGAGCTCTAGTTGTTATAATAGTAACTCAGCATTTTTAAACTTTGCAAATGTGTTTTACTTTCAGTGACCTAGATAATGGGGCTTTTAAAAGTAGTGCAGTATTCCAGGGTATTTTGTATTTGTTTCTGGTTAGCTTACAGTTTCTCTGTTCCTTGTCTTCATCTCCCAATAAAGTTTATGTAAATAACTTTGGATTTTTTAATAAGACTAATATTTGTTCATCTCAGTTCAAATAGTAGATTTGTGTTAAACCATAGTTCCAAATACTTCTGTTGCATGAGAGAAGGGGATTGCTTGTAACGCTTTCATTATACTGCTACTCTGTTAAGCTTGAATTGTCATTATGATTAGACACCCTAATTTTCTGTATTCAGTATTAATTATATTCAAATCCCATTAGATTTACAGTTACCATGCGTGGTCCTTTTTTTTTTTTTACAGATATGTTTTTAAGTAGCTCCAAGACATGGGAGATGATCTTGCAAGTCTTGCTCACACATTGGTTTCACTGGGAAACTGCATGTGTGCATGCACACAAGTAAATTACTTGAATTTCTTACCCTTTGCTTGAACCTCTGAGGCATCCACATATGGCAACGAAGGAGGGCATTAAAGTACCAGTGGCAGAGTGTACCACGGGGGGTACCACGAAGTCCTGCTAAGAAGCAAGGTGTATGAACTCAGGCACTAATGTGTCTGGCCATGCTGCTTCCAATAGTTAAACTAGCTCCAGTATCTCTGCACAGCACTGCAGGATGTCCCGTAGATATACCTGGACCGGCAAAACCAATTAGAGTTAGATCTTTTCTGACTGAGGGAAGAATCAGAGCTCTTTTTGACCTGTGCAGCTTTTTGATGATGCCCTTAGAATGGATTGCATTTCCAAAGCTGAAATTCGTTCGTGAATTCTGGAAAATGCTGGTTTACAGAGACCTGAAGGGGGGCACCCATCACTTATCTGACGATATCATAGGCTTGCATGAGGCCAAATATGTTCTTCTGAGATAATATAAAGTCAAGTTCATCGTCATATATCTAAGATGCATGGTGCTTGGGTATGTCAGCCCAATCTGTTTTCTATGCTTTTAAAAGCTTCCTCTCAATTATGAATACAATTACTCATCATAACCACTGGAACATACCCACAACCCTGTTTATTGCCTTGAGCTGGATTGTAACTTGGACCAAACCTCCTTGGAGGAGAATAAAAGGAAATAAGGCTCCCATTGTACATTCAGCAGGCTTTTTAAACCCTGGTTTATTGCCTCTTCAGAGCAGGTGGATAGGGATTTTGGAGAGCTGAGCAGCAAAACTGAGTGGTCTTTGAGTGTGGCCTGCCCTAGTGCTGGAATAACAGCAATTGCTAACCCCTTTCCTCTCGAGCAAGAAGGGACCCAAGGGGGAAGTGGGAGAAATGCATGACAGTGACCCAGAAGCTCCCACATTAATCCAAAGGTTTGCCTCTCATTTCTCAGACCCAGAGCTAACGTTAAAATTCAGCCCCATCTAGCACTGACATTTTCTCCTCTTCTTATTGTCCCAATATTAATCTTCAAAGGAAGTTCCCTGTAGTTTCCCCTCTGTGAAATGCTGATTAGGAGTCATTCTCTCGCTTACAATCTTCTCTTCCTCAGTCTAAGCCACTGAATCTCGCCTTACTACTTCATTCTGATCTTAAACCTGCCTTTTAATTCTGTTATTTACCTACAAAGTGGTTCTTGGTACTTGTTATGAATGGCCACTGCATAAAACTGGTGTTTATTGTGACGAGCGGCCCCGAATAATATCTGCTATCGCAGGACATGATGGAAAGGTATCAAGAGACAAAAAAGACTGCCATGGCAGACGGAGCTCATAACAACCTTATTTGCATGGATTTATGTCCCTCGTACACACTTTAAAAGCCGCTGTTTTCACATATGATACAGAATAGTTGCAATAAGGGATTCTTACAAGTGCTGGTTGAGTGACTCGTTACTGCAGAGGCGACTCGGTTCTAGGAAACTCCTCAAAGTCTCTATTTTCTAGTTTATGTGGACTCGAAACGTCCTGGCTGAGATTCTTTCAGCCTCTAATGAGCATCTTTATTCTCCATAGACTCTTCGCACCAGTTGGGGAGCCAGCTATTGAGCAATCTTGCAAAATGTCAGCTCTCAGCAGGGAACAAGGAGAACAAAAACTTTCTGAAGCTGCTTTTCCACCTGGCTCCAAATATTTAATGGTTGTCAAGAGGGAAGGGGAAATTGGTTTACATACATCATGAGGAGGATCAGGTGGAGCAAGAAATGTAGTGCGATGCATCATGCGGCCGACTCAAAGTGTTGGGAGCCACTCTACCTCAATAATAGCAAGGAAAAAAGTCTCTGGATCAATTAAACTTTCTGAGTCATTGCTTAAAAGAGAAAATAGTTGCTTAATCTGGCCTCCCTTGACAGTGCTTGATCCAAACCCTTTGAAGCCAAAGACATTCTTTCTGTCAGCTTCACTGAGCTATGGATCAGGCCCATAAGGATCCTCCTTTCTACCATGACTCTCTTCTCCTGGTGGAATACTTCTTTCACTTGGTTGGTGTACTAGATTAAGAGGCTCTCAGTAAGCCAGCATGCATTCTTTATGAGAGTAATGAATAAAGGGAAACCAGACAAAGTCAAATTAAAACTTTCCATGTTACAGGAACGTTATTACGGTAGTTCAAGCAGGAAAAAAAGAAAAGAAAAGAATTACAAAAACTGTGGTAGCACTAAGGTAGAAGAAAAATGTAACAGGCGGCCTACAAAGCAGAATTTAGTTTACTGAGACAAAGCCTAGCGTAACAGTGTTATGCCACAAAATTGTGCTGTTAAACACTTGAAAGAAACTACAGCTGTTGTATTGTACAAAATGAAGTCAAGTTTATGTTGCTTCTTTTGTTCCTTTTTATTTGAACAGTGTTAACCAAATGCAGTGCCCTACAGTTCATGTCAAACGCTTGTCAGAGTCCAGGTGTATGTATATGTATTATGTATGTGTATGTGTGTATTTGCATGTATGTATATGTATATACATATGGATATGAGTGTGGGTATTTGCATGTGTATATATATGTATATGTGTGTGTGTGTATTTGCATTATATATATATGTATGCATATGTGTGTGTGTATATGTGTGTGTATATGTGTATATTTATCTATATGTAGATAGATATATAGATAGATTAAATGATATTAATGAGATTTTTCATTAACACAGGAGTTTTCATTAACACAGCTTGGCCTTTCAAAATCCTTTAAAAAGGAAAGAAAATATACCTGATCAAAAATGTGAAGGCATAAGAATTTGTTCAAGAGATATTTGTTTTGTGTTGGTTTTCTCCTTCCCTCTCCCCCATCATATTCATACTAGCAATACATTATACACAGATATGGGTTTTTAATTTTTTTTCTAATACTGCACTTGGATTGTAATCTTCCATCCAGACCAGAGTTGTAAATAATTAGCCCATAAAAAGAATCTGACTTCCCCCCGCCTCTCCCACAATACACAGGCAAAAAATATTTTGCTTGACTGACATTCTGTATTTATAAGACAGAAAGAGTTTTACCAGTATTAAAAGCACACACAAGTGCCAGGCTCTGGGAATTTGGCCCCTGAAACATCAGCTTTGCATGAAAGTGAAGTGAACTAATCTACAACTGAGTTTTGAGTTGGAAATAATGAGATTTGGTTTTGAGTTATTTTTCTGAGCTAACAGCATTATTGGCAGATTCAATTAACCAGTCTCAGGTAGCTGAGCAAAAAAAAGAAAGACTGGGGAGAAGGAACAAAAGCAAAACTTGCTTCCTAGTGCAGAAAGTACAGGCGTTGCAAATAATGGGTTTAATTATTTTTTATCAAAATAAGGCAGAAGTGAAGCTGATCAAAAGATATTTAGGATTAAGTTACAAAGAGTTAAATGGAGTGGAGAAAATGTAACTGGAAAATTCTGTTGTTGTTACTTTCATCCGAAAGTGAATCCTATGGAGGTGCTGATTTTTTCCCCCATAGTGAGATAAGCCCTTTTGTAAAACAGCAATGGTATAATTGAAATCCATTTTACATGATTTCTCCTCAGATGATTTTGAATTAGATCAATTTATATTCCATGAGTATAACCCAACGAGAGTATAAAAGCAGCCACTAGAATTGTTTTTGTCCATGGGCAAACCTGGTATCATTTGCTGATTCATTACACTCTCAGCAGGATGCTTTATTTCAAAAGCTACCTGGAATATTATTACTGGCAAAAGCACACTAAACTAAAATAAGCTTCACATAAAAAAAAAAAAAATTAAAGGGAAAATGATAATAGTGATTAAGACTAACATTAGATGGCCACTTTGATTAAAATATTATGTTTAAATGGTAATAGGTTCAAACTGACATGAAGGGTTTCAGTGAACTCCAGCTTGGATTGCACCTGTTTAACTAGAGTGCTATGTGCATGATGAAATGACTGAAATAATGGTCATTGCTTCAGTTAATATTTAACAATATAAACATCAGACAACAGTTGTAAAATGAGAATTGCCGAAAATGCCTTTTGCATTTAGGTTCTAATTTTAGAAATAACCTCCATCGTCTTGGCCTGCTGATGTATAGCTGTCATAGCACGGAAGTAATTGAGTTTCCTAGGCATTGTGACCACTGATACAAATTTGCAAAGCAGATTACGCTGCAGAATACAATTTCCAGCCTGACCTTTATAACATTACTTTCCGGTGTGGGAATAGGAGTGTATATGGAAGGAAATATAACCTAAGTGCACCTAATTTGTAAAAATGTGCAGTCTGATGTTAACCCAGTAAGATTCATTTTGATTCATTTGATACCAGATTATGTGAGGACTTTGCATAAGGGAGTTATCATAAAACTTATTATCTCTTATTACCCAGGCAGAGAATATTGTTTTAGGTGGCTGTAAATTGAAACCCGAGGAAAAGTTTCATTTTCTGCAAGCGTCCAGGGTGGTGAACAGTGCAGCACTTTCCCTGCGTTACGTCCCCCAGCACAGCTGATGGCCAGCCTGATTCACACTCTTTTGAGTTGGGCATCAAAATAAGCAGCATCAAATCTCTCATAGATGTTATCTGGGAAGCGTGTGCATCCTTTGCCCTCTGTCCGTTGACAACGGGGCGTCGTTCGTCGGTGCCACTAGATGGTCTTCAGTCCCTGGCCCGAATTCAAATTTGTGCCAAGTCGGGGATATTTGCTTCAACTGGATGAGCGTAACGTTTGCTACCTTCTCTCTAAGTTTGTTCGTGAAAAAGGGGTTGTGACACAGAGGGGTTATTAGTCTGAACCAGTGTATGCAGGATTGAATGTCGGTCCCAATGCTGTGGGAAGAAAAGAAAATGCCTTCCCCGACCGACTGTTTCAACCACGATTGCTACCAGTGGCTTGTGACTCTCATAAGCCAGGAAATGGTGTCGGCTTTGCTTCTGCATTTGTGAACTGAAGTGAATTTGCTTTACTTCAGGCATCTATCTTGGACTTGATGCTTGATGAGAAAATGCAAAGCAGGACCACCTGCTTCCTCAGCCTTTCTGGACCTGTGGTTGTGAGGTGCTGTCGAAAGATATAATGGGTCAGCACAGGGCTTGTGATGCCATCCAGTCAGTGCTGCAAGCTATATCACATGTTTCAGCGTCAACGAGGTCATGGGCTGTTTGTTGGCAGTAGATCTTGTCTAAATTGGCCTCAGCATTAGTTCATATTGCTCTGTGCCATCTGCTTCCAGTCCATGACCTGTTCAGCGTAGCTATCTGGAACTGGTTTCTTATATCTGCTTTGTTTCCTTGGAGAGTTCCTCCTGAACTGAGAGGTGTAATAGTAGGTTTTGGGATGATGTGAATGGAGGAACAGTTAACTCAGACTCCCAGCTCCATAGAAAAGGCAGGTCTGCTGGGTGCTTTTGGGAACTGTAACCTAGGTGAGGCCCGAGAATGAGCAGGACTGGCCCAATACGTTCTGGAGTAGCAGTGGGCGCAATGAAAGCATAGCGGCATAACGGCAATGGAAATAATGTGTATCAATAAGCCTAGCAAGAAGGGTTGGTGACAAGGCCTTTGAGTGTCCGTTCGTTTTAAAAAGGGCTCGGTGGTCTTCTGATACCCCAGTTGCTCTTACCTGCTTTGGGGTAGACGCAGTGGAGAGGAAAGGAGAGAGGAAGCGCTTATTGTGCGGGAGTGGTTGAGCGACCTCTCTGCAGATTGTGATAAAGTCTGGAGGGGCAAGGCTGGGTTTCAAGACTCCTTGTCTGTAAAGCATGCAAGCCCCTTGGTTCCCATGCTGGAAAGTGGGGCTGGGGAGGTGACTCAGCTTCTCTTTCACCATTTCTCTCATTTTCTGCTTTCAGAGTCTCAGAAGTGAGTGGGAATTGCTACCCTGCTGCTTGCAAGGGCCCTTGGCAGCAGAAGAGACTGGTCCCTGGTGCTGCTACTGCTGCATCCCGCTTGGGGTGATGATGTTCAAATGGCTCTTATGCAATGCATCTGGGGAAAGATGAGAAATAAAACAAGCCCTTGAGTGCAGAAGCACACCCGAGGATTTCCTAGCTCAACTTGCAGCACGGGTGCCACAACTGGCACAGGCAGCCTCTGCGTGGCCCGCAGCAGAGATCAGAAAAAGGACAGGCAGCACAGCAGCAGATAGGATGAGGAGCAGAAGGCAGAGCAGGAGATCAGGCAAGGGAGAACAGGGCAGTAAGCAGAGCAGGAGATTGGGTAGGGAGCAAAAAAACTCAACAGAGCAGCAGATGAAGAGGATTGGAGTCGCTCTCGAGGATGGTGTGGGGATAATTTGTGGCACACCCACCAAAAAGGTTGGCCCCGCTGCCCTGGGTAATCTCTCTCTCCTTTAGGCCTCATGGAGCACTTTTTGGCTGCATGGCAGCACAGGTTAGCTACGTGGGAGGAAACAGGGAGCTGTGCTGTCTAAGGCGGCACACGGATCAGGCCACTGCTTTTGAGCAGCTTAACTTACCTGCTGCCCGGGCCACCCCCAGGTCCTGGGAGAGGTGAGGACAATAGCTTCTTTCCAAAAAATCAAGAGAGATCAGCCCGTATCTCCAAAGAGTCGGGCTGATGTTGTGCCCCACGCTGGCGCGGTGGGAGAGGTTTGGGGAGGTAGGGGGGATTTGAGGGAAAAGAAGGGAGAAGTTGTAGGACAACCTGAAGCTTTCCTTGCTGTGCACTGCTCTCCTGCAAGTCTGTAGACAAGACCTCTTCGCTCACTGAATTCAGTTCAGCAGGAGCAAATCCCAGCTTTGATACAGAGGCTTGAGAGAGCCTTTGGCTTCCTTGCCTAGGGAAAGACTCTTGTTCTGCCAACGTGTGTTTATCACTGAGATCAGCGATGTCTCGACGTCGGTTGCTAGCCCTACAATTTCGGCAGGTAATTTGTCTGTCACAAACAGCGAAGATCAGCTACAGGTTCTGCTTATTATACAAAATATTTTAGTCTGTGTATTGAAAAATGTCAGCTGCTTTGCTTGGGTTGACTAATTAGAGCTTTTTACATTCCCCTTGGAAAGCAGATCACAATCGTAAGCCCCTGTTGTTATTATTAATGTTCGCAATAACGCAACCTACTGCTTCTCTGAATGAGCGGGACTTATTCTACTTGAAATGCTTTCCGTCTTCACGACGTTAGAAGAAATGTTTCTGCTTTCTTACTCGGAGCAAAGATTTTGAGACGCACCTTCAAGATGCACGATCGCCATTTGGGCCATTGGGACGCTCGTATTTTTTTTTTTTTATGATTATTATTTGGAAAACCATTTCTTGAACTTTTTACTACTGGCATTTTTGCAAATGGAAAGAGCACCCTTGAGTTCTGCAAAGGATGAAGCAAGTGATATGGCAGCATGCAGGCTGTACACAGGATGTACATTCAGTTGGTGTGTGCTCCCTTGAAATCAGTGCAGCCAGGCTGATTTATGGCAAGCTGAGAATCTACCTTGCTGTGGCTATTTTAATCCTGTAATGTCTTGGCCTTTCCTCACCGAGGCTTGCTTTTTTTAAAGTTGCAGTGGGAGACCTTCACTTGTCTATGGGCGTTGTTCCTCATTATATAATCTTTTTATCTTTCCTATACTTGGAAATTCTCCTGACAGACAGGCTTGAATGCGCAGATCCTTGAAAAGCTGTCTTCACTGATAAGTGTGATAGGTTACCATGCTGGAGAAACATGTCTCTCCTTTTCAAAGGCTGGATTTAAATAGACCTGTGCCAACCATGGCAGAAACTAGAGACGAGTGAATAATTTACAAGTAATAATGTCTTAGAGAAACTTTATCCTTTTTTTTCACTAATTATCTGCAAACAGATTGCGCAACCCTGTGACGTATTAATTTTTCAAGATTATTTAAAAATTTCTTCAGCAGATCATTCTTGCTCTACAGATTTTTTTGAATTGCAAATTGTGGCTGGTTTAAAACAGAATGAAGATACCAGGCAAGCTTTAAATACGAGCTGGTCAGGATTTTTTTTTTTTTTTTTTGGCCAAATTGCTTTTGATCAGATCCTTCAAAACCAAACTTGTTGCAGGAACATGCCAGATTAAAGAAAACCTTTATTGGAAAGTTGTCTCACTTTGGGGAAAGCGCTTTCTGGTCAACCAGGGAGACTTCAGATTAGGCTGCTTGTTATTTTATTCGTTTGGAAGGTGGGACACCTAGGTTCAGGTCCCTGCTTCAATTAATCCACACCACACGTCTCAAGCAAGTGGCCTGACCCCTGAGTTGTAATTTATTTTGGCGTGACAGTCAGTAAAACAGGTAGGGTCGGTATTGCTCACCTGCTACCTTCTCCCAGTGTCCCCATTCCTCCCGCTCTTTGCCTGCAACAGCTTTGATGTTTTAGTGGTTGGGGACTGGGGCGGGGAGGGAGATCCTTGGATCAGTAGCAGCTCCGCAAGCAGCCCGGCCTGTTCAGCCAGACCAGTCGCCCCGCCCGAGTCCTTCCTGCACCTTGCACTCCCCATTTGCGGGGTTGCCCTTGTGGGTTTCTGAGGACTTGTCAAGGCTCCATTTATCACAGCCTATGCCCCTTTTTCTCCCTAGCCACACGCACCTTAGGACACTGATAAAGGCTCTGGGCTATAGGTCTGGCCTCAGTGGCGTGTCCCCTGCTTTTTGGGGCTTCATCAGAGTGCTAGAGTCTGCTCCTCAGCTTGGGATTTTCTCCTGGCTCCTACAGCAAAGAAAGACGGTGGCCCACCTTTTTGTGACCTTCTTCGCCCCTGTAGCTGCAACCCAGTCCTCTGGTTCACAAGTCCAAGAAGTGCAAGCCACCCGCTTCACAGAGAAACAAGTCGTCTCCCTCCTTGGTAGATGCAGCCCTCAGGGCCTTGCCTGCTCATGAGTCTTTTTTTCCCCCCAGCTTCCCGGGGCAGCTTATGTACCTGCCCTGCTCTGACAGTACCCACAACTCACCAGAGCTCCTCTCCGCCTAGCTACCTTTGTATGGTCCCAGGCTGGGTTTAAATCCCCTAACCAGCCTCCTCCCAATCCCCTGACTGGGGCTGTGCACCCAGGGGCCAGCCGGTCACTCATTAGCCACCTGTCCTTAGCAAGCCCAGGCTCAGTCCACCTGTGCTGCTGCCCTTAACAGCCTGCCCTCTCAAGCCTACCAGTAACAGGGTTCCCTGTCGCACGTCTCTCAGTATCCCTTGTTGCTGCTCATATTGCTTAAATAATCCAATATGAATTTGGCAGAGTACAAGTGACTCCATAGCTTGGTGTTCAGAGCATTCACCTGGGAACGGTAGAAGAATAGGGAGTCCAGACCTAAATTGGGTCACCCATATCCCAGGTGAGTGCCTTACACCCCAGGCTGTTAGCTTTCCTAGTCACTCGCTGGTTTTCCATGAAAAAATCTTTGAAAGCTTCTGAGTTTTGTCCCAATGTAGAACAGAACCCGCTCCCCGCTCCAGGACATGAAAAGTTTCCTCTCCCCCGGTTCTAGCTGTAATTTGCTTAGGTGTGTATGTAAGGAATTTGTGTAAGTAATGCATGAGTCAAGTTCATAAGCGGACAAGGTTCTTTGGGTAAATCCGGTATCTTTTATTAGACCAAATCAAATAGTTGGAAAAATTCTTCTCTGCAAGTTTTCAGGTACAAACACCCTTCTTCAGGCAGAGGAAGCATCTGCAGTTGTTGCATGCTCTTCCTGGATGGGAACTATGTCCTTAGACCAACACGGCTACGGCCAACACTCTGGAGTCAAGTTCAGATTTTACTTTCAGTCTCAAGGCTCTGAATTCAGCGGTGTCTCCGTAACGTGCACGCACTGTCACAAAGCAGAAGTGAGACTCCTCACTGCTGCCCCCGGGTGCCATGTTAAAGGACCGGAGCACAACAACAAGGTGCTAAAATTCAGACATAAGCAGAGGTGGATTCTCCTGGTGCAGACACTAGGGAATATAGTTCAAAGTTCACTTCCCCAGGCAAACCCTGGTGTTGCTTTTGCAGGGCGGGGGTGGGCAGGAAGGAGCAATGCCGCCAAACAGAGGTGGGGATGGAAGAAATGTGTTAGGGAAGGGTCAAATTCTGATGCTCTGAGCAACGCTGTGGAAATCGGTCATCCTGGAAGGTTTCGTTAATCATGTTTGGGCCTTACCATTGTCCCAGGGCAACCCAGAAGGAGGAAAGTGGCTTCAAGCTGCCTCAGCTCCCTCCCCACTTCCCTGTGAGTCGTATGCCCTACAGCAACCAATTTGACACTCAACTAATGGACACTGAACGCACTGCCCACTTACCAGTCAAACGCACAATCTACGGTGTTCTTTAAATGAACAAGTAAGCAGAGGCATCCTTTTTCTTTTAGGAGTATTCACCCAAGGAAAGCCTGCTTGTCCGGAAAAAATGGCAAGCGTTCATTGTTCACTTGCTTTTGTGTTGAAATGCATGTTTGTAGCAATGGTGTGCCTGCTTCTTAAGCATGCTACAAGCACTACTGCAGATGTTCTTGAACTCGGGTCACCCTCCTTGGGTAGGCAGAGTAATTGAGAGTCCGGCTGAATGACATACAAGCACAAGGGGACTCTGTTGCATATGTCAGAAGCTCCGTGGTAGGTGATGTATCACTCTGAATGCTTGATTGAGATTTAGTCCAGGTGAAAAAACAGCCCAATATACTTATTGTCTGTGGCTGATGGAAGGTTTTTGTGAAACCATTTTGAAGGTGACTCGGTTTAAGATTTTTGCACTAATAGTAGAGCGACCATGTGGATTGGCTATATAATGAGGGATACTCTCCTGCACAGTGAAGCCTTCTGTGCTATTTTTATTTAGAAACTAAAATGAAGTGGTAGGCTGTTTTAAAAGAAGATGCAGCAATCACTACATGAGAATATTTAGCAGAAGCCTAATTTGGGTGTGGCTTATTGGCATGGGAATGAATTGATTTTGTCCGGGACATTGAGGTGGTCATCATGGACAGCTATCAGATTTACGATGGTACTTAACACTCGTCTGTTCTCCTATTTCCTAGATCAGGAATCAGTGTTTCCCTATAGATTTCTAATATTTTGTCAACACAGAGTTCCTTTTGCTGTGATACAGTTGAGTATTTTAATACCCTGGGCTGCCTTATTCAAAAGTGTTAGGCATGCAGTTGTTCTGCACAGGCCTAATTTATGCATAATGATCTAGGCAAACTTCAAAAGAACACATGTAAATGCATCTAATTAACTTTTTGCCTGCACAATGTTTGTATCTGCATATAAAATACAGTATTTGTACATAAATATCAGGCATGCACTCTACCTACACTTTTAATAATTCAATTTCTGAGCCCTTATGCCGTGTATTTTTAAACAGCTAGATTGTAAATAAATGTCAGATTTCTCTGGAGAGAAAACCGTTTGTCACAGGATCCTACAGATGTACAGGTCCATTGTTCTGCTTTAAGTATCTGCAAAGTATGCACGATACAATGCGCTAACACTTTTCTCCTGGGTATTACTATATGCCTCTGTAACTTTATCGCAAGTCAGTCTGGGGATAAGCCGGTCAGGCTGTGTGTTCTCGCTGGCCACCTACTGGCAGAGGAGCAGCATGCAGCTGGGAAGAGCAACACTTGTAAATGGCTGTGCCACTCCTGTTTTGACATGGGTCAAAATTGAGGACAATCAGGACCACCTCAAATGAGATGTCTGTTTGCAGCCCTAGAGATTTCTTCTTAATGAGGAAGAGAAGCAGGTGTCAGTCATTTTGGAGTCACAATATTTTTCCTTCTAAAGCCACTTCAGTCTTGTTCTTAGTCCAAGTTAGACCTATGACCTACTTCTCTCCTGTGGGTAGTTAACAGATATTGATTTTGGTGATAGCAGAAATACCTTATTTCTTTGTTTAAACTCTAGACCTACCTTTGAAGAGGTTAAAAAAATGGAAATTGGTGAGCTAAACAGCATTTATATTACAGCATTGTTTGATTTTTTTGTATTTGTCAACCTATCATTCAAGCTCTTGATATACAGTCTGCCTCTCTATCCCTCTTTTACACAGCCATATCATTACTTAAAATTAATGCTAATGCTACTATTATTTAATATTACTATTATTATCATTTTAAAAGCCTTCTATGCTAATAGTCATTTCACTTCATTTTTTTTTTTATTCTGCATTTGTCAAAATTCTGGCAGCAGACCCTGGAACAATAGACTGAATGTTGATATTGTTAGTCAACAAGAAGAATGATTATGTTTTAATGGGACAGATTCAATACTCACTACTTGCAATTGTCCTCTTAAATGAATATGAGCCTTGATTTAGCACAAACTGAAATTATTCAAATCCAAAGAGCTTTTCTTATTGGTGAGCATTATGTTATAATGGCGTAAGTAGCAACCAAGACATGGAAGCACACAATGAATAAGTATATAAATACACCGCTTATAAATAGAGTTATGAATAATCATTGATGGTGTTATCTCAGAGAATGCAGCTACATTTTTGCAAAATCATTCAGATCTTGCCAGGGACACAAAAGCAAAATGTCACTAGGCACTGAATTAATGTGACTTGAAAGGATGCTTAAAATATACTTAAGAGTTTTTAGTGTTCAATTGGAGTCAGATGGAAATGTTATGTCCTCCTTCAGGTTACTGTTTAAGCACCTTGCATGCCCCATGTAACTTTGGGAAGTGCTGTCATCCCCATTTTACAGATGGGGTCTTGAGGCACTAACAGAGTCACTGATTTGCTAAGGTCTCGCCCTTCAGAGTTGTTATTCTCGCTGAGTTTGTTGAAATCACTATCAAACAATTTATTTATAGGGATGTTTTTAACTATTATTTTAGTCCTGTTATTAAAGCATAACTTATGGAGCTACAGGAGCATCACTGGTCTCAATTCTGGCTCAGGCTCCTCCAGTGAAGTTAACGAGATTCTGTGACTAAATGCTTCCTTCCGTTCCACATTTTGTGACCTTTCAACTCTGTCATAACTACTGAGAAAAAACTGTGCCTGAGGGTAGGATTGCCCTTCAGAAGCTGGTGACCATGCGAAAGCCAAGCAAAAGCCCAGCCTGACTTTCAGTTTTGAGGCTGATTTTTACCAGGCAGTAAGAAAAAGAAACCACAGCAGCAATGAAGGCAGACATTTTTATTTGTAAACTAAGGGAATTGATGTGGAAATCACTGGCACACTTCTAACATGGAGCCCCCAGTACCATTTTTACAGTTACTTAAAGAACCATCAATATGCTAATCAAAGCCAAGAAGCCATGACATTGGTGATATAACACATTAATTTTACTGTGTCGAAGAACAGGCACTTGGTCTAGCATATGAACATGAAGGACTAACAACACAGGATTCTGAACAGTATTCCTCTTTTCCACCTCTGGAGTTATGCCAGTGCACTGCTATTCTTCTGATCTGGCTTTCCATCTCTAGGGAAGAGTGTCAAGGGCACTGTTATGAGTTAGGTGTCCTTGAAGGACATCAAAGTTGGTGTCTAACTATCCTTTGTGCCTTTGGAAAGAAATCTCTGAAAACGACTAGCATAGAAATTGCCAAACATGCTGAGCTGGATGGCAGGTTGATGATGTAGACAAATATTCAACGGCATATGACAAGATCACTTAACGACCTTTTCAGTTCCCCTCCTCCTCATCATTTCCAGTGGACGAAAGCCTCTATTAATGAGTGTTTTCAAGAACGTATTATGAGCTGAGACTTCTAGATTAGGAACATAATCTAGAAATTATAGATGAGCCCCCCAGATCCTGGATTCAGCTTGTCTTGAACTCTGAAGAAATAGTTGTCTTGATCCAACTGCTAATATAATTCAGACCCAACTCCGGAACAAAAGTATTCCCCAAGTACGGACCAGGATTTCTATCCAGAAATATGTTGTCATAGTTTTCTGAAAACTGTTCCAAGAATGATTAGATTGGAATGAACAGAAAACATCGTTGCAGGAAATTGGCAGTCTAAATGCGTGCAGTGGCTCCGTTACTGTAATAACTAGCAGGATTTCAGTTTTCAGGTGAGTGGGTGGGCACTTGGCACATGGATCATAGGAATATTACAGCTTCACTGGTTTTCCCTCGTTGGCCACCTCTATCTTTTGTTGAGCTGTCAGTGACAAAAAGGGGATTTCGGTACAGCCTGTTTATGAAGAGTTTTTGTATTGTATCTTATGTGTGAATCCTTAATGCTTTATCTGAACTTTCAAGACGTTCAGAACAAGTTCTCTGGCCAGTATTTTCAAACTTCCATCTCCACTTAAGCATGTAAGTGTTCCCGTCTTTGACTCAGGCCGAGCACTTGCAACTCGCTTCCAAGTCATTGGGACCTGCAAATCCTTTGGCTCTTTGAAATCATTTCTCTTTTATTGGAGAGCCTAAATCTGGATGAAGGTACCCAACTTCAGGCAACTGCTAAAACTTTTGAACTCTGTTCTCTGTGACAGAGCACAGATTTCTCATTGAGGACCGGGCACAAACAGCCAGACTCAAATTTTTTGTCCATAATTTTCTCCACAACCAGATAACTTCAAATCTTCCTTGACTGCATCCGAGTCTTGTTCTCAAATCTTAAGCAAAGGGTGCATCTTGGAAGAGGCGGGATCTCCGTTCACTTAACAGTTTGGTGTGAGTTTATTCTGTAGTTGAGGATGGAATTTAAAATCAGTATTTGACAAAATCTTCCTCTTTTATGTACTGGTTATTAACTTGTGATAGAACCAGATCTGCCAATTGTACTCATCAAAGGGGATACAAATCCATGAGGTTTCATATAAAGACCACTATAGTCTACTGTTGCATTGACTGGGAACTAGGCCCTTATGCCTGGATTTGATACGATACTTCAGAACATCCCTAGTTCAAGCAAGTAGTCCTATGTGCTTCAGCCTCGTTGGATATGCAGCCTTAAAGCAGCAAAGGTGCTGGCCACCCTCCGCACCCATTGAGCTGAAAGGATCCTATAGGTACTTTGCACTCTAAAGGGGTTAGTTAGCAGCTGGCAACATTTAGGCCTTTTCTTGTTTCTGATGGGAAATGTAAATGATTTTGCTTGTACCTCTTAGCTGCTGTTAGTTTTCTTCCTTGAACTGTGAAGAATAAAACTCAGCACAGAACTGTTGCATCTGATTTCACTATTTGCTCGCTAAAAGTTATCATTTAGTTTATTTTAACCATATAGATGGGTGCCGAACCATTTATTTTCTTTCTGTTGCTATCGCATCATGCTGGCTTTGTCAACCATTTAAAAGTCTGAAAGCCTCTCTGGCCTCTCATTGCTACCAGAGCTGAATGGGTAATATGGAGCCAGCAGGGGCCTGAAGTCTGCAGTGAATATTAACATTGGTGAGAATGGCATTAGATGGACCTTTGAGTGAAAACATGCCAGCTGTGGTTCACCTTTCTTTGCAGACCAAGCACTTTGCCAATCAGCCTGCAGTGGTGAAATGATGAAAGGGCAAATTTATGGGGAAATGAATGGGTTTCCTGCTGTAATAATACAGACTTTCTCAGCACCGGTATGTTGCACACAACCACAGTTGATAAATAAACCAGCATACCTACAGTGACTTAATGTTCATTGATTAAAATCATTATCCCTGTCTATTTCATTCAGAGTCGTTACATATTTATACATTTAGCTTAGCACTGTCTGATGATATTGATTGTAATTTTTGCGAAATGATGTGGTTTGCTCAGCAGTGTGACGAGAATGCAGCGAATGGGGCAATTGCCCCAGGCACCAAGTTGGAGGTGGGCGGAAAAAATATGGCTGCTGCTGGCACTGTGCAATTGCAACCACAGTGGCAACCAAAAGTCACTGCTGTCAATGTGTCCTCGGTGCCAGGCTGCATCCCTGTGCTTCTGGGTTAGGCGGCTAAGCCAGTCGCCTGGGAGCCAGCAGATCTGGACTCTGTTCTTGGCTTTGCCATTGCCTCCTGTATGACTTTGGCCATTTGACATCACTCTCTGGCTCTTCTTCCTTTTCCATTTTTTGCCTGCTTCACATGTGAGTTATAACACTCCCGCCTCTCAGAGTTATCTTACTGTTTGTACAGCACCCAACGCAGCAGGACCCAAATTCCCATTGAGCTTCGAGGCACTATTCCAACACAAAAATTAATACACATTAACACCCCTTGTTTCTTTTTTAGGGTAGAGACAGTATGGGGCATTCATCAGAAAGCCATGTTTTTGTGATGCACTCCACTTTAATAGGTCCATTCCAGCTATTTGATCCCCAAGCTAGAGCTTTACTAGAATTTTAATAAATGTACTTTCTATTGAACATATTTTTATTTAGATAGGAGAGAGAATCGGTAACAGTGCAGAGTGATAGGAGCTCTATCTATGCTATCATGTGACAGGTCTTATCCTTCTTTCTATTCCTCCCTGCTATGCTTATAAGCGTAGTACACACTTCACACAGGCTGGGGGGAGGCTGTTAATTAGTTCAGTCTAAACTTTCTTAGAGGCATGCAAGATGCTGGTATAGCTTTGATGGTTTTTCTTCTAAATGCATCATACCTAAATAATTATGTTTGCCCCCGGGTATATATTTCAAACAGAATTCAGTAGACACAGTGCTTACCCAATGTACTGTTGTACATTTAGTTTTGTTCAGACCCTCATCTTCTTTATATGAACCTACCCTGCTCCGGAAGCTCTAGCACACTCAAGTGATAGCTGATTTATCGTGTGTGTGTGTGTGTGTGTCCCTCCATGTCATTTATAACTTATTTATTTAGAAACTAGTGCTGGATTGGCACCAGTACCCCAGATCTGAACACTACACAGGGTTTGGAAAGTTTAGATCTGAATTCACTTTTTTCTTTTTGCCTAGTCCTAAATATAAACATGTAATTAAGGATTTCCATTCTAACACCAAGTATTTCAGTGCTAGCAGTATATTGTTATAAACAGCAATAATAAACCAAGTTTTTAAAGGGGTTCGTAAAACTATTTTGAAATCATTTGTCATTGCCATGCAGTTTCTGACAAGAACCAGCCGCAAAAAAAAGGTTAGTATGCTTCAGATGTGTGTGTTTCCTGGGTCCGAGGCAGATATTTCATGATTTTTCGTCAGCTAACCAGTCCCACTTTTACTGACTTGGAGATTTAGATAAGTAACTTAACTTTTCATGGAATGCGATCACTGAACCAGCTGAGTTTCAGCCATATGCACCTGTTGAAAGTCAAATGTCACTTAGTCAACCCTGTGTATACGGTATGGCCTTGTCAATCACTTTGGAAGCAATGGTTGACTTTAGGTTGATTCATATGGTGTAAGACTAATGCATTTATTGCAGTCATCCAGCGCAGTCAGTTCCTTTTTGACCTTATACTCTTATTTAAATCCAATTAGCTTTAATCTTTAATTGTATGCTTGTAAACACAAACTTTGGAGAGATTTTTCTAGCTTAAGCATGCCCTGTTCTGCAGCTCCTTAGTTTGAGAGTAGAATGTTATTTGATATTTAATATAACATTCAAGCACAAATCGGAGGGAGTGAGGGATTACTAATGCATATAAAAAGCATAGGAAATAAGAATAAATGTTCCTACTAGAAAAACATAAGGTGATATTTTCCAGTTATGAAATTTATGATGGATGTCCTGTCGTATAGATGGTACAATCACACAATAATAGATGATGATTCGGTCCACCCTACAAATATTCAGGACTCTCTTTACTGAATATTTGGTTCATAGTCAAATCACTCTTAGGACAAAATACATAGGACATTTTCCCATCTTATCTTGAGGCTGAATTATTCTCTGAGCAATTTCAGATCAGTGCTTTTGTTCATTCTCCCTCAATCACTATGGAAAATTGAACAAGTCTTCCTTTGCAATTATGCCAATACCATATAAATGCATATAGACAAGTTAAAATATCAGGACAGTGTTACTCTGGCAGATCCTGGATTGCAGAGCTCCCCTTGTCTTTCTCAAGCCAGAAATGCTGGCCAGATCCCCCACATAGACTTCTCCTTCAGTGATGTTGTGTCTGTCAATCTTTGCAAGGCATTTACAAATTGAAACGTATATACATTCTATCAATTGTGATAAATTTCCATTTCCTTAAAATTGTTGAGAGGGAATTTATTGGGAGGGAGAAAGGAGGCTCATAACTATGCCTTATACAATAAAAGCTGTCTTAACCAGCATTTTACTAACCGGGTTACTCTATTAAACTGCAACTTCCAATATCCCCCCAGTACAAATCCTCACTTCAGCAACCGGAATCTTTCCCGAGTCTATCTGGCAGGCTCATCAAGTATTTGCACTACAACTATGGCACTGATTTCTGTATAACTCTGGGGTAACCAGAATTTTTAGATAACCAGCACCCCACTTACACCACTCATGCCCGATAGCAAAGCTTTTACTGTACTTTAAATCATACAGGCACAGTTAACTACTAATAAATCATAGAAAATTAGAGTTGGAAGGGACCTCAGGAGGTCGCATCTGGTCCAACCCCCTGCTCCAAGCAGGACCAGCCCCAACTACATCATCCCAGCCAAGGCTTTGTCTAGCCAGGTCTTCAAAACCTCCAAGGATGGAGACTCCACCACCTACCTGGGGAGCCTGCTCCAGTACTTTACTACCTTCCTTGTGAGAGAGGTTTTCCTAATATCCAACCTGAACTTCCCTTGCTGCAGTTTGAGACCCTTGCTCCTTGTTCTGTCCTCTGCCCCCACTGAGAACAGTCCACCTCCCTCCTCTTCAGGTAGACGAAGGCTGCTGTTAAATCCCCGCCTCAGTCTTCCTCACTAGTGAGCGAATAGGTTGATTTATGCTACTAAAGTAATCCTAGGATTACAAGCAAGAGGTGTGAGGAATGCTGTAAAGAATCTCAAATGCAGTCTCTTAGTGTAAAGAGAGAATCTGCTGGGAATACATTTCTCTTAGCAGGCTAGGTTTGGAGTTGCTTTTACTAGCACAGAAAATATTTGGTGACAGGAGAAGATGTATAAAGTGCTGTATAGCAGAAAAGTGTGAAGGATTCATAATGATATGAAATGCTACTCAAAATTCAATGTGGTTTTTTTTTCCTCCCCCATTCTATTGCGAGGTTGAACGTCGGGCTCTTGTCACAGGAATTTCTGCTGCAGTATGCACAATTTCCCTGTATAAATGGGCTTGTTTTCAATGCAAAGCAAGCCATTTTTAAACCCCAAAATGGCCAATCCCTGAGCATAAATGGGCCTATTTGTAGAGGGAAGAGGGGGAGTAAAGACAGCTTATAACCATGCAGCACTACAGTTTTACAAGTCTTCTGTTCAATAACAGCACCCCCCCACACACACACAAGATAATGAAGAAAGCTAAGTTTGGCAGGGAGATTACATTACAGCCTACAAGAAATGGAGAACACATTTTAAAATGATTTTCTGTAAGGCTGTACATTTTGCCCGGCATTGTCCTTTAAAGCTTTGTTAGCTCATAGACACTGCAGTGATCTGACTATACACAAAGCTATATACAGGGATAGAAATATCTCCCTTTTTGGGTGAATTCCATGTCAAACACTGAAAATAACATTTGAATTCCTAGATGGAGTCGTGGGGATGGAGAGGCTTTCTTCAGGACTGGCAACATTTTAAGGCTCAAAGCTGTAATTTTTCTATAATACTATGTTTTTAGTGTCGAGCATCCTCTCAGTTTGGACTGCCTAAATTGTTGAGGAGTTGGCAGGCAATGACATTGTTTGGTGTTGTATGCGCTGATCCGTGGATGTCCGTGGAGCCTCTTGCTGGTGCTCCATCATGTTTTCAGAGCCGTGCATGGGAGGGTGTTTGTACAAGAGGTGTCCTGTCCTAAAATAGAAAGCTAAAGTACACATTTGGAGAACCCGGGCAATCAGCCGTTATCTACAAAGTAGCCAAAGTTCAGACTGGGTACCCTGCGAACATGCAGTAGGTAGAACAACGTCTTTTTATTGCTAAATGGCAAACTGTTCACCGGCAGGGCATGAATTTCATCTCTGCCTCCAAAACTGTACTGCACCAGAAAAACTGAAAGCTGAAATGCTTCTTCCGTGTACCAGGACACTTGATAGCAGTGCCATAAAAGTTTGGACGCGTGGCCAAGTTTGAACCCAGCACTTAATGCCATGTGCAGATTTCTTCATTCCCAAAAACATGGAGGCCAGTCCAAGGCTAGAGGAGCCCCTATAGAGGTGTTCCAGCTTTGTACAGCTTTTTTTCCCCCCAAATCCCAGATATTTGGGCTCCACACTGCATTGTAGTTTTGTCCCTTGTGCAGAGATGAGACTTTTCTGGGTTGTTAAAACTGTTCAGATCTGTATTTGAGCAACAGCTAATATGCCTGTCTGGTACTCCCACAGCTTAACTGTGAACCTGTCCCATCTGTCCTCCCCTTCCCCAGTGCATCACATATGGTCTCCCGGCAAGTTGGTCCTACATGAATCAATAATACAAATGATGAAAATCTTTCTTTCTATTAGGGTCCCAGCCCTGCTTCCCATGAAATCCATGTTGAATTCACTATGGGTTCAGTGATTGCAGATTCAGGCACCAAGGATAATTTCCTGTGATAGTATATAATTGTCTGGTCCTATGATCCAGCAGGACACCATACTTGCTTCTGTGCCCTCCCAACAGAAGTGCGGTGAATTAAGAACGCTATAGCTACCCCACTATAACACTAGTGGCGACATGTTGGCTTTTAAGTCATGGACAAAATTGGAAGGTGGGAGAGGTTGATAGTGGTTTCTGTTGCAGCTGATGCCTGGCACTGTCTAGGTTGTTGGTTGGGGCGCCATCAGATTTAGAGATAATGATCACACCATATAAACTGGATCGACAGATGCAATGTGCTAACATGGCCATATCTCATCCTTTTGTGGAGTAAATGTGCCAGACATAATGTCGTTAAAATATTGCTTTCCTATTTCTTGTAGTGATGCAAACTTGGATTATCATGTTAAAGATGATGTACAGAGTGCATAGGCTTTGTACAATAAATATGGTTTATATTCAGCATGTGGCACTAGGATCTAACTACTAAACTGTCATAACATTGATGAATCGTGGCTAAATACTGGTGTATTGAAGTGAAATTTTATCCTGAAAAGCAGGGGGTGTATGAATTTCTGTCCTATTTTACCATATGTCTGAATAGTTGGATAGGCTAGACACTGTTGACAAACATACACCCATTATATGCAACGCATGATGATTTGGCTAAGGTTTGTCCTCACACTCACTGGAGCACATAATGAAGCCATATGTCTGTATTAGTAAGACACTGGCTCAAATTAATTATTTTTAGTTGTATTTGATCAGACTAAATTACATTGTTTTATTGTTTTCTCTTACTGTAAAGTAGAGGAAATTTGATGTTTTTTTAAATCTATTTTTTTTCAGACTATGGACAGTACAAAGTATGAGCTGATTATAGAAGCTAAGGACATGGCTGGTCTCGATGTGGGATTAACCGGCACAGCAACTGCTACCATTCTTATTGATGACAAAAATGATTATGCCCCCGAATTCACCAAGAAAGAGGTAAGGCTGAACCCTCTCTGTCTTATTAACTTTTGCAATTAGTAAATCAGTTAGTTTCTCAAGGTATAATTTTGCATTAGGGGAGAGCGGAACAAGTAAAGGTAGTGCTAGTATATCAGAGATTATTCAGTGGTCATGCTAATTTGAAAAGCAATTAAAAGTAAAATATTGTTTTCTCATCTTGAACACCTGATTGTGCAAGACCAGTTGGTTCTGGCTTTCAGGGGCTCTATGAAGCCAACACACAGCAAGCATACCCGAGCCCATCCTAGTGTCTGAATAGCGTTTTGGCCCTAGGAGCCCTCGTCTCCTCCAAACCCAACATTTTCTACCTCATTTAATTCTGGGCCCCATAACCTATTGCTTTTTAATTCAGGGTGACCTACTTTCCCCAAAATTATACCTATCCTAATTTCTTCCTCCCTTACATAAATATACTTACATGCATCATTTAAAATAATTTCCAAAAGCAAAAAGTACCCAAGCTCTAGCCCAGCCTCTTCAGATGTAGGCTAGGGGAGTGATCATTTGTAAATTCAGTGTGCCCTGGGGGAAGAAGAGTCCCCTCCCTTCAAGCCTCCTAGCTCCGAGGTTTAAAATATTATGAAACTTAGACAAAATCTGCCTGTTTTGTCAAGAAGACCATTTCAGCCCTTTCCTTTTGTGACAGTTGGTTTTGACAGTTTTATAATGAAAGCTGAAGTCCTTAAGGCTTTAGATTTCATCTGTGTTATGGGGGAATTTTCTCTCTTCCAAGAGGAGTTCTGCTGACCGGCGCTGGGAGCCTGGGAAAAAACATAGGTGGTCGCTGCCTCTGCGAGAAGGGAATTAAAATTTTTCAGCCCCGATGACCAAGTTCTCTGGTTTCAGGCAACCCACCTCTATCTTGCAACCCCCAAGAGTACAGATGATTTTTAAGGGCTCTGCCAGTTGGACACCCCAAAACACTTGGTTTGCATTTGGGCTACAAACATTTCTCCAAGCTCTGCAGCTCCTGCAATTAATTCCAGATGATAGGAAGCCAGCATTGTCGATGCTGAATTTAATGCTGTTTTGAAAAAGGGCAGCTCCACAAACCTCCTATTACAAACATCTTGTTTTCATCTTGTCCTGCTTTTTTTTTTCCCTTTCTGGTTTAATTTTAGACATTTGACGGTGATGCATTTGGAAAAGAGTGATTGTAATTTCAGTGTAATAATTATTCCCTCAGCAACTGCAGATCAAGGTCTCAGATTGAAAAAGGAGGCTTCAAAACAGCTTTTTTTTTGTAGTTAAAATAAAGTTCTATTACTAAACATTGCCAGCAACACCAGGCACTTTTAAGAAAAATATTTCTGCCAAAGCTTCACTGAACAATGCCACAGACCGTCTAGGGCCTGATCCGATGCACATGAAGTTAATGGAAACCTTTCTACAAATTCAAGTGGGCTATTGATCAGGCCGTTAATCTTGTTAGAATAATTTTTTGGGATCAGGCCCTTAATTCTATATGAGCTATTTCATTTGGACTTTTAATTAAGATATACATAAAATCTTACATTGTCGTAGGCTCTTTTAAGTGAATAATTACTAATCAGTAGGAGGACTCGCCATATTAGGAACATGAAGTCATTCATATTGAGGTTTTATATGTATGTGTATGCATGTTTGTGTATAGATAGAGAGATAAATGTTTTATATATAAATTGTGGTTTTATATACTCAATTTGAGGTGTGTGTGCATATGTATATATACATATATGAAATAGAAATATATATATTTTATATATAATATATATCAAATATGTATGTGTGTGTATAGATAGATAGGTTGAGATTTTATATAGTCAAATTGAGAGTCAAACTGAGGTGTGTGTGTATATATATATAAATATATATATTATATAAAAATGCATATATATAAAATTAGCCCCAAAAACTGCATATGGGCACCCAGTATTAATAGCTTGTTTTTAAGAAGTTGCAATATCACAGTCCAGTAAAGCAATACAACCCCCAGGTAGTTCACACCTTTGAAAATCAGACACCTTAATACAAGTTAACCACCCAGGCTGGAAAAGTTAGATTAAATAATTGTTACTACTTGTGGGAAATACTGATAGGTCCTTTTTAATTCAAGTGTCCTTATTCTTATGCTATATACCTTATTCTTGAGCACTTACAAACCAATTTAAAATGGTAATGCTTTGTAATCAGACATTTCCCCCTTGGTCAAGCTATTTACTGAAACAAAGCCCAGGCATGAGAAGCGCAACCTAATGCCTCCAGGATTTCAATTAAATAAGAATTGCCGTTAGATTGGATGGCTTAGAAACATATTAGTAACTTGTAAGTCTGAGCTGGCCAACAGTGGGGTGCGAGGGGGGAGCACTGTGATGAGGAAGGGTTAATGAATTCTTGGCATTATGCCTGTTTTGTGGTAAATTGTATTTTTGTGGGCCCTGTATATGGGGAGAAACTGTACTTTGAAAACAAGTTAGAGGTTTTTTTCCTGCTCAGGGTCTGGAGGGTTTATTATCTTCTCTACCTTTGATCCCACATGAGCCTAACTGGGGGAAGAGGCTGGGGGGGACCCTGGTAGCCAGAGACCAGTGTGAACTAACAAATGAGGAAAATAAGGATGACAGGATGTGGATGCTTAAGTAGGGTTCCTAATGTCAGTATGTGCATGGAGAGTCACTTGATGGGCTCCTTCGAGAGATGAGTTTGGAGAGGAGTCTCTAACGGTGTGCTCCGGGATCGGTCCTGGGAGCCCACCTTTTTAACGTTCTCGTTAGTGACCGTGGTGCAGGAGCTAGGTTTGAGTCTATGAGAATTTCAGATCATAGGAATGATGGGAAAAGGTATGATCAATACAGAGGAAGCTCCAACTCTTGTCTAGGAAGAGTGTAAATGGAGCTGAGGAGCTGAGCTATGGAAATGGGAGGAGGTTTAAGCATATGAAGTAACTCACTTAAGGACCAATAACAAGAGCTCTTGTTTATGAGGCAACAGAAGAGGAGAGGGACCTGAGCAAACTGGTTTGTCATTGACCTGCTGGGGTTTCTGGGTTTTTTATTTTCCTCTCAAGCATTTAGCATAGGTGAAAGCTAAAGGAGGGATTTTTGACTAGACTGCACTGGTACTCCTGTTGGTTTTCGGGTATATGGTGGCCTGCAAATGCAGGGAATGGGACTTGGTGCCTAAAGAGCTCCCCCTTCCAGTCCTGTGTTTCTAGGCCTGAGCCTTTCATTTCCAGACAGGATTTACTGTCGAGGCCCCAGTCTAGGTTGATAAAAACTATAGAAACTTTTCTCCTACTGGAGTCTTGTTTGGTGGCCTTTGTGGTGTGTCCTCAGTTTCTAGCAGAGAAGTCAGCCTCATGTCAATTCATGGCATAGTTGGAACAAATGAGCAGCCTTAGCAAAGGGACTTCAATGGCCTGAAAGGGCCTCTGGCTCAGGACGCCACTTTGTGCTCATCTGTCAAGGTGTGTCCTGGGGATTTGTTTCCTCAAGACCTCTGTTCCTATCTGAGCCTAATTAGGAGTCGGGGCCCAACCTCCAGAGGCCAGTGTTAGGGAGCAAATTTGAGACTCCCTGGAAGTTTAAGCACATATTAGGGAGGTGCCTGGAATCTCGGTGCAAATCAGAACTACCGCTCCACCAGCGAGGTGGTCTCCCTGAGGGTACCCGGACTGGTCAGTGTACCTGGCTGCTGTCAGCACCGACTTGCTCTGTGGCCAAAGAGGCAATCCTTAGTCTAGCTGTCAGATCTGACATCCTGGTCAAGGGCAGGGGGAAAGGATCATGATGGGTCTTTAATGCTGAAGTGATTGACACTTGCCTTGACTTATTGTTTAAGACATCAAGTAATTGCATTTAAATGTTTACTGCGTGCCACGTTTCTGCAGCGCGATTGATTTGAATTTATGTATAGGCCATTTTATGCAGACTTTCCTAACAGCTGACAACAATTATATTTAAAAAAAGAAAAGAAAAGACAGATTCTGTGGGATAGCTTTTGAAGCAGAAAGCTCAAATGCAGAAAATCTGATTATTTGATTTATAAATGCTATCTCTTCTTTTATTTACTTTGAGCTTGGCTGCTTTTAGTATTGGTTCTTTTAGTATTGATGTGTTTTTTCCCACTATCTTCCTTCTCTTTAAAGATATTTTCTAACAGTCCCTTTTTCTCTTATGAAACAAATACATATTTACTGCCTTGTGCTGTCTTTTGACAAAATAATTTCTACTGAAAATATTTCAACAATAAATAGCTTTTGCTTTTCTTTTTCATGGTGGCACGCAGGTGGTAGCTCTATTTAGCCTTTTTTCTTTTCAGTTGTATGTTCTTCAGCAGAGACTACCAAGGGCCAAAATTAATTCCTGATGTAACCTAATGGAAGCCAGTTGCGCTATAGCAGGAATCAGTAGCAGATCCAGGAACAGGGCAAGGCGGTGCAGTGAGCAGTGGGTGCTGAAGTGCCCCAGCTGATTGGGGCAGGGTCTGTCTGGAGCCCCTGCTTTCATATGGCGCTAGAGCCCAGAAAGTGCAAGCTGGTGCTGTTCACGCTTCCTCTCTGTCCTCGTCCCCAGTGAGTTCACTAGCAGCAGAAAGGAGGGGATGAGTGGCAATGGAAGCACTCGCCTGCTGGGCTCCAGAGCAGGCCCCACACAGAGTGCTTATATGTGGTACATCCAGAAGGGATTGTGACCACCCCACCACACCCTCCAGATCCACCCCTGCCAAGGATGGCTCTAACCTGGAATATTACTTGCTCAGTACTTGGTAAAAGTAGGCACAGTATTTACCATGATGTCTGGGCTTGCATTAAGGAATCCAAGTGCCATTTTGTATAGTGTTTTTTCAAGTGTTTTCCATTTTTGTGGGCTTGCTGCTTCACATGAAGTCTAACAACTTTTAGACTAACAACTGGAGTACTGTGTCCAGTTTTGGGCCCCCTGCTACAGAAAGGATGTGGACAAATTGGAAAGAGTCCAGTGGAGGGCAGCAAAAATGGATAGAGGTAGGAGGCACAGGACTTCTGAGGAGAGGCTGAGGGAACTGGTCTTATTTACTCTGGAGAAGAAAAGACTGAGAGGGGATTTAATGGTAGCTTTCAACTACATGAAGAGGGGTTCAAAAGAGGATGGAGCTAAATTGTTCTCAGTGATGGTAGATGACAGGACAAAGAGCAATGATCTCAAGTTGCAGCAAGGGAAGTGTAGATTAGATATTACGAAGAAATTTTTCTTTAGAAGAGTAGTAAAGCACTGGAGCAGGGTACGCAGTGAGGTGGTGGAATCTCCATCCTTGGAAGTATTTAAGACCTCACTAGACAAAGCTTTGGTTGGGATGATCTAGTTGGGGATGGTCCCACTTTGGTCTGATGACCTCCTGAGCTCCCTTCCAACACAAATTTTCTATGATTCTGTAATTTACTGTGCCTATGTTTACAAGATGTGTTAGATGGGTTAACGGAGGTTTTTACTTAAATCCTTGGTGCAAGGTGATGTCAGTTTTGTTTGATTCTGGGTGTGTTCTTGCAGATGCTTTATGTTTTGATGCCTGGGTCATCTTTACTCCTTCCTTCCCCTGATGAGCTCTGATTTTACAGTGTATCATAAAAATAGATTTGGGACACAGACCTGAAAAGGTGATACTTTTCTATCTTGCTGCCTATCCTGTTGTACAATGCTGCAATAGCCATCTCATACTCTTTGGTCCAGGCCACTGATTAGGGTCAGACCCCTTGGCACTTTTGGACATCAAGCTCCAAATTAAAAATGATGTGAATGATTAGTCTGTATCAAAATGTCTATCCTGTTCAAGTCAATACATCTCCTATACCCCCCTGAATATCCAGGTATCTGCGCAGTGGGTGGCATACATTCAATGGTTTTATGCATCAAAAGGCAGCTCACAAACTTTACCCTGTTCTTTCCAGAGGCTTAACTTAGTTGAACTTAAATGCATAAAAAGAGCATTTTGTTGGTAAAAAGCACTTGGCCTTGACTGGAAGGTTAAATAAAATATTTCAGAAGCTCCTCTCTGGCTAATGCCACTGTTGGTAGTATGTGATCAAGGGCTATCAGTGCAACATCTTCTGGATGCTATGGGCATTTATGCCCATGCTCCGGGGCGAGGGGACGGGGGCTCTTTAATTAGAGCAGCTCTGAGATCGGCCTTTAAATAAAGGGTCCCAAGTGGCTTGTGTATCAACATCCCCATGCTGAAAATAGTTAAGCAAGGTAGCAGATATGCACATAATAGTCATCACGTAGGGATTCATGCAGGCCAGCTGTCACACCAGGTCATGGGCGGCCAGATCTGAGGCCACTCAGGGATCAAAGTGCTGAGTAGTGTCAGGAGGAATGAGCAATATCCAGAGACAAGGAAAGCCAGGAGGTTGGTTTGAAAGTGGGGTCTAGGAACAAGCCAAGTCAGGAGATCAGGCAGAGAGTGGAGTCAGAGAAGAAGCCAGGTCCAGAAACCAGGGGATCAAGTACAGAGCAGAGTCTGAGCACAAGCGGGAGGCAACAGCAGAACAGTCTAGGATCAGATTGAGCCCTGTTGTCCAGACACTTCTTGTACCTGCTCAGGAGCTTATATGGGGGAAGCGGAGGGTCAGCTCATCCTAACTTGCCACTCTTGTGGCAGGGCTTGCATGGAGAGCTAGGCCTTAATGAAGACATCAGGCCAGCTTTGCTGTCTGGATGGGCAGCCACAGAGTGGAAGGCTGGGATGAGCAAGCTGTGCTGGCCAAGCTGAGGCCCTGTGTTCAAGGCCCTGGCCTGACACCAGCTTTGCATGTAGTTCACACATATATAACTGTAGCATGTAACAGTGGAAATGTTTGGAGATCAGGAAACTGTTTTCTGGAAACTCTTGAAAAATCTGCCCTTCCTTGTTTAAAATTAGTCTTAAAAAAATCTAATTTGGGGAGATATTAGTATATACAGAAATACATTTTTGTGTCATGAAGAACATTTGGGATTTCTTTCTAGCCAGTTCAGGCCTTGGACTCAACATATTTACAGTAGCAAGGGAGTGCTAGGCTGGAAGTAAGTAATGGACCAAGGCAAAGAGCAGAAATTGATCATTCTGGAAAATCTGACATCTGACTTGCCTACCTCAGGATATTCAAACTGCTTGGGAATGAATGACTTGGGCTGAGTGACTGCTAATGGCGCTGGGAATTGTTTATGTACCCAGTGCATTAAGAAAAATTATGATGTTTTTTTCTGAGCCACTTTGTCACAACTGGTGACAAACTACTGCAGTGATGTGTGCCTGAAATACTTGGATGCTAGTCTCTGGCTAATGCTGCTGTTGGTAGTCTGTGATCAAGGACTAGCAGTGCAACATCTGCTGACTGCTATGGGCATTTATGCACATGCTCCAGGAGTGGGAGGAGGGAGCGGATGGCTCTTTAATTAGAGTGGCTCTGAGATTGGCTCTAATTAAAGCATCCCAAGTGTCTCGTGTATCAACATCCCCGTGCTGAAAAATGGCAGCAGGGGCGCTTTAACTAAAGCTCATCAAACAAGCTTTAGTTAAAGCACCCCCACCACCATTCTTTAGTGATACATGAGATGCTCGAGTCTGCTGGAGCGTGCTGTAATTACACTGCTCGTGTATAGGTGCCCTATGAGCTGGCAAGCCCATCTCTACGTTTCATATTGTTTCCCCTAAAACCATTGATTCTGACAAAACACCAGTATTCTTCTTTTCCATAGGTCCAGTGGAGCCCATTGGCTGAGGTTTCCTTCAGTGGTTCCATTGTTGTAATAATAGGAGCTTTGCCCCTTCTGCCCAGCCCTCCTCCCTCCTTGCAAACGGGCTGAAGAACCCACCTCCAGCCTCCCACGTTCCTGCAAGGCACATAGGCCCTGGTAAGCCACGGGCCTTCGCTGTATTCCTTAGTGCCCAGTAGTAGGACTTCTAGTAAAACCGTATGGCCAAGCTGTCCCAGGAACCTTTTGAAATGGAGAGTCTCCACTGGGAAGAGCACTCCATCGTTATGGTGATACAGCCCAGGTTGCATTACCTTTCCACAGTAAGCTCTGTCAAATGCTGGGAAGGAGGAGGAAAAGGTGTGCTGCTCTAGTGTGATAATATCTTTTTTGAAGCGTGGTTAGTAGATGGCTTTTGACTGATTACAGCACGGCTTTGGGAAGTTGAGATGTGAATTGCAAATATTACCCTCCGTACCACCCCCACCATGTGCACATGTGAGAGAAAGAACTTACATGTGGATCCCCTCTATAGAAGTTTTGGTTGAGTAAAGTTGAATCTCTTTTGCTTTCCTCCATTGAGTCCCTCTTCACGTCTCACTTCCCAAAAGAGGAAGTAAGGACTTTCAAACCTTTCTATTTCCTCAATAAAAAGGCATTTAAACAGCAAGAGCTCTACAGCATCAGAAGAGTCGATTTTGGAAACCTTTTTATTATAGCTGTTTTATAAATGTATTAGACTCTAAACAAAGTGTCCAATTAAAAGCAATATTTTTTTTTTGTGCGAGGCAAGGAGTCTCAGGAAGGGTACAGTGTTACCTAAAAGCTCATCTATGTCCATCCCAAACTATGTAGTTGGTCCACTAAAAGATTATTACGGCTAAAGCATACCATCATTGTTTTTTTAATGATTTTTATTTTTGCCCTCTTACAAATCAATTGAAATCCACCTTAATTTAACAAAACATCTCCCCAGTGAAAATAGAGATATTTTAACTTTCTGAGGCTTTTGTGCCCTCTGAAGAAATAGTATTTGGTCGCACTTTGTATTAAAGGTCTATATAGCTTTATACAAAGTTAATAAATGATTAATAGATGTCAATAGGTTGCCACATATAATGCTGCCTTCTGATACGGCCTTGGCATGTGTACCCATCTTTTTCTGCTTCAGAGGATATGAGTCTTTTGGAGCACCACCTAGTGCGACTTGCTCTTTACCTCAAGCTGCGAGATCTGTGTTTCTCTTCTGGAGTTCCCTAGTTTGGTTCCTAGCATTAGCCAAGATGTCTAGTACCAACTCATTCATAAATGACCGAGCAGACCGCTTTGATGTCCATTTGTCTGTAGAGCAGTAAGTGCAGGGCACCTAAACTAGTCTTAGGCCTTCTCACAGTTCCCTGTTTCCAGAAAGTGATTTGCTGACTGCTTGTCTCTGTATTATGCCACCGAAGCAGCACATATCTGATTTAGCATATCATTGTCTCAAAACCATTTAAGAACGCTAAAGGCACAGGAAATGACCAGGCCCCAGCCTCTCCCTCCAACTCTGTGGTCTACCAAAAGAACTTGTCTTTTTTGCCTTTTCCCTCTATTTTGATTTTAGTTCCTGAATATTATCTGGTCATGAGATGGGTGAGCACTGTTGCTGATGAAGTAAGCTTGCCCATGGCTTGGAATGTCATTCTTTTTCATTGTTTCCCTTTCAGACCTTTTCCCTGATTTTTACCTGTGGTGCAGAAATTTTTATCCAGCTGTTCATGCAACAAGTTTGTGGAACACAAAAGAGATTAAGTAGTCCCGTAATTGATTTATTTGCATGCTTTCATGTTTAAGCCCGGGGCAAAGCTGCAGATGTATACGTGTTGTAGGTAGATTCCATTTACAAAGTGTCTATTCGTTTAGTTTACAAAATACCTATTAGTCACATTGAGAGCTATTTATCAAATCCATGCACAGGGAAGCCAGTATCTCTGTTGTAATTAACATATTTTTATTCCACATTAAGTATGCATGCATTAAAAATCCCCTGCAAAAATAGCGCATTGTTTTAAATTAATAGTGAAGGTCTGATTTAAGCTGTGCCACTTTCCCCCCCTGCTTAACAGTCAGCTTTCATTATCAGCCGGGTTTTAAAACCGAGCAATTAAAGTTCTTCCTGTTTGCATGGTATTTCATACGGCAGTTTTGTAGTGCAGAAATTTTCAAAGTCACATTAGTGACTTAGGAGTGTAAGTCTCATTTCCAAAAGTAATTTAGACACTTAACAGTTAAAGTTTAAAGGCATTTCAGTATCTAAAGATGCAGATAGGCCCTCAGATGTTTCTGAAAATCTCACTATATGCTTTACTCACACTAGAGTTAAAAAAATCTGGCCTTTAAAACCCCATTGATACTCATTACGGTTGTGCGAAGCTTTGATAACCGATTCAATTTGGAGGAGATTTGGCCCAATTTGGTGGCAGATTCTCCAAATACAAATTGAATTGGGAGACCCAGTAAAACGTCTGAATCAAATCGGAAGCCTCCAAATCGATTCAGAGACATGCGGCGCCAATTCGGAGATTTGGCCATGGACTAAACAAGCACACTGGACATAGCTGCCTCCTCTAGCTGGTAAGTCTGTTGTGGATGGTGGAGACGGGAAGGAAGGGGCATTGGGGGGGGCAGATCAACATCCCCACAGCGAGGGAGGGATTGGGGCTGGGATAAGCTGGGGGGGGGGTGGGACTGGGGGGCTCCTGTCACTGTGCACCAGCGGTCCGGGAGCTACTCTTCCAGTGGGTCCTTGGGTGACTTTCACTGCCAGTCAGGTGGAGCCAGGGCTGTGCTCTGGGCTGCGGCTGAGGCTAGCCGCTGGAGGGTAGCCCTGGCTCCACCTGCCCCACGGAGCACAGCCTGGTGGTGGGCGGCTGGGGCGAGCTTCCCGAATCACAGCCCAGCCCAGCCTGCCCTGCGCAGATCTGGGGGCACATGCCCGCTCCCATGCCCTCCTGGACCGGCGGCATGCAGTGGTGGGAGCCCCGCGCCCCCTTGTCCTGGCTGGGCAACTTGTCCCAGCCCCAACCGCAATCCCTCCCTCGCTGTTGGGGCGTTGATCTGTCCCCTCCATGCCCCTTTCCTCTCCCTTCCACCTACCACAGCAGACTTACCAGCTGGAGGCAGCTATGTCCAGCGTGGTCCATGACTGCTGCCTGTTTAGTCTATGGCCGAATCTACGAATCTGTGCTGAATCGTCTAATCCAATTTGGCTGAATCAAATCGGGAAAGTGCCTCTAATCACCGAATTGAATCACTGTCCCTCCGAACTGGCCAAATCCAAATCTGAATTGAATGCTTGCCATTTTGCACAGGCCTAATGCTCATTGGAAATTGTAGTCCTATGTCCCTGCCATTTCTTAAAAATGATCACATGGAACACTTCTGTCCATGATCAGTAATGATTTTCATTGATATTTCTGCATTGCCATACGGATGCACTGATTGAAGAACATCTGAAACATGCGTTAAAACAATACGGCTGTCCGGAGACTGAAGGCCCTTTTCAGTTATGCCTCCATCGTGTTTGCATGATGATCTCCATTATCTTCCACTGGAGTCAGCAGGAGCTGAGTATGGTCCCATCAGGAGAAATTCACTGCACCTTGAGTGAACTCCAAGGCAAATATTCAGCTGCAAGGGTACAAATGGGAGTTAATTTAGAGAGAGGGAAAAAGTGGGAAGGACAGCGGAAGATGAGTCCTACCCCTGCTGCGCATTGAGCTGAACAGGTTGGAGCATAGAGTAAAAATAGTCTTTGGAAGAGCAGCACTGCTTGTACTCCTCCAGATTCACATTGTGGGCATAATAATTTGTATTCATGCTGCTTTCAGTGAGCTATCTGCAGAACCATGTGAGCACTTTGTTTGAGAACTTTTGCAAATATGTTGAACACAAAGTCTCTCCACTTATCACATAATTAGAGTTGGATGCACTGCATAGCAGTAGGCAACAGAGTTCCACATTTATCTTCACTTGCGAGGGGTGAGTTTCACTGCTTTGTTTCTCTCTGCCAAGGTCATGAAGTACATGAAGTTTTCTATTTAATCTCCAGATAAACACATTTCAGCGGTACATAAAACAACAGCGTGCCGCCTTTATAATCCGAAAGCAATGGAGGAACACATGTATGAGTACGGCAAAGGTTCTGTGAATGGGAATGACCGTTCAAACGGTACGCAGTTGAGGAGTAGCACAAAGATACTTCACCGCTTCCGCAGATCTCTTTGGTTTGAGCCCATACACATCATAAACCTGCGTTCTTGCTGGGCCTTTTTTTTTAACTTTCCAGAAGACTGGTATTCCCTTCCCGTCCTTGATTAGTTGTGATCAGCTGATTTGAGTCATCCTGATGTGAACCTCCCTGCAAGCCCTTGCCTTTTCTAACCCTTTGGTTATGCTTGGAAAGTCAGCAACAACTCAGCAGTAATAACAGCAATTCTCACTACAGCTGGTAGAGTCTCACCACAGCATCGTTCCAGTGCTGACTATCCTCCAAAGACTTCTTCCATCTGCTTCCACTAAGAGCAAATATCCAAACACTGAGAGCAGCAAAAAGCCATAAAACCACAATTTATTGCTCTCTTCTACAAGAACTGAAGGTTAATATGCTTCCTCAATGTGGTCTATGAAGTGTGAACTTTACCATAGATATTAAGTTCTGAATTACAAAGCAAACAGTAGCAGTAACCGTTTTGAATATATCAAGCAGAAATGCATTTGGGAAAGTCATTTGATAATAGAAATTAAAGAAAAAAACAGCTATGGTGTGAAGCATGAGCTAATTAAAGGTAATGGGCAGACTCCTGTCATAGCCCAGCACCTCTAACTCAGGAAAGCTGTATTTAAAAAAAAAATTGTTTGCTTGAACTACATCTCCCATGATGCACAGCAATCATGGGCTTCTGTGATATACTGCCTCTTGTCTGGAAGAGGGGGAGACCATGATGTACCATGGGAGATTGCAGTTTGATTATAGGGTCTGGAACAAATGGACAAGCAAAATGCCACCACAGTATTTTCCAATGGGAATATTTAGGTTTTTGCCGGATTATTTCAATAGTCACATTTTTACCCAAAATTGCAAAATGTCCATGTGAAATGGTCCAGCTGTACCCTTTCACATTTGAGACCTACAAATGAAAGTTGTTATAATGGGTAAGGCCCTGTAAGTGGAGCGCTGTTTATGCTTGTGTGAAGTCCTATCGACAGTGATGGCTTTCTGAGCATGTGCGCAAGTTTGCCTGTGGATTCAATGCCTACGCTTTTGTTCTCATTCCTTAAATACGATGTGGGCTAAGGAATGCAGGACCAATAAGTGAAATAAATGGCAAAGACTAATGTCTAGGCATTGCCCTTGAGATACTGCCAGTGAGAATATTTTTATTTCACTAGCAAAAATATTCTATATGTTAAAATGCTTATATATTTATTTGCTGAAAGGGTTACATGTCTCTGTGTCTAAATTCATTTCTGAATGTGGAATCTGCACCATGCAAAAATGCTAAGAACTCTAAATCTCCTTGTTTGACTCTAGCACTGCTGATTTTATAAGTAATACATGGAGGAATTGTTAGATATGTGGCTAAATATCACACTAATCCCTTGAGTTAAGAAACCCACATTGCTAAAAAGCCTCTGGCATCTGTAGGAGTGCCTCTTTAAAACTAGGATTAAGCAAGATAACCCGCTATAGATCTTAACATATTCAATTTGCACCAGACGAGACCCTATTTTAATAGCAATTACACAATATGTGCTAGTTGGTATGGTAGTGACAATTTATATGACTAGAAGGGATTGATGAAATTGCAGACAGTCTTACAAAAATAAGTTATCTAACTACTTAGGTTGGTCTTTTGGGGAGAAGTTTTGTGACCAGTTTATCAGTTTCTTCACTGACAAGTGAGTTTGGGGTTTTTTAAGGGTTTTTTTTTTTGTCAGCAACGCTAAAACTGATTTGGCTACTATGAAATTTGCTAACCATCTGTGCAAACGAATCAAAATGTCAGGATTATTTAGACAAAATATCTTTTTTCCTTCTGCTGTGGAACATTAAAATAGTGAACCAATAAAAATCAACATGTTAAAAGGAGCTGTACACTTAGTCAAGTAAAACTGTCAGTAAGTGCCTAAGGAAGAAGCATATTTGGAAAGCAATAAAGTTCCTATCAGGTTGATCATCTCTTGAACTTCTTGGGATGAAAACAGCCCTGAACACTTTAGTGAAAATAGATTTGCAGATTCATAGGGATTCTTTGCAATTTTGGTATCTATTGAGAAAAATGGTCCAGCAATATAATTTATTCAGCTCCTTGTATGTTCCCTTTTTGGCTTATTTCCATGTCTTGTTTGCCTTTGAGTCCCAGCTGCTTGTTTGCTTAAAGGGTAGCCTTTTCTCCAGCCGGCTGTCTAACAGTCACTTAATATTTATTTGTTTTTACAAATGTTTTCCACTATGTTCCCAATCCATATGTCACAGGGAAAAAAAAAGCAACCAAAAAAGTATAGCCCCATGCTGTGCATGGCATGGACTTTATCCAGGCTTTGCAGTGGGGTGGAACCATGGTGCATCCTCTATGCCCCAATTTTGGCTCCCAGATGAAGTATTAGGTTTATTACTTCCCCTCTCAAGTTCAAGTCCTGTATCTCGGCAGCAGCCCTAGATTTCAGGAGGGCTAAGGAGAATAGTCAGGGAAGCACTGAGGTCCCGGAGGGGAGGGGAGCCAGGTGTCCAAGAAGAGTGGTTGCTCCTTAAGGTGATGATCCTCCAAGCCCAAAGGGAGGTAATCCCAATCAAAGGGAGCAGGAGGGCACAAAAGCCCCCATGGCTCACCAAAAGCATCTGGGAGTGTCTCCTAGCTAAAAGGGAGGCTCACACCCAATGGAAGAGAGGGGCCATCACCAGGGAGGACTATACTGCAGTTGCTCAGGGATGCAGAGGCGGTCAGGAAGGCCAAGGCAGAGATAAAACTGGGACTGGCTTCTACCGGATCAAGGACAACAAGAAGTCCTTTTTTAAATACATAGGGGGCAAAAAGAAGGTACCGGGTAACGTGGGGCCCCTGCAAGACATGCTAGGAAATTTGGTCGTCACATCAGACAACAAAGCTAACCTATTTAACGACTTCTTTGCCTCCATTTTCCTGAGCAGCGACTGGTTCAGCACCCCCACCAGGCCCCCCTCAGGGGAGGCGCACCTAGGCCAAGGGTTAGGGAGGATCTAGCTAGGGAACTTCTGGAGGGACTGGATATATTTAAATCAGCTGGTCCGGATGATCTCCACCCCTGAGTGCTGAGAGAATTGGCCGAGGTCATTGCGGGACCCCTGGCACGGCTGTACGAGCACTTGTGGTGCTCTGGTGTGGTACCAGAGGCCTGGAGGAGGGCCATTGTGGTTCCCATCTTCAAGGAGGACCCGGAGAACTATAGGCCAGTTAGTCTTACTTCGATCCTGGGTAAGCTTTTTGAGAGAATTATTCTGTCACATGTCCACGAGAGGCCAGCAGGGGAGATTATGCTTAGGGGCAATGAACATGGGTTCATCAGTGGCAGGTCATGTCAGACCAACCTGATGGCCTTCTACGACCAGGTCACCAAATCCTTAGGTGCAGGGGTAGCAATGGACATAGTCTTCCTCGACTTTCGGAAGGCCTTCGACACTGTCTCTCACCCTGTTCTCATTAAGAAACTCGGGGACTGTGGTGTCAACACCTACACAATCAAATGGGTTGCTGGGTTGCCAACTGGCTGGAGAGCTGCACCCAGAGAGTGGTAATGGATGGGTCATTTTTGACCTGGAGGGACGTTGGCAGTGGGGTCCCCCAGGGCTTGGTCCTCGGGCATGCACTGTTCAACATCTTCATCAGTGACTTGGACGAGGGGGTAAAAAGCACCCTGTTCAAATTTGCTGATGACACTAAGATGTGTGGGGGGGATGTGGGCACAATAGAAGGAAGGAATAGGCTACAATCGGACCTAGACAGGTTACGGGGTGGGCGGATGAGAATAGGATGTGATTCAACACTGACAAGTGCAAGGTGATGCACCTGGGGAGGAAGAACCAGCACCATACCTACCTACCTGGGGAACTCTCTTCTCGTAAGTGCAGAGGCAGAAAAGGATCTTGGGGTCATCATTGATGCCAAGGAGCCCCAGGGCTCCTTTTCCCTCTCCCTCCCAGTATCCTTCCAGAGAGATGGTTTTTCCTCTCCTTTTCTCACCTATCCACAGCAATAGTTTCCTTTTCATGACCCAAAAATGACCCAGATGTTGATGGCTTTCAGAAGCCCACCTACACTCTCTGCCGCCTCTTTTGTAATTGCCTGTTGCGCCATTCCCATATTTTTTTTTAAAAAACTAGATAAAATGGACATTTTAATCTTCCTTCCTGTTTTCCCTTTAAGGCATCTTTCTTCCGGCCTTTGCTCATCTTCTTTGGCTTCCCTCAGGCGTACACTGCAAATCTTACTTACACATGTGCACCCATATGTTCACACCCCGATTTGCATATGCACACAGCTCTATTAACTCTTAATTCTTTTTCATGTTACTAGTGGCACCTCAGATGGTGAAGATTAAGAAACCTGTGCAAATTGTTATTCACTTCTTGCACTTCAAGGTGAATAATGAAAGTAGATGAGTCAGTTTCACTCTTTCTCGTCACTTTCCCTTTCCTGTTGTAGAGGAGTAGTGGTGCCCTCATCCCCCTGCTTTGCTTGTGGTATGTGGAAAGGTGGTTTTCTTGGGCACAGTGCCTGGTAGTTGTGCGACGTTGTTCCCCAAGTGTTTAGGAATAGGTAATGCAATTGCCTGGGATGGTTTAGGTCAAGGTGCTGTAGGGGTTTAGACTAGATGACCTCCTGAGGTCCCTGCCAGCCATACTTTTCTATGATTCTATGAGAAAAAAATAACTCTGCAACTTTGTTTCAATCCCAGCATACCATTACTTTTACTGAAATATTACCAAGAAACTCACCCCCTCCCCAGCACACACATTTATATGGGCATCCCGGATTGTACAGGTGCATGACGATGACTGCAGTCCACTGGGATGATTCAAGGACATAAGCGTGTGCAGGAATAGATCTGCCTGTGACAGGTTTCTATATCCTTATATGCAAATCGAAGCTTTGCACACATGTATCTGGCTGGGTATGCTCATGTGTGCCTACCTCCAGTGAAGGCCCCTGCCTTTTGAACTTCAAGGTGTCCTCTTGAATTGTATTTTCTGTGGCAGGTTGACTCCAAATTCAGAGGCTTGGTTTGGGTTTCCTTGCTGGCTTGAAAATAACTAAACAAACAACATCCTAAAACAGCCCTGTACCTGGCTAATTGATTTAATGCTACACTAAGCTAAGAGAAAAGTGCTTGTTTGAAGACAAATGAAGGGCATGTTTCCTGCGTTAGCAGCTCTGACCTTTTCAGGTTTTTCAGCTTAAATAATAATTGAAGTCATGAGTAAATAAACCCAACTTGGCCTGCAGATGTAGAACTCTCTAATGTCCTTTTATTTTAACACTTCTGCTGACTGATATTAGTGGATATTATCATACCCCATGCTGCGGCTGCCTCATAGTCTCTAGGAACTGTTTTCTTTCCTCCAGCCATATGATTAAAATGCAGCGCCAATCAATAAATCTGTATGGTGTCTGTCAATGGCAAATGTTTGCCTAGGGGTCTTCTGTGTCCCAGAGGTATCTCTTTTCTTCTCTTCTGTATCACTGGGGAACCAGATTCCAGTAAGTCGTGTTTACTGAGACTGCCTGTTGAGATTGTTTTTGGACTACCTGCTGGAACTGTAGCGAGCAATATAACACATGCACATACTTATATATATATTTAGCAGGAAGGCACCTGTCTTACAATATTGGGATCAGACATAGCCAGTAGAAATTCATTGCTTTCAGAAGATTAAACACTTAAGCGTGCAGTCTAGATCCATTTGCTGTGTTAGTGGGAACCTGGGAAGGATGGATTACAGAAGCAGCTCATCACTTCTGACATCTGACTTCAGCATCTTTCCCATCTTTGTCGGGTTGTCAGTGTTTTTTGTTTCCCTTTTCCATATGTGGCCTATATAGTTGATCAATGAAGCAATACAAGAACAACTAATCAATTTGAAAGTCTCCTTTCCCTGGTAACAATTGTATGCTTAACAGTACCTCTTCCTTGTAATTAAGGGTACATTTAATGATACCGCCAACTGGGCTTTTTAAGCAAACATGACAGCTACTATTGAAGCCTTAATTTATCATTTCCCATGGGTGATCTGTTTTGAAAAGCAAAACACTGGATTTAAAAGGTGATAACTGCTGCAGCCTGCCTTGTTTATATCTTAAATTCACATGCCATTATCATCTCTGTGAAGCATAATAATAGCCCAGAAGCAATGAGCTACTTGTGTCTCCCTTTGAATACTTTGCATGTCTCCTGTTGGCATTATCAGTGGATACGAGACAAGGGGGATCTGAAGTGTTCCTTTAAGACCCCAGCAAATATTGCTATGCGTTTCTATCTACAAATGCAGCCGAGGCAAAAGCACCTTATTTGTTACGAGAAGATTTACTTCAAACAAAAGTAGTAATCTGCAATTGTCTACGAGCACAAAAAGACTAGGCTATAGTCAGTAGATATAAATCCTGTCAGCTGTATGTTGTGCGGCAGCATTCGTTATTCGAGAATAGTAAAACATCGTGTCAACAGCCTTACCCAGAGAGTTATCTATGTTGCATGGTCAAGATACTGTAAGATCATTTCTGGACTAATTTGCAACAGGTCAAGAAGCACCAAGTCTCCACTCTGAAATGCCAGAAGTCTGGCCTGTAGATCGGAGCTCTTTTACTCTACGAATTTATTTTTCTTAAATTCGTAAAGTATGGGCTGCATTACAAATGTTAATGCTACTATTATAGGATCATAATTTAAAAATACCAGTGTTCTCAAAGGGCTGCAGCAGCGTGTCATTTTCCTGCTTTATTAAAATGAATGAACAGATGTACAATTTATTTCTGCTGAACTATCATCTAAATTCATAAGCTATTTCTCATGTGTCTGATATCCATGTTGGGTTCCCATTTTCTTTGCCTCAGAAAAGAAAAAAAAAATTACACTCTCACATTTATCACTCTGGGGATATAAACGAGAAGTATACTCTCCACTTCATTCACTTTAGGCTAATATCCTCCACCCAATTTAAATCCCATCTCTTCAAGGCTATTCAGCAAAAGCTAAGCACTGGAACACCCCGGGTCCAATTGGAAAGCTCCCCCACCATCTGTGTTCAAGCCTGATAGGTTGAGTCGCCCGAGACTTATTGCTCCATCTAACAGAACGAGGTGGGACCCCATTGCATTTCCTCTTTTAAGTCACCCTATGCGAAGCCGTGGAAGACCACATAATTAATAACGTGGCTGTTTTCTCAGTGGCCAATTTGGAAAAGCCAAGAAAAGGATAAATAATATTGTGTAAAGTGACAAGGAGGCAAGAAGTGCATCCTAAGAGGTGCGGCTTAATTTACAGCTAATAGGAATAGTGGTGATTGACTTGGATCATTTGTGGTGGCGTATTTTATTTATATACTGCTCAACTGCCGGTCACATGCAGGGTGCCTTGTAGAAACACAAAAACAAAACCCCACACAAATTATAAGGACTGAAAATCACGGCAGCTTAAAGTGCACAAAATGAACACAATGCCAGGGGAAAAATTAATATAAAAATTCCAGCCTGCTTACTGTCAGCATATTACCATTCTTATATTTTGGCAAGGTTTTCAGGGAATGTAAGGGCAATATTTTGTACTCGCTCCATGTGAGGAATAAGTATATAATATGCCCTGGGGTTCTGGCAGCATTTCTTTTTGCAAACCCTATATCTAAGGGTTTATGTTATAAGAGAGCCGTAAAAACGCATGGCAGGCTTCAAGTTTGAATGCAGAGCCTGGAAACTTTTTTTTTTTTTTAATTTTATAAAAAAAATTGCTTTGGCAAGGCAAAAGGAGAACAAAATGTCAAGCAATATACTTTATGCATTCAAGAACTGCTCTGCAGCTTAAAAACAGCTTTGCAAATGCCCCTGTGCAGGACAGTTCAGGAATATCATCTAGTATTTTTCTCTGTTTTTAAAGAAACATACAAAGATGAACACGGTTCCATTGAGAGAAGAGAATTTTGCACATCTACAATAACTGCTTTCCATCCAGGAGTCCCGTCATGTTGATTGGTGAATGGCTGAGACAGCTCAGTAATCTGTTGAGAAAGACAGGCCCTGATCCAGTAGCTTTAGATACACGCCCAGTGAAATCAATGGGATGATCCATGTGCTGAGAATAATGTACAACCTTAAATGCTTTGCTGGTAAAGGGCCACTGCTTGCAGAAAGTCCAAAAAGAAGTCCATACCAAAACAAATTTTTGAGGAGAGGAGAAAAAGGGATCTTGGCACTAGAGAGCACTGTGAGCTGAGAAAGAAAATATCAAATGCAGAATGTTATCATATACCATGTACCATCTTTCATTGGTACTTAGGAAAGTGCGTGAACTGCTGCAGCCAACCTTGTTTCTTTAATGGGCAGTACCTAATCCTTCATCAAAAGATTCCCGAATTTGAGGGGCCTGAGATTCAGACCCATGTTCTGGGGCTCCATCCTATCTCTTGAATATGTATCAGCATGAAACTACTTTATTAGTGGCAATCCAAGCTGTGAGCTTCATGAAAGACAGTGAACATGTGATGATAAATTACAACTGGCATAACATTGTGGAAGGGGGATTTTTTATTAAGGAGTCTTTTCTCAGTAAGGTTCTCTCTTTCTGCCTTCATCGCCACATTGCCTGAGCATCTCCCAGTGCTGCATTTGGTGACATAACCATCCTTCACATGTGGTTTGTTCTTTCATTCCTCTTCCCAGAAGACGAAAATATGTAGTGGTTTAGTTTGGTTTTGGTACTGTGACTTGTGTGCTTGTTTTCTTCTGTCCATGTTTTAAATTTAGTTAAATGGGATAGGTGATTTAGTTTGCTTTACTTTTTTTTTTATATGAACAGGCTAAGGATATTTCATACTCATGAAAATGAAAAGTTATCACTATTGGCTAGAACTTGTGTGGAACAAGCAGACATTCTGCAATCTTCTCTCCATCTCTTTGCTAATGCAGCTAACTCCTGACCTGCAAACACCTTGCGATTCCAGTTCAAGGCTCCTTTTGAGCTGTTGAAGTCTGACACCTGTGTCATCCTTTGCTCTCTGGGCAGTATACACATAGTTTGGTATGAGGCCCATCAAATTTTTAGTCACTTCACAATGAGATTCATTAGGGCTAGGGACACAATTTACACATAAACTGGTTTAAGAAGAGGAAGCGATGAGCAACCTGCAGAGTCCTGCTGCTGTAATTTTGGACCACAAATCCCATAGATGTTGGGGACAGCAGGAAGAAGAAGTGAGCGCACAGCCCTTGCTGGCTATGTGCCAGAGAGCCATGCTTTAGTGCCCCCTGGCTTCTGGTCTGAGCCACTGCAGGCATGTAGCTGCATTGCCTGAATCAAAAGTAAATGTCTGTTCAGTTGTTTCTCAGTTTAATCTCTGCAGCTTAGACTAAACTGCAAAGACTGAATCGATTCAGCCTTGAGCTTTTTGACTGTCTGTACTTCATCTAGATGACTATTTTACAAGCACATAGTACTCTTCCTTCCTGAACAGCCCAAAACAGTCTATCGATTAAGTTCATCTCCACTGGCAAAGGCAAGTAGAGATTACAGCTTTCTGAAGCTGGGAATAAAGGGTAATTTATTTCCAAGGAGAGTAGCAGGCAGTGCTTCTACTGCCATCCACCCTCAGGGATTCTACCCAGGACAGTAGCTTTAATTTGGTTCAGCACCTCCAGACACTCTCCAGTCCACAACAGCTCTCATGCAGCAACATCTACTTGTAGTCAGCACTGAAATGTTTTGGGCTTCTTAGCCAAAGAAGGACATTAGAAGAGCCACTACAAGCAGCCCAACTGTGATTTGGCATGCTAGAGTCTCCAGGCCTTGACTGGAGGGGCCAAAATCTGTGAATGTGGCCTTTTCTATTTCTAACTATCCATAATATGCATCCCACATAATAGTCATCACTCACAGTTAAAAAACAGCCATGTCTGCGTTGGGAAGTATTAATCAGTATATTAGCAATATTATCCAAGCTGTGCTGTCAGGGAAACACAGCTCAGGGAAACCTTATGTATTGACAGACACAGCTTAATTCCATGTGAAAATTCCCGAGCTGCTGGCCATTCGCATTCACATGAGAAATGTCATGGAACCTTAAGGACCAAAAATAGCTAGTGGCTGTTTTACATCTCCTCTGAAGCACAGCACTTGCTACAACACAGCATACAAGCACCCTTAATGAGCTTTCCAACCCACATCCAAATAGGAGCTGAACTGCCAAGACTTTTTAAATTGTGGCTGTTGGAATAGTATATATCCCTGTTATTGATTAAAATCCCTTAGCTCAAGAGACATTTAAAATGCGACTCAAAAGAACAATAAAACATCTGCAATAGGCAAGAGACCCTGCAATCATAGGAGAACGGACAGGATGAACTAATATGTCCTTTCCGAGCCCTTTCCAGAAAGAACACAACTTTGCTATTAAGGCGCTATTTTTTTCTCCCAGTGAGACAGCTCCTCCTCCTCCTATCCCCCTTTCCCAATGCTCCTGGTTTCATGAGTGAAAATATCACAAGTAATTGAAGTTGAAAACCCCAGTAGAATATTAAATTAGAAATTAAGCTGAAATGCTCATCAGCTGAGGCACAGGAATTCTGCACAAATTTTCTAATGGGGCGATAGTGCAATTGGAATACATTTTTTCCTAACTGCTTCAGTAACCAAATTGATTGAATTAAACGTGCTCTGTGGTGCTAGCTAACCTTTGACCCCTGGCTACTTAGAATAATCAGGAGGCTAATCATCCTGGCATGAGCTGAGCTCCAAAAGATCAGCTGCGCTGTAGGGTTCGGGTAGCCTACTCTGGCATTAATCAGTATGTCATCAGGGTTTGATTATAAATCCTAAAGATCAGGAGACGAATACAGCACGGTTTAATTTGCTAAAAATTATATATCTACATATTAACCATTGAGTTGAGCATCTGAAAATTATTGCTTTGTTAGTAAGCATTGAAGTCAGGTGCTGGTGCTTTGAAACATCCCACAGCTCGGTAATAAATGTAATGATCAGCATCAGCACAAAAGTAGCATTAGCCAGATTAAAACAGATTTTGTTCTAACCTCAAATAGATTTTTTTTTCCTGTTGGGGTTTACAGCTCCATTGAAATCATTCCTCATGTTTCACCTATCTCATTATGAGCTTATTCAGAGAGAAGAAATAGTATATTTTTCAGCCTACCTGCTAACGACAGCACTATTTTCGCTTCCAAAGGGGAAGAGAGTTGCTGGCTGCAGTGTATCATATAGCTATACACAGAAATAAATTGATATTTATTGTCCCTTAAAATGATTTGCCATACAACTGGAAGGCTCATTTTTTAGGTGGGACTGTGTCTTAGGATCCAATTAATTAATTACTGCTGTTTGTTGCATGCCTTTTGTGTGTGGTGGGGGGGGCAGAGTTCAGCATGCAGTTCTCTGAGGGGATATGTATCTTTTAGTATTTTTTCAGGTACGTGCAACTGGAGAAGGGGAAGACCTATTAAAGGAGCAATAGCATAGAGCAACGGTTTTCAACCTGTGGTCCATGGGTCCCTGGGGATCCACAGACTGTCTCTAAGGGGTCTGCAAAAGATGACTATGATCAATCAGAAGTATGTGAATAGTGACACTTATCATTTGAAGGAGTCTGAATCTCCATTTGAACTTTCCAAAGAGGTCCACAAATGAAAACAAGGTTAAAAACCAATGGGATAGAGGATAGGGATGTGCAAAACGGGCTGTCTACAATTTGGATTTGGATTCGGCCCAAACTGGGGCTAGTGATTCAATTAATTGATTCAGATAACTGTCCCCAATTCAATTTGGCCATGGGGTGGGGGGGCATGACCAGCCATGGGGGGGATCCTGGGTGCCCCCCAGACCCAGGAGGCACCAGTCACCAAGCTGGGGGGGGGGGTCCCTAGTGTGCTCCCTGACAGACCCGGAAGTGGACTAGAAGTGCTTCTGGTTCACTTCTGGGTCCGCTGCCAAGTGCACTGGGGACCCCCCCGCGCCCCTGTGTAATGCTCCATCTGCCCCAGCATCGCAGCATTCATGAGCCACCTGGTACCTTGAGATATGTAAAAAAAAAAAAACATTTAAAGCTGTGTCTGTATCTGAATCGCTGAATCTATCTGAATCAATTCAGAGGGTTCCGATTCAATTCGGAGAGATTACAGGGTCTCCTGATTCAATTTGGTTTCAGAGATTCGGCCACCAAATCAGGCCAAATCTCCACTGAATCAAATTGGGGACAGAAGTTTTGCACAGTCCTAATAGCGAATTAGTTAAGAAGAAAAAGCTTCATTTGTATTGAAGCCTATGGTGGAACCCTCCACTGATGTGAGCTGGCTTTGGTGAGGGCTAACATCCTGCCAATGCCTGACCTACCAGGATAATATTCACTGCGATGACTAGATGTTGACAGTCCTACGAACTGGTGAAAATAAGAAGCATTTGTGCAAAAGCAGCAATCTTTCAGGTCTACAGTACATAGTTACAGGCTGGCTAGATTTTAATGTGAACTATGTAAGCCTTCTTTTGCTCCTCTTTATTCTTCTTTGTTAATCAAGGAAGCTCACCACTGGTTGTTTTTTTCCATCCACAGCAAAATATGTGCAGCTAGGGTGAGGTGGAAGCTTTGTTCAACTAGCTTGTGTGTACAGTGCTAAGAAAATGCAAATGACAGGCAAGGGAACAAAAGTACATTGAATGCTCCCTCTCCAGGCACTCCAAGGAGGAAATGGTAACAGAAAGGTCATTCAGAAAGAAAGACTGCATTTTTCCTTTTTTTTTCAAAATATTTTTATTTCAAATACAAATGAAATATGATTTTGGGAAAGCAGTGGGGAAGGGAGAATTTAGGTCCCCTTTAAACAAAGAGGAGAGAATCCATTTAACATATTTTTACTTCCTTTCTTCTACTCAGCCTCCTAAATGAGCATTCATCCACTCTCTGATTCGATGACTCCTCACCATACCTTTTACCACCTATATTTAATTCTCGCACCTTCAAATCATTCAGCCACAAGAAAACTCCTCCAAAGCTCTCCTTTGAAAACCCCTACTATAGTGCCACACTAGAAAGCTCAGATCACACTGAATATATAAGGTTAGTGAGGTTTCATTACTTCTATCATTTCTTCTTCTTCTTGACTTCAGCAAGATGGTTGAGTACTAAACTCCATAGTTTACATCATCCCTCTAAGATTGAGAGCATTGTGTTCTACTAAATGTTGGAGATAAAATAAAAACTTCCCTACTACAAGAGGAAAAGAACAGAAAGGAAAGAGAGCGTTTAGCATGTATCCTCTTTATTTATCTTACATGGATTCATCTTATATTGCAACACTTCAGTAAACTGATACTATTTCATTGAATTTTGTGCAATAGGTATATGCTAGATATGTGATAGAAGTTCATCTTCCAGTTTGAAAAATCATATTCTATATATTTCATTCATCGTCTTATAGGACAAAAGACTTCTTTTTATCTAAAAAAAGAGTTATATTTAGAAGGCTTGAAATATTTGAGTTTACAGCCAAAATTTTGTTCTACCTACCTCATTCCCTTGGAAAACAGACTGTGACTCGAGGTTTGAGATATCTGTATCTATATCTATATTTATATTTATATCTATTAGGGGTGTGGGAAGCAGACCCTATTTGATTCGGATTCGGCCCAAATCAGAGACAGTGATTTGATTTGGATCACCTTCCCTGAGTCGATTTGGTTGAATCCAAATCTAAAAATTCGATGCTGATTCAGAGAATCAGCAATTTGGACAAACACAGCTTTAAAAGTTTTTTTCCATATACCTTGAGGTAGCAGGTACAGCTTGTGAAAGCTGCAATGTTGGGGTGCCTGGAGTGTCCCACAGGAGTACATGCTTGGTGGCAAACCCAGAAGTGGACCGGAAGTACTTCTGGTTCGGTGATCAGCCACAGGGGAACCCTGGGTGCTCCCCCCCCCCCAATCCAGCAGGCACCAGTTGCCGAGCTGGGGGAATGTGGGGGGCCCCTGGCATGCTCCCTGGTGGATCTGGAAGTGGACCAGAAGTGCTTCTGGTCCACTTCCAGGTCTCCTGCCATGTGTGCTGGAGAGTCCCCTGTGCTTCTGTGGGATGCTCCATGTGCACCAGCATTGTAGCATTCATGAGCCCCTGCTGCCTAGAGAAAAAACTCTTAAAGCTGTCTCTATGTCTGAATCTCTGAATCTTTCCAAATCTCTTCAAAATGATTTGGAGGGTTCTGATTCAGTTTAGATAGATTAAAGTGTCCTCTGGTTCGATTCGGTGATTTGGCCACTAAATCAGGCCAAATCTCCACTGAATCAAATCAGGGACTGAAGCTTTGCACAGCGCTATTATCTATCAATCTAGACAGATAGATAGATACAATTCAGACAAATATTGCATCATTACATATAAAACTACCCATCAACTTTCATCTGTACCTCCTGCCTCCAATAGCACAGTATGAAACCTTGGATAGTGCTTATCTGATTCCAGAAAGAGTTTTCACACTGGGCCAAATGCAAGCAGCTCTCTGCCGGAGGGCTTGTAAATCTAGGACATCATACCCACAGTAGATGGCAACTTCAGAAATGCCAGAAGCTTGGGGAATTGCTTAAATTCCATGAATAAAATATTCTAGAGATGCAAGTTGAGATGCATTTATGGTGCTGATAGGCAACACGCACTATGGACCAAAGAAAAAAGGTTAACTATTGTTGAAACATCTGCTGTTGGCAGCATAGATTGTGATCAGCTGCAGGTTGGCACAGCATATAACTCTCTTTGTTGGAAGAATAGTTCTTCTGAATTTGGGATGTGCTCTCAGGGCAAGAGACAACATTTTAGATAGGATTGCATATGTTTTGTATTTCAGTCCTCACCTTCTTTATATCAGGTACTCCAAGGACACTGCCCTGGGAAATGTCTTATTTATATTGTGACTTTTCCCCTGTGGTAGGGCTTTGCATGGTTAAAATACAATTTAGCCTTAGAGCGTCAAAGGTTCCAAAATAATGTTTGTTACTGTGTTCCTCAAACTATATAGCACATATAAAAAGCCCAGGGTTGTACTATATGATTCCCTTGGATTTTTCAGGCTATAATATACTTTGGGGAAAAGTGATAGAGCATGATTCATTCCTACCTACACTCTAGGGTCAAGCCACTTTACCCTGTGTTTTTAACCTGTGTAAAAGGGAGCCAGAGGCTCCTGTTATTTTAAGGGGAGGAGCAACATCAGTGTGGTTCCCCTGGCTGGAGGAAACACTACACTTGATGAGCTGGCAGCAGGGTCATAGGGAACCGGGGGGAAAACCCAGAGGCTATGAGTATCTATTGCAGGGCTAGGTGCTCCGCAATAGGACAGTAGGGCAGATCCCTGCTATAAGCAGCCAGGGCACTGCTAAAGCAGTCCCAACAGCAGTAGGAACCACAGAGGGACTGGCTGTCGGGATCTAATGGTAAATTCCTGCAGGTAACGGGGAACCACCTGACCAGAAGGGGAAGGGCTTGGTAGGTATAATCCCAGGGCCTGAGCCAGAGCAGCCAGTATGGACCTGCAGGATGCGGGGGGAAGAGGTCTGCAGTGAGATGGCAGTTGCCAGCTGACGGGTTGAGCTCCTGTTATGACTGAGAACAGCAAGTAAGGAGCTGGGGGCTTGCAGGGGACTAAGATAGCAGGATGAGTAGGGTTTTGTTGTTCAGTCAGTGGCTACTAGTTTTAGTTATATCCAGGGTGCTTATGTTTTTTTTTTTCTTTGAGTTTAACCAATGGATTAGATTGTGAATAGTAGGGGAGGTTGGGGTTCACATATTGCCATAGGGCACAAGAGGGCTTGTGCCTGTCCAGGGCAGGAGCTTAAGCTGTGGTGCTGTTCAAGGGGCATGAGGAGGGTTTAAGCCCTGCCAAGGGCTGGGCTCGAGGTGCAGGCAGGCAGGGGCTGAGAGGGCCAAAGCCTAGGCTAGTGGGAGAAAAAAAGAAGAGAGGTGGCCTGAGGCCAAGAAGGCTAGATCCAGAGCCCAAGAGTGGCAGTGAGTAGGGCCAGGGGCCCACCACCCGAGAAGAGGCAAGAGGCAGGGCCGGGAGTCCGGCGCCCAAGAAGGAGCAGAGATAGGGCCAATGACCCAAAGCCTGATAGGATAAGACAGGGGCTGGAGCCCAGAAGCCAGGTTCAATACATTGGGCCTAGGCAAAGGAGAGCGGCAAGAGAAAAGGAAAGGAGGCCAAGAAGGCCAAGACCCCAACAGAGGTGTAGAGGCCCGAAGTGGCCAAAAATTGGCTTGGAGGCAAAGTACCACACCTAAGTATTAACCGGTAACAATTGCGAGGCATAGGCATGGCTGTAGGGGATGTTGGACACCATGAATAGCCTTAGGCAACAGGTGTGCTGGGGGCACAGATGGGCCTATTCCCTTAATAATTAGGGAATAGGATTGCAACCAGAGGGCTCTGGGAGAGACCCACTAGCCAAGACGTAGACAGGGGCTTGATCCGGAACCAGAGACCAGCCTCCCTTATCGCCCGTCAACTAGTTACATCAGTGCATGGCAGGCAGGAGAAAAGTGGAGGGTACCCAGGGAGCCAGAGCACGGCAGGAGTCATGAGACCACCCAGGGACATCATGTCCATCCCTGAGATTCGGCCCTGTTTTTAAGACAACTGGGTGCCACGACATTGATCTGAAGGATCCCCAGACCTTTCTTTGTTCTGCAAGGCTGTAAAATCTTTCCTTATTCATTCTAAATATAGAGATAAATGTTGCCATGGCTTTTAAAAGCAACCTTGGAATAGCTGAACTTTGGGACAGGTTGCCAAAGCAAGTATTCAATAGGCTCTTTAAATTGAGATGTTATATCCTTCAAAAATATGCATTACTTTAATCATAAATTGTTGGATCTGCTACCTGAATCACGGCGCAACATTCAATAGCCAAGTCAAGCTAGTTAATGGACAGTTGTGCCATTTGGCCTCAAAAATCTGTCGAGTATTTGACCCATTATCAGTTGCCCTTTAGACCCTGCAAACGCTACTCAAATAACAACATTAGTCATGATTTTTTCCCCCCATTTTGATTTCCATGGAAGGCATTACAGCGTTACAGCTGACTCAGGTTCAGTGTGTCCAATGCTTACCCTTTGCTTTAAGGTTAGGGATGGACATTCAAAAGGCCCAAGATAGAATTGAGCTTAATTTTGCAATTTTCTGTAAGTAGTGCAGATTTAGATAGTGAGTGAACAGAACACACATTCGCCCTTTGGGTAGGAGGGGAAAATCTTAAGACTGTGTCCTGCCATTTTTAAACCAGTCTGTGTGTGCCAAACTTCTGTTTTACGTATAGACCGATTTTATTTTTTTAATTATTTTTTTTGTGCTGGGTGTACACTGGTTTCCAATCAGTTACACCAGTAAAAGTGTAATGTCGGTACCTGGCCTCTGTGTTTTAGTAGAGAGCACAAATATATATGAATATGTTTAAGATTGATTAGGAAAGAGTTAAAGAAAATTCGAAAAATCATCTTTCCATCAGGTAATAATTTCCTTCTTAGGTATGAGTGCACATCAGCTTGAAATTTTTGTTCTTTACCAACCATGTGGAAATAATTGGTTTCCTATGTTTTGTAAGAGTACATTTCTTGGCATTTTATTTTCTATACAAAGCTGTCCATAATCATAGTCCATTTGAAGTCTGACAACATATTTAATAACAGATTCGCATGTACAATCCTTGCGCATTAGTGTTCAAACTGTAAAGCAGGGAAAGCGAGTTGGTTGTGTGTTTTTAAAAAATTGAATTCAATAAATATTTAAATTTGGGAGTTAGAGGGTTCTTACTGTTGACCATAGCAGTCTTTACATGGTTCGTCTTATCACACTGGAGTGTCAGCTGAGAAACTTTGCTTCCTGGCCACACTCAGAACAATTCTTTCATTTGCTTTTCTTTCATTAATCTGGCATTGGGTGCCCCTCCAGTAATGTCCTATTGATATGTATATAAAACAGATGCTAGAAGTTCCCTTTTCTGGATTCAGGCAGACCTTCCAGAACATAAACTCCACAATAAAAAAAAAGAATGTAAATGCATCTAATCACTTAAGTCCACTGCAAATGTCCCTTGCTTTCCCACCTCCCTCATAATCAATGGCATCAGCATGGACGCTCTGTCATTACCCATAGCCAGGAGGGGATCATCGACCAAGGCCACTGCAGTAGTTTTCTTTTAACACCCCGACATCTCCCAGTCCTTCCATTAAATTGACTGTCCTCTGCTATAATATGCAGCCCACAATCAACCTGATCAATGAGCTCTCGCTGTCACAGATTGGATTCGACCTTTATCTGCCATTCAAACAGAGATGCTTAGACAGGAACAAAATCCTCCATTCAGTGGCTGGGAGGCATAAGTGATCTGGAGAGCCTCTTTAGCCCCTATGCAGGTCTCTTCCCCAGTCCCCTGCATATCTGAGCAGTGACCATCCTAGTAAATTAGTTTATGCACCGACGTGAGGATCTGGATCTGAGGACGGTGATCCAGACAGAACCCAACTGAATCAGTTTGATGTAATTGGCACTGATCCGCTTGCATTGTGCCTCTTGGACATAAGGACTTGCATAAAAGTCTTTCACAGAATCCAATGACTTCTTGACAACCTAGTTTATATTACTAGGATAGTATCATTAGCCTAGCCACGTGTCTGTTTTTTCAACAGCACAAAACACTGAAGTGTTTCGCATGCAAAAAACCAACACAATGCTAAGAAGATTGGTGAGAATTTAAAGAGCTCTCTCCATCTCATGGAAACATAAGTTAGATTTGCATAAATGAGAGCTGATGTGTGTCTGCTGGTGGAGGAGCAGCCCTAGAAAACCTTTTTGCTGTTGGAAACAATTTGAAAAAAGCCCACCTCAGTTCTTTCCATTGAAAAAAAGACATTGAGCATCTCAGAAACACCCTTGGGTTGCCGTTGGGTGGGATAGGGAGAGATGACCACCAGTGACAATGGTTTATTTAAATACAGCAAAAATGTTCTCATAAATTTGAAAAGTAGACACCTGTCTAGTCCCTAGGCAATGCTGCCTTGATTTAATAGGGGAACAGTTGTAGTTTGCTCTTTCAAGGTAGGTGAGAACATTGTTTTCTCTTAGTCTTTTTTTTTTCCCTAGCAAACTAAAATGGCAATGGGTAGATGGGGAAGATTTTCTGATAAATAAGACAAGTGTGTTCTTATTTCTGTGAGGTTTTTGCAACATGACATCATGAAATTGCCTTCAGCGAGAACCCAGTAACCCCCTCTGTCCTCAACCTACTTGCATACCTAGCACTTTGCTGTGAGATGCTCATGTGATCTCATGAACATTGTGGCCATTTCATTTTATTTTAGAAAAAAATGGGATGGACTTTGCATTTATAGGTGGAACGGTGAGGCCAGTTCTTATTTTGGAAAAAAATGGGATGGACTTTGCATCGATAGATGGAAGCATGAGGACCTAAGGGAAGAGCAGCCACGTGTCTGTCCATTTTACATCAGAGGCAATAGAAATGTAACTCTTTCATCTCGCTCCTCAAATTTCTGTGGTACATGTGAGGATTTACACTGGAAGTAACATGCAATGAGGCAAGCATTCAACGCCTGATTAACAGATATTTGAACTCTCTTTCTGTGTAGGCTCTGCAAAGCCTACAGGGCTGAGGAGCAGTTAAGGTCAAGTGTGAACAAAAGTTCAGTAGATAAAACCCAAACCACACAAAACATAGCTTGAAAAACTTCCAAAGCCATGGGGTGGCAGTCTGGGAATATCCACCTATGCGTCCCATGTAGCCCTTCCATTTTCAGGAGTGCACAGAAATTAAAAGGAGGGAAAAGAAAACTGACTCCAAAGAGGTGCTGAGTCCTCCTGTGGAAGGCAAAGCAGAGATGGCCATTGAGGAGCTGGAGGAAGCTAAAATCTCTGTGATCCACAGGAGGGAAAGAGCAGATGCTCTGGGCAGGGCTCTTACATAGCAGCACTTGCCTGTCCCAAGAGGCAGCTTTGGAAGGAGGAAGATGATGCTCAATTTTTTGGCCTCCTTTTACCAGTATCCTGTCCCCACTCTTCCCAGGCTGGAGTCCAGTCCTCCCCCAAGAGAAGTCTCAGAGAGGCCCAGGGTAAGGGATAGCATGGTGCCAGAGAGGTGATTTATCTCCTTTCCTTGTGGACTAATGGGCATCTGCACACAAGGGAACGTTTCATTCATGGATACCTATTTTTCCCTTGTTATGTTGTTAGTAATCCTTAAAGATAGCTTTTCCAGGGCAGTTGAAAGACAGCCAAACAAGATAAAGGCATGTCCTACCCTGTTTTTTTACCACTCAGACATATGGTATCAGCAATATCAAAGTGGCTTGGGGTTTTTAAATAAACAGGGATAAGTTTGGCTCTTCAGCTCCTGCTGAAGACAATGGGAGCCATAACAATTTAACAGAGAGCAGAATTAAAGTCTTGATCTTTCACTAATTAGTAGTTAGGAACTTTTGGTGCTTTTGTTATGGGCTGCTGCCGCTGATAGACAAAAATAGTCATTCTCTACTTCATTACTTAACGAAATACAGACAGTAACCAAAGCCTGCACTGAAAGATTGCCCTGCATTTACATTGCATTGTCTTTGAAATTCACTCCCAAATTAAAGTGTAAATGCATCCAAAATGATTACAGTCAATTTTATTTCTTCAGAAAAATCTTTTCCTACGGTAGAGGTGAGTTATTTTCTATGATTTCTCGGGGGAGATGGAAGCATAGTTTGTATTAAGGGAAAAAAATGGAAGACGCTAAAAGCAACATTCAGTTTAGAAGTAATAAAGTACCTAACAGCCTGCAGTAAGACAGTAAAACAATGCAAACTACTAAAGGTGGCTCAGGTGACTCACAGTTTTAATTTGCACTCTGGTCTTTAATGTGATATTGCACATAGTTTACATCATCAGATCCTTGTCATGCTATAATTATCTCTCACATTTACATAGCTCTTTCATTTAAATGGCTTCTGAAGTGTTCTGTACATGGATACAGAAATCACACAAGGATAGTTGAATTGTTACAGTAGCACAGCTACTTATAGGGTAAAATACAGCAATTATTTGTCTGCATATGGTAAATTAAAGGTTATGGATGAGTTTAAGGCAGAAAATATCTTTAAAAATGCCAGGGAGGTTTATGTAGGGAGAATATAAGCATCCAAGCTGCAGTTTGGCAAGGTCACAAAATTGACAACAGCCTTAGGCTCATGAAAATCTCAGTACTTCTTTAATAGCCACATAGGGTGGGGTCCTCTGTTTTACCACCTGCACAGTGCTGCATGCTGGCACGCTACAACATTTGGACCAGGGACAGAAATTACACATAAACCAGTAAAAGCGATCAGGTTGAAACTGGTTCAAATCTGTAATGCAGCAGAAGCTCAGTGCATATAAACTGCACTCAAAATGGTCAAAACTGGTTTAAGATAAACCTGTGGGCAGTGGGGTTCCCCAAGGCCTGCACTGTTCAACATCTTCATCAGCGACTTGGACAAAGGGGTAAAAGGCACCCTGTTTGAATTTGCAGATGACACTAAGATGTGGGGGGACATGGGCACGCTAGAAGGGAGGAATAGGCTGCAATCAGACCTAGACAGGTTACAGGGGTGGGCGGATGAGAACAGGATGGGATTCAACACCGATGAGTGCAAGGTGCTGCACCTGGGGAGGAAGAACCAGCAGCATACCTAAAGCCTGGGGAACTCCCTTCTCATCAGTGCAGAGGCAGAAAAGGATTTTGGAGTCGTTCTCTGTCATGAACAGGGTCCAGCAATGTGGGGAGGCAGTCAGGAAAGCCAACTGCACCTTGTCATGCATCCATAGATCCACAGATGCATCTCGAGCAGGTCCAAGGAGGTGATCCTCCCCCTCTATGCGGCACTGGTCAGGCCGCAGCTGGAGTACTGCATCCAGCTCTGGGCGCCGCACTTCAGGAGGGATGTCGACAGCATGGAGAGGGTCCAGAGGAGGCTGCTCGCATGATCCGGGGCAGCAGGGCAGGCCCTACGAGGAGAGGCGACGAGACCTGAACCTGTTCAGCCTCCACAAGAGAAGGCTGAGGGGGGATCTAGTGGCCTGTTACAAACTAGTCAGGGGGGATCAGCAGGTATTGGGGGAGTCCCTGTTCCCCCGAGCACCGCCAGGAGTGACCAGGAATAACGGTCACAAGCTGGCGGAGGGGAGATTCAGACTAGACATCAGGAGGCGCGACTTCACGGTCAGGGCGGCTAGGGTCTGGAACCGACTTCCAAGCGAAGTGGTGCAGGCTCCTACCTTGGGGTCTTTGAAGGGAGGCTAGATGTACACCTCGCTGGGGTCGTTTGACCCCAGTGCTCTTTCCTGCCATGGCAGGGGGTTGGACTTGATCTGCTCAGGTCCCTTCCGACCCTACCAACTATGAAACCTAATGGTTTTAGGTTAAATCGGTTTATTGAACTGCTGTCCCAGATGCTGTCCAGATTCAAATTAACTCACAGTCCCCCAGCATCTTAGGAGGCTTTGCACCTCCCCTGTAAACTCCATCCTTGCAGGGTGTGTGGGCTAGCCTTGGCCCAAGCTGTCTGCTCCAGCCAAGCAGGGAGGCATGCTATAGCATTTCCCAGTGTCTGGCCTGGGCCACTGCAGAGATATGGCCACATTTCTGGAGTTGAAAGTGAATGTCTGTTCACTTGCTTATCAGGTCAATCTACACAGTTTAGACTATCCTGTGAAAATTGAGTCAATTCAGCCTTGGGCTTTTTGTCTGTCTGTACTTAGCCTTAAGGACTTTGAAGAAAGAGGGATCTGAAGAATCATCATGGCTACTTGGCATAGCACTATCTTCCTTGACTGTTTTCACCCAGGCCTAGACCTGCCCTAGCTTGTGAATCCAGATGAGATCCTAATGACAGTTTATTTGGCTGCTTATTGACCAGGAAGTCTAGCTCGTGTCAAAGTGAATTCCACCTTAAATGTCAGTTTCTGACATTTATGAGATTCTCATTGCAGGCTCCTTTGGGAATGAAAGCTGATATGATCACATTAAAACTCCATTTGTCCTTGGAGGAATTGCAGGTATAATCTCACAAGAAATATGTTGTCCTCTTACCAAATAAACACACAAATACTGTATGTACATTGCTCTTGCGAACCATTTAATAGTCACTCTTAATTGGGCTTTTTGTTTTTCAAAAATTATCTGTGCATTTGCCAACATTGCAAGAACCTGTTTGATTTGCAAGAACTTTTGTATTTTGCACGGATGTTGTAAAGAAAATAGAAGGAAAAAATGGATGTGGAGGGGTCTCTCCAGGGCCAGGAGAAGTAGCGTAGATAGACCTGGCATCTGGGAGCTTTCTATGTAGCTTCTAATGGTACTGTGTGAATTACTGTACTTCATCATCTTTCATCACCTGTGATATAGAAAAGGGAAAACAAACACCATGACGGTAATGCACAAAACACCTTCAACTGGAATGGTGGCCTGATTAATGCAAACTGACTTGAAGTTTTAATTTGGTTGTTCTCGACTGGGGATCACAGCATGTAGAATCCTAATGAGCCATGGGGGGGCTGATCATCAATCCTAAGCACGTTTTTCTCCCATTGCATTTGCTACTCATTGCAGCTCTTTAATTTTGGGTTGGACGAGTGTCTCAGCGTAAGGCAAAATTTGCTCAGTGGTGTCATAAGACATTAAGGTTATTTCTCCATGTTAATACTGACTGCTGGGCACTAGTCACCAGGGTTTCCCAAGACTGTAAAGTACATTAATTATTTTGCCCTAGACAGATGCATGCAAAGTAAAACCTTGCCCCTTACTGGAACACTGTGGTTGAGAATGCAGTTTGCAGGTAGTCGAGTAGCTGAAGGCAATTTTTTTACTGTTGAATGGGGAGTGCACTTTGGGTTTCTATTTAGATTCATTGTCCCACGATCTGTTTTTTCTAGATTTCAGCCCCCAATGAGGACACTCTCCCAAGAGATTTCTGCAGTCTGAGACTGCTCCACATCAGTAACATTATGCTTTTTCAAGCTTGGAAAAAGCATTACAGTTTACTGGTTATTTCTTTTCCTGGAACATGGAGCCAGGAAAGGAGACTGGATTTGAATTTCTGGTTTGAGCTCACTTCAACAAACTTGCTCCACACAGTCCTTACTGACCGTGCTTTGCCTCCCTCCTGTCCTCTGTCACATGAAATGTAAGTTTCTGGTCTTCGCTTTAAAGGTCTAACCCGTTCAAAACTGATTTTAGGGGCAGGCGACTAGGACAGTAACCCACTAGGCAAGCTACTTCAAGTCATCTGCTGTGTGGGCAAAAGACAGAGGACTCTTCAGTCCCTGCTTGGGGCTGTCTAAAGCCATCTTATCCCTACCCAGATTCCAGTCTCTCATTCTGTATTGACTTCAACTGTTCACCTGGCCATGATGCCAGTCTTCATTATCCACTATCTAAATATTCAGAAGAGCACCTCTCCAAGTCCTAATGGCAAGGAACTCTCCACGAACATTGCAAAGCTGTCTTAGAGCTCTCTACCAGACCCATCTTGGGATTTCCTTTGCTAAGATACCTCCAGTTGGGTGGCTGATGTGCCAAAACCGCCTTGACCAATATTGTGTAGCCATTTCCTTGTACCCCTACCCCAAAAACAGTCTGTCTATATCCATTTGTAATCTTTGGGGTCAGGGACATTTGAGTTTTTTTGTATTTATACAAGCTCCATCACGGTGGAGTCCTGGTGAATAGCAAGGGAACCAAGCAGTATATATGATGACAACCATAAATGAGGCACTCTTTTGAGTGAGATCCAAGTCCTCAGCGGTTGTAAACGAGCTCATATTTCCTCTGTCTTTACATGCCAGCTATGAATCTGGCTGAAGATGTTCTGCTTCTCAGTGATGATGTTCTGTGGGTGCTGATGACAGCAGTTTAAATAAAGTTCTGAATTCATCAGTTTTATTCTGAAATTTATAACTGCGCTCTGGAAGTGTGCAGATATTTAAAACAAATCAAATAAATTAATTCAAAATCTAATCACACACTCTAGCCACTGTGTTTGTTCTGAACACTGGAGCAGCATTTTCCAGGTTAGCACCCTGCCGGAAGAAGGTAAATCTTTCACTTTGATATACGATGTGCCTATCCTTTGCTTTATTTTCTCCATTGACAAAACTAGCGTGAGTTCGAGTTCATGTGCGGTTTTTAATCACTCTTTTCACTTAAGCTTTTTAAGGGGAACCATTGTTAATGCAGCATGTTTTCTAGATGTTGGGAAGCCTCCTTTTAATTTCAAAGTGGCCTACAGAGCTTAGGCTAACACAAGAGGTTGACCTCTCTACAACAAATACAGCATTCCTTTTTTATAGTAAGAATTCAGCTCTCATATTCTCACATAGATAGATGACGGAGTGCACAAAGTGTCCAGATGAGAAATTAGAGCCATGTTCCAATTCACTGTGCTCCCTAACCCATTTCCCTGAGATTAAGTCAGACACTTCAGACAGCTTCAGACAGCCACACTTGGTTTTTTTGTCCATTTTCAAACCATTGTGACCCACCTGCGGTTAATGTAACATTGAGGTTGAAGTTATTGGAATTAGTGCTCTTGCCTTTGCCAGCAGATTTTAGCAGCTCCTTGATCTTCAGGTATCATACACTCTGCAGGTTTCTGGCCACGGCAGGTCTGAGTACCCTTGTCTGCATGCTAACTTATTGGCATTGAACCCACTGAGAGTCCTGTCTGAATACGGAGTGATTAAGAGTGTAGAGTACCAAAGTGAATCATCCTCAGTTAGGAGATTTCATAGATTTTAAAAGCTGGAAGGGACCTTACAGACCGTTGGGTCCAGCCCCTCTGCACTTGGGCAGGAAAGACTACTAGGGTCAGATGACCCCAGCAAAATGTGCATCAAGATGCTTTTTGAAGATCACCCGGGGTACCACCTCTGGGGGGTGGTCTGTTCCAAATGCTTGGCACTCAACTTATAAAGAAGTTTTGCCTTATGCCTAGCCTGAAGTTATCTTCAGTCAGTTTGTGTCTATTGTTTCTTGTCCTTGCCTGGGGGGGCCTTGGTGAATAGTTGCTCCCCCAAGCCCTGATGTACGCCCCTGATATACTTATAGGCTGCCACCAAGTCCCCTCTGAGTCTTCTCTTCTCCAGGCTGAACAGTCTCAAGTCTTTCAGCCTCTCTTCAGCTGACCTGGTCTCTAGGCCTCTAATCCCGTGCGTGGCCCTCCTTTGGACAGCTCCAGATCTGGGGCTTCTCCAGATCCCTGAACCAGACGCCCTTAACCAGTCTTCCAGTGTGCCTTGAACTAACTAGCAAATCTTCGCACCTTGGCTGGCTTCTCCATCCCAGGCTTGTCTCATAAATGAGGTGTTTTAAATAAATGTATGTTAAAGGCCAGGTTTTCCAAAGGGCTCCCAACTGTGCATAAAATGCGTACATTTTCCTACCAAAGGGCTCCCAACTGTAAATAAAATCGGTAGGTTTCCCAACAGTGCAGCATTCAGTAGGAGCTCGTGAGGGGTTGAGAAAATCTGACTGCTTGATACAGGGCCGAGATATTCTGAAGTGACTACATGAATTAGGAACACAAGTCCTGATGATTTGGGGCTTTAGGTGCTCATATCTCTTTAAGTGCTGTGGAATGCACCTCCTTAAGGGCTTAACTCTTTGGTTGTGGAAATTGTCTGCAAAGGTCCCATTGACTTTCAAGGTACTGGATCAGAGCCTAGGTGCTTGAGTAGGAAATGAGTGCTCTCAGAATCTGGCCTCTGCTTCAGGTAGCTACATGAGAGGTTGGTGAGTCTCAGCATGTGTGCAACTCTGACTCTTACAGGATCTGTCTAATGATTATAGGGGAGACCAAGAATGATGAACGTATTGTTTTTAGTTAAAGGAAAATAAAATGATTGTAAATGCTCAGCTTCCTAGTCTGCTGTGGCTTTGATGGGGCCAAGAGCATTTGGGACTCCTTCAAGCAGTAAGAGATGGTAGGAAGGTGGGATCTCAGCCAGCAGCATCCAAGTCTTCATGCATCCCCTCAGTTTTACCTTCCCTTTTGCCTTTAGTGTATGTGAGGCATGGGAGGCTCACTTTTGATTGCATTTGCTCTTTCTTTTCCTGCCTTAAACTTGAGAATGGAGGGTTTATCTCATGCTATCTTTGGGCCCCAGAGTCTGTCCAAAGCCAGCCCTCACGGGACTACAAAGTGTGATGAAAAAGGCCAGAGCAGAGCCTCAATAACTAGGTATTTAATCAGTGAAGGCTCTCTTGTTTCAATGGAGCAAGGTGATTTGAACTTAGAAGAACTGGAGCCGGAGGAGTGGCCGCTGTTTCCTGGATAAGCTAATAGCCATTTTGGACCCCTTGCAGCCTCATGCTTCCCATCCTTATCTTACTTCCTGGGTGCCACAAATTGATCTACTAAACAGTTTGGGGGGCTGGAAGAGAGGTTTTTTCTTCCCCCCATGAGACAAAACTGGCAGACTGCCAGATGGGTTTTTGCTTTCTGCCCTATCTCCAGGACATCTGGTTTGGGACAGTTAAATTATAACTGGCACAACTTCTTCAAGTTCTGGTGTGAAAGTTGGATTAGGATGCATTTGACTGAGGTCCTTTTAGCTCAATGGTTTGGCTTGGCAATGCAAGGCGAGGGGAGCCCGGTTTGTGGCTTCCCTCAGATCTCCTGTCCCCAGACCTGGGACTCTGGCTTCAAATCTCAGGGATGGAGAAGAAGCATTGCCTTCACATCTACCTTCTCATTTCTAGTTATTTGATCTACAGGCCGTGATTGAAGATTACACTAGAATAGTGGGGCCAAACTTTTTGGCAGGCAGGCCACAAATTAGCTCTGCACTGTCCCCAAATACCACTCCGTTCCCTTCCCGTTACCTAAACTGCTGCTCAGCTTTCTGCTCCCTGTCTGACCTGATACTCTGCTTTCCGCTCTCTGCATTATCTGCCGCTGTGCTATCACCCTTCCGCACCTCCAGTGTGCTGCATGTCACACACGGAGGCTACCCGTGCCACAGGTTGCCCACCCCTGTCCTAGAGCAACCCTGCTAGGGTAGTTTGTGAGGGATAACCCAGCTGAGTACTATTCTCAGATAAAAGGGTATTTTAGCCAGACCACGGTGCAAGTGTCCCATTGCTTCTCTGTCCACTTGCAATGTATTTATATGTGCAGCCAGGCTTTTTATTTTCCAAGAGTCAAATCTCAGCAGATGGGAGAGGAATCACTAATGATAATTAAACAAATCAACAGTTCCCTCATCATAGGACTGAGAGCAAAAGGCTTATTTCAAGAGGAGTAACAGCAACCTATTGCATCTGAGAGATGGACTCTAAATGTCACCAAACAAAAGTTTGCATTCTTTCCAAGTCAGGGTTCTGCACAAATGTGTTTTCTGAGTTGCAGTGTTTTTCTACATGAGGTGGAGCACCCCCTTGGGTGCCTTACATCTGAGGTTCTTAATATAGTATTTTCTTTTGATCTGTGTGAAGGCAAGTTAACATATTGTTATAGTATTGTTTGAGGTTAATTAAACTGCAAATGAGCTTAATGATCTGCCTGAACTGAAGCTCAATAACAACCCATTATATATAAACTACCAAAATCAAAAGAGCTTTTAAATTCCTTGTCAAATTTACCAAAGAAGATAGAAGAAGCCAATCAATAATGTCGCCCCTCTTAGAAAATCAGGTCTGGAGCTGGAAAGCTTGAAATGAAGGAACATTAATGCAGACACTCAAATTCTGTCACTAAATTGAAAAAGGGCTTGAGAACATAAGTCAAATCTGTTGGAAGAAATGAAAGAGAGATAACCATAGACGGGGGAAAAAAGACATAGTTACCTCTTCTATATGTTAGAAGCAGGGAACAAATAGACCCTACCATGCAACCAGAGTGCAAGGTCTATGCGGTAATAAGAGGACATTATACAATTTCAGTCTTGTTTAATGTCATGGATTCTGCAACCTCACAAATGTTTCTATAATATTCAGGGGTGGGAGGTTTTGCTATAAATTAGAGCAAAGGGCATCTAGTTGCTTCCCCGTGGGCAAATGCCCTGAAGCCAATTGCAAATGCAAAATGGATGAATTCTGTAACAGGTTTGTATTCCTAGCACTGCTACTGGTAGGGTAGCCACAAGCAAGATGGTGGTGGTGAAAAAAGGGCAACTTGCAACAGGATGACTGGCAACCAAAAGTATGCACAGTCAGATCTGAGAGGGTCTAATCATGGGAGGTACTGAGATTTCACAGCTCTCAGTTAACTAAATTGGAGTGCAACGTTCAGTTCTTCTGAAGATCAGGCCTTTAGTCTCTCAGGGTCTCACTATATCCATCCACCAGATGGGTGTAATACTACTTATTCTCCTGCAGAGTCAAGAGGTACATTTAATTAAATTAGCATAAAACTGTTTCAATACCTTACCTTAGCTGACTTAGGTCATCATGGGTGACCTGAACCTTCCAGACATCTGCTGGGAAGAGCAGTCAGCCAGGTCTGACCGCTCACGTGGGTTCCTAGCCCAAATGCAGGACCGCATCTTTTCATATATTTAAGTGACTCTATCATTAATGCACTGTCTAGACAAAAAGCAGGTAGATTATACCCATATAGGATCAGACTAGTTGACCCTACACTCCTGCAGTAATACAGCAGACTTCCCATATGGATACGACCCCTTTTTCCACTGAACAGAAATCTTAATCTTGATGTGATAGTTAGGAGAACTAAGTACAGGCAGTCCTCAACTTACAACGTTTTGAGTTACAATATTTCACACTTACCCTGTTTCAACTTTACGATGCCAGTTTTGACTTACAATGCTTGATCCAATACAATGCCATCCCAGCAAACAGGTTTACTGCATTACTCATCTCCCTGGAGAACATCTGTCAAAACTTCCTTGAACTCTTTCTTTAAGAAAGCAGACATGACTCCAGAAAAACCTGCAGCCAAGACTCCTGAGAAGACTCCAGCCAAGAACCCTTCAAAAAGTCCAGCAGAGTCGCCTCAAAGAAGTCCTTCCAAATCAATAGGATTGCTATTTACAGTATAAATATATTAATGCAGCTATATTACTTATCTATAATTGATCGAGTACAAAATTCTGGGGTATTTTTGGGTGAAAATAGGATATCAGGCCTTTGTTCAGGAACCGATCCCCCATTTGTAACATTGTTTCTTATGAGAAAATTGGTTCTGATTTACAACGTTTCAACTTAAGACGCTGTTTTCAGGAACCAACTGTGTTATAAGTCTGAGGACTGCCTGTAGTAATAAATGAACTCAAATTATTTTATTCCAAAGATCACTCTAGTAAGGAAAAAAGAGCAGTCTGGGACCCAACGCATGACTGGGCTATAGGCTGTACAGGAGGGACAGGATAGGAAGGAAAGGTGGGGGCGTGGCACTCTGCATTAAGGAGGAATACAAATCCTCGTCAATTAGCAAAGACTCAGAGGGGGGTACTCTGAAGTGCTCTGGGTTAGAATACAAGGCAGTCGTGGGGAAAGAGACTTAACGATGGGAGACTACTACAGGCCACCCAACCAAGGGGAAGAGCTAGACCAGGAATTCTTAAGTCAGCTGACAGAGGTAGTTAGGTCAAAGGACGTGGTCATCATGGGTGACCTGAACCTTCCAGACATCTGCTGGGAAGAGCGGTCAGCCAGGTCTGACCGCTCACGTGGGTTCTTAGCCCAAATGCAGGACCTCCATCTAACCCAGGAGGTGCACAGCTCTACCAGGGGAGACGCCTTGTTGGACCTAGTGCGACAACCTGGTGAGGCGGCTGCAGGTTCTCGACCACCTGGGCGACAGCGATCATCGCCTGCTGGGATTCACCATCCAGTGCAAGGTGGCAAAGGCCTGCAGCAAGGCAGCAGCCCTAGATTTCAGGAGGGCAGACTTCAATGAGCTAAGGAGAATAGTCAGGGAAGCACTGAGCTCCCGGAGGAGAGGGGAGCCAGGTGTCCAAGAAGAGTGGTCGCTCCTTAAGGTGACAATTCTCCAAGCCCAAAGGGAGGTAATCCCTACACAGATCAAAGGGAGCAGGAGGGCACAAAAGCCCCCATGGCTCACCAAAAGCATCTGGGAGTGTCTCCTAGCTAAAAGGGAGGTGCACACCCAATGGAAGGGAGGGGCCATCACCAGGGACGATTATACTGCGGTTGCAGAGGGTAAATTCAGACAAGACATCAGGAGGCACGACTTCACAGTCAGGGCGTCTAGGATCTGGAACCAACTTCCAAGCAAAGTGGTGCTGGCTCCTACCCTGGGGGTCTTTAAAAGCGGGCTCGATGAACACCTTGCTGGAGTCGTTTGACCCCAGTACTCTTTCCTGCCATGGCAGGGGTTGGACTTGATGATCTGCTCAGGTCCCTTCTGACCCTACAAACTATGAAGGTATATAGTGTCCTTTCCCCATTGTTAAATGTGGATGGCCCCTTAAGACTGTGGGCCCTCCCTGTCAGGTTACACCTCTTTAGCCCTAAGGAAGAAGGTAACAAGTCAGGGATCCCAAGTATGGAGGTACTGTGGGACGTTCCCAGCAGAGAGGCAGAAAGAGCATCAATGGGCCACTGAACCTGACAGAAGGCCCATGAGGCTGCTGGAGTGGAGCAGCATAAAGCTGAGGGGACTGCAGAGTGTGATGGAAAAGGCCAGAGCAGAACACCGACAATAAGTATTTAATCTGTGAAGGATCTGTTGGGTACCATGTATGATGCATGAGACTGATGTGGGACTGTGGAGAGGGCAAGAGGGCAGCCAGCCATTGCAGTCCAGGCAGAAGGACAGGGGGCCAGCCTATAGGGGCACATTGTGAGTCAAATGTTTTATTCATTCATACCCCTAGGAAGCAGTTAAAAAGAGGAGAGGAGAGTGAAAAAAGAAATACATTAAACAAAACCTCCCATTTTGTTTTATCACCTTTGAAAAATATATCCTTTTCTAGGATGTTGTACTTCAGGATGTATTGCCCGGATTCACTTTCCTATGAATTTATCTTCCAGATGTTTCCCCCCCCCCCTTCTTATTGAAAAGATTTCAAAGGCTGTTTTCTATTGCATTGTTACTTATCTGCAGTGTATCAGAAATGGTGCAATGGCAATACAATACCTTGCATATTGTGTTGTGGGAATGCATTATCTACAGATGACAAGATCCCGTTATGTGCAAGGATTACATCTTCCTTTAGATGCAGTAAATAATTAATGCTGGCTCACACAATGATTTTTCTTTTGTGGTCATTAGTTAAAATACTAACAGTTATTATCTGTTTGGTGTCTTTTTTTAGTTCCAAGCTACGGTAAAGGAAGGTGTTACAGGAGTGATTGTGAATTTAACTGTTCAGGATGAGGATGATCCAGCAACAGGGGCCTGGAGAGCTGTTTATACCATTATCAATGGAAACCCAGGGCAGAGTTTTGAAATCCATACCAATCCACAGACTAATGAGGGAATGCTCTCTGTTGTCAAAGTAAGAACTATTTGCCTTTATACGATATTATAGCCGCACAGTGTATCCAGCAGATCTTTGATGCATGAAAAGGTGCAACTACTGGAATAACCTTCTCAAAAATATGGCACTAGTTAATTCTTCACTTAAGAAATTTTACCAATATCTCCCTTTCTTTTGAAAGTACCCCTGGGTGCGGTAAAAGATGCTTGGCAAACCTTCTCTCCTTCCCATATGTGGGAAATTTAATTATTTGTCCACCCTCCCCCCCCCCAAACAAAAAACCAAACAAAAAACCCCACACAAAACAGAAATCTTGAACTGAAATTTTAAGCCAAGATGTTTTAGTTTTCAGGATTTATTTTGATGTCTGGAAGAAAAAAATGACAAGAATCACATGTGAAAACAAAGTTATGTCTGAAGGCAGTATTTTCTACTGAGAGAGTTTGGATTGAAAATTTCCCATTGGTCATATTTCTCCCTGTGCAGTGCCTTGCAGTGGATATCTTTGCAGTAGACAAGGCAGAGCTCAAAAGGAATGGCTTCCCCTGCAGCCCAGAGATTGGTACGGTTAGGGTGAAGATAGGGCGAAGTTACACATAACACTTAGACCATACTAAATCTGTGCAGTGTTAATAGGCGATAGCTAAATAGCTATAATGTTAATAAGTGATAACTAAATAGCTACAATGTTAATAGTTGATAACTAAATCTGGTCAATGTTAATAGTCGATAGTGTTCAAGTTAGAACATGTTGATCAGTTGTACGTTATGGGTTAGTACGGTTTCTTGCCGGCACTGCTCTGCGTTACCACTAGAGGGCTGGCAAGCAGGGGTGTGGCTAGAAGCCAGGACACTTGGGCTTTATCCTTGCTCTGGGTGGAGTGGGGTGGGGAGGCTAGAAGTGGTGCATCCTGGGGTGCTTGGAGACTTCAAGCTGCTCATTTTATCTCTGTGGAGCAGACCTGAAGTTTTCCTATAACAAATTAGGTAGCACAGCCCAGAGTTAACCCTCACCTGAAGTGGCATAATTTGAGCTGCTCAGAGTGCACTTGGCATAAGTTAACAAGCTTTAACTTGCAGTTGCTCACATTTTAAGTGCCCTTACTAAGGTCTGAGTGTAATGTGTAACTTTGCCCACACATTCCACCTAAGGAGGTAGGACTTGTCTTCCAATTGAATAATGTGCTTACTCTTCACCTAAGCACAACCGTAGGTCATCAGGTCTAGCTCAGAGAGTCTGAGCTGTTCAGCCAGCAGAAAGGATAACACGGATAATAATTAAATGCAACTCATTTTTGTTTTCTGCTTTGTTATTGCAGTGGGAGAGGAGCAGGGAGTAGAAAATTCTGGACTTGCTCCATTCACCCACCCCCCACAGTATCCACCCTCTGTCACTGTGAGAGACAAAATACTGAACTAGCTGGATCAATTGTCTGACCCAGTAAATGGCAGTTCTTATGAGCCTCTTTAATACTCTTCCTTGTAACTTGTAATTATCATCATGTCAACTGCTGAACTTCAGCCAGGCATCGAGATGTAACCAGTGCTGGTACAAGAGATGCTGTCCCTTTTGTGGCTAATTCTGTCACTTGGGAACTCAGAAGAGGGGAGGTAATGTTAATTTTTTTTTTAAATGCATCTCATGCTCCAATGTTTTGACTTGCCTTTCAGCCTTTAGACTACGAGATCTCAGCATTTCACACGCTGCTGATCAAAGTAGAAAATGAAGACCCGCTTGTTCCAGACATAGCTTATGGCCCCAGTTCCACAGCCACAGTTCAGATCACTGTTGAAGACGTAAATGAAGGCCCTGTTTTCCACCCAAACCCAATGACAGTGACCAAACAAGAAAACATCCCCATTGGCAGCGTTGTACTAACAGTGAACGCCACAGATCCAGATACCTTGCAGCATCAAACTATTAGGTGAGTACAATGTTCTCTAACCTAAGCCTACAAGATAGGGACTACAAATGGTTGTTGTGCCTATGGTACTCTGCCATTTGCACAAAATTAAATTAAACGTGTTTGAGATCTGGGTAATTAGGAGTGAAGTTTTATTTTCTCCTGTAATGAAGAGCTTCAAAATGACAAAGAAAAAGAGTTTGCATTAGGCAGGTGACAATATTTTTCCAAGGAATGAGATGATAGAGTAAAGCACCTTTAGGTGATTCTGGTCTCAAACTGGTTCCCCCGCCTTTATGGAATCGAGGGGACAAAAATAAACATTTCTAAACCAGCTTCTGAGAATCGTTTCTCAGTTTCGCCTACTTGGTTTATGTTTGCTTCTGATGTCACCCCATAAAGTGAAATAATTATTGGCCCCCCAGATTCAAGTATAAAGGGTAATACATGCTTCTTGACTAAACCTTGGCATTATCTGTTGCACTTTATTGTGGTTCAGGCTCAGAACAATACAAGGAAAAGGATGTCTTCTGTACTGCAAAAATATTAATGCACTTGCACTCTGAAGAACAGTGTTGGGTATTGAGTTTAACAAATGCCCAAGTTTACTATAATTATAAAACTGTTTTCTGACATGTGAGTGCTATGTTCCTGCTCTGAATCTCTTGAGACTATAGCAAGGAGCTTATTATGCTCTACCAGCACTTTTGCTTCCAAGAACACTATTGCAGAGATAGAAACATGGTTTTTCCCTGATCCAAAAGCAGATAATTTTCATAGTTAAAAACAGCACCTGATGTCTCTGGTGGTTTGGATGAAAATTTAGAATGAGCACATCACTCGTGCAGTGATGCCAGTCTCAAAATTGCATCTTCTCTGCCAGAGTGTTAACTTCACCTTTCTGCATAGCAGAGAAAGAGCTTCAGTCCCTTACCTGGGGGTGTTTCTCCCCTCCACCTGAGCTAGTGGAGAGGGACAAATTGGATTTGGTGAAGCTGTGCAGCTGAGAGGTGGACCACAAGTTGCGTTATGTATAGGGCCCTGCCAAATTCATGGCAGAAGTGGAGTGTGCTGCAGCTCCTTTAATTTTGCAGGTTCCCCTCTGCACTGATTGGTGGAAGGGCCGCACTTGCGGCTTGCTTCTGATGAACAGGGAAGAGAAACCAGCGGTTTTAAATACGATACCGTTTTTACCTCCCCACCAGCCAGCAGCAAACCACGGGGCCACCGAGGCCCCTCACCAATCAGTGGCAGGAGGCAAAAACAGCATCATAATTAAAACCACAGTTTTTACCTTCTTGTCAATCAGGAGCAAGCGGCGGGGCCCCTCCACCAATCAGCACAGGGGAACCTGCAAGAATAAAGAAGCTGCAGAGCACCCCCTTTCTGCCGTGAATTTGGTAGGGCCCTAATTATCACAGGAGTCTCATTACAGGGAAACCAAATGGTGAGGCATTGAGGACTGGAGAGAGGGGGTATGTAGCGGCCCCCGAGAGCCACCGCTCTGCGCATTTCCCTTCCCCAGAATCCCCCGGAGGGAGTCTCAAGAGTTGTGCTCCTTTTTTGCAGGCTATGACTCTTGTCTCTTGTCCTCACTGCATAAGGGTGCAGATGCCATTCGTCATGAAGGAAGACCGCTACCTTGCTTCATTCATTTCATCGAGATTTAGCAGCCTCTTATTTTTGCCCTTTTATTTGTTTGGGTTCTTTTCCTGAGAGGGACCAGCGAGGCCTTGGTCAAGCTGGGGTGTCCAATGGCGTCTCAGCCTGGTTCCTCTCCATTTGAAGTCATCTAGAATTTGGGTGCTCAAGGATTGCTAGGCAGGGAGCCAAGTTCTTCACGCAGGGTCTCCCATGGTTAGATGTCTTCCTCGTTGCAAGGATGGCGGGCGCTTCTTCAGGAAGGTTAGGCCCACACAGCTGCCTGACCGAGAATGCCGTTGACAGTAATGGCAATCTGTGCACGCAGCAAGTGTAGAGCAGCGTGCCACTGCAAAGGGCCAGACTGACAGTCACGGGTTAAAATGATGTGAAGGTGAACTGAGACAGGTAAGAGTTCAAAATTTAATGGAGGGGGGAAAAAGGGCATGGCATATAATTAGAAAATTCCATTCCCAGCATCACCTTAAAAACATCTAGCTAATAGAGCATGAATATTTAATTTTTGTTCTCTATCAGGAGTACCTGTGAGCTCTGCCATTTAAAGATCAGTTTATCTGAGGGAAGACTCTTAACAGATGTCATCTTCCCTGTTTTCTAAATGTATTTATTTATTGAATGCACGTTTTGTCCATTCATTGTCATTTTAGCCCTTGCTCCAGGGAATTCTTATTCTATTTGGTATAGCCACAGATTTCTGTGATGGATGGACAAGGGCTGTGGGATTTCTTTCATATGTCAAATGCAGCAACATGACAATCGGGTGCATGATCTAAAACCTGGCTCACATAGAGGTAAAAGTCCCTTATTCTCTTCGGCGTTGATATCAAATTTTAGTACAGGCAGGAACAAAGCTATCAACAATTTTAAGAATGGTCATGGGAGTTGTGGGTTTGGTTTTTTTGCTTTTTATAAAAAGGGCTTGTTAATTATTTGCAACATTTTATCACGTACTGCTAAGAGAGGTGCCCCAAGAGAATAAAGAACATGTGTGAAATTGGTTAAAGAAACCATGCAGGAATTTGTTCTTATAATCCAGAATCTGCTGCTTGCGTTTCTCAAGCAGAATTGCTGATTATGCCAGATTGGTAATTATTATGTTGGGAGTGCAAACTGGAAGAGAGATTAGTGAATCACTAAAAAGACCAGTTTGATTTTTAAATATTCGTTGCAGCTAGCCAAATAGCAGAAATCCTTGTGCAGTCTACCACTAGTCACAACCGTGCTTCAAAGGAGCCCTGAAATCTTGAATAATACAAACTAAATAAAAGTTTCCTGGAACTGAAAGCATAATGTGAACAGTATCTGTATTGCCAAGATGTTGTATTCTTTTACACAAAAAGGTTTTCTTCTCTCCTGCTGATTGTGCAAAAAACAAAAGCCGCAATGATTTAGTGTTGGTTGGGAATGGAGAGTGATTCTGTGGAAGGAAATATGTAAAAAGATCAAGGGCTGTTAGTTTTGTCAGGGGAAAAAAAACTACAAATGGGGAAATAATGGAAGTACAAAAAGTAGGGAATGAAATAGAAAAGGCTAATCTAACTCTCATATCCCCTCTGATACAGGGACAAGACAGCACAAAGTATAAAAGCTTAACCCTCAACACAGCAAAAAGGACTGTGTTTCAGGCAATATAGTTAAGTGGTGGCATTTACTGCTGGCAAATATTGACAGTAATATTCAAAGAATTAGATATTTTTGTGACTAATCTGCAATTTAGCTAGTGTAAAATTAAACGTGCTGGGGCTAAAACTGATCACTGTATGGAATTGGCAAGAAATACTCCCCACTAAATGATTGCAGTTGGATGCATTTTGAGAAGTTGGGGTATATATTGGTTTATAATGGCTTAGGATCCTGCCAGATCTCTCACACGGAGATTACATATCCGTCTGCTTTCAGTGCATTTTCCTACGTGCTGGATGTTGCTGTGCTCCGTAAGTTCTCCCCAGAGGAGGTACTAATATATTAAGGTCAATTTTTGAAGGCAGAATGCACGGGCACTGAACCATAATGCATGGGAGCGAGTCAGGTTGTGATGCGCGCGTGCAGCGAGGCGTGTCAGAACCCTGCCGTGAACCGGGTCCGTTGTTTCATGTTGCAAAATGTTAGTGCGCAGAAGGGTAAGAGGGGCTTTGTCCATGCCTCCCTCCTTTGCTTTCAGCCTCTTGCAGCTAAAATATGAATCCATTGAAGGCCAAGAAGATATTTTTCCATTTGTTTTATCGACAGTGAGAGGGTGCCACTAGCTACTGGCAAGGTGTTCTGCTATTGCATAAAATATCACAACTGCATTCCAGAAACCATGACTCTAAGGTAAAGAAAGATTTCAATGCCATGGTCCAAATCCAGATTCAGTCTGTTCTTTGAACGCTCTCTGAATCAGATTCAAATGACTTATCTTGGTGAAAACCGTAGCTTGCCTTGTAACCGTTCCTATAGGCATCTGCAGTGTTGAGGCAGTTTTCCTTCTTCTTCAGCCTGAAGTGGTTTTGCAGCCTGAGAATGGAACTCACTTAAAAGCTCAAGCAAGCTGGCAAAAATATACTACCCAGGAAAATACAACTTCAAGCATTTGTGAGAATCAAAACCTTGTAACTTCAGTCCAGATCTCACTCTGTACATAGTTAGCAATGCACTTTCATGGTTTTATATTCTTCTCTGATCTAATAAAGTTAACATTCAGGGGAAGTTGTTAGAGGTATCGACAGCTTACTGGGAACAAATGTCTTCGGCTCTCATTAACCGAGCATATAATGAAGGCTCCAAGCTCAATTCTGCTCTTAGGTATTCTTGACTGTGTAAGCTGTTTGTACTCATTTCAACCAAAGTGCAGGATTGTTTGTGGAGAGGCATCCAGTAGATGCAGAGGGGTTTGAGCCAACCCTCAAAGCAAGAATCCAATGGTTTTTCACCAGAAAGCAAAAATTTTCCTTCTGCACTTACTGGGCGAGAACCACGAAACCAATTCAAGTGGGATTGCAATTCTAAGATTCATTAACCTATATTAACCTGTTTTTTCTGAAGTATTCAACTCCTCCTACAACTCCCAACTTTTGGGAAGAAGAAAAACACGCGGAAGCCCCCATATTAATTATAATCCAACGACTTATTAATAGACCAGTAATGAAGTTTCTGAAATTTGATTTCTTAATCAGGGATCATTGTTATTTTTGTGCCAGATTTAAGAGTTTAATTTTGGGTGCCTCTTTCCCACCTCTGAAATTTTAATCAGAAGTTTCAAGTGTACGTGTCAATGAGAAGTTAAAGGCCAAAATTAATAACATTTTCTACCTTGGGAAATTAAAAGAAGAGCCTCACTCTCTGAAATCCATTATTAACAGTAGATCTTAATTAAACATAGTTACTGGCCTCAATAATTTGTCTGCATGGAGAGATCAGTGTAGGTATTTCTTTCCTTTTTGGATTCAACAAGTGCACGAGATATAGTGAGACTTTTAACTAAGTATAAATAAGTTGTTTATGGCAATATACTTGTAATTTTTAATTAAAGCAATGCTCTCTGGTTTCATGTTTTATCCCAGCAATATATTTTTATTACCTACTGTGCTCTAGGATTTTTAATTATTTATGTAAATATATTATTGCAGTTTTCATTCTTGGGAAGTGATGTGCCTGGATGCTATATTAACATCTCCAGGAAAAAAAAACCCTGTATCATGGATTTAGAGCATGTCTAATTACATAAGAAAATTGAAACGATGCATTTTTGGCAGCCATCTGTAGTTGGTAACATGTCATGCCCATGATTCCTGAATGGGTCGTTGACAGTCCATTGTCATATTGGGAAGGACTGAGCTGTATTCAGCTGTAAGTCAGCTCCTTTCTCTCATGTATTTGACACATTTACACTCTTAAGAGTTGAGGGTAGGGAGACTAACTGGTTCAGAGGGACATGAACTTTAATAGGCAACAACCATCTTTGTCAGATGCTAGGAATGGACCGCATCATGCTTTTAAGGGTTGCCAAAATTAGCATATATCCATGGACTTCTGTGGATTTGTACTAGCTTGGGATTATAGTCAGTCCTTGCTGATCATACCATGATAGCTGCCTATGTTGAAATATAGTGATAAACAGACTTTTTCTTGTAAAGGTCATTATCCTTAGAGCAAAACATTGATGCATGGCAATGCGGCTGCTTCCTTGAATAACAGACCCAATGTAATAACAGCAAATCTCACAAGGACTCACTTAAGACAACAATACATTCCTTGGTGTCATGTTGAAAGGGCAATGGCTAAAAAGATGAGCAATCAGATTTTAAGTTAAATTATTACAACTTAATCAATGTCCACTACATCAATGGCAATAGTCCAGATTTTACACTGCTGTCAGTGAAAATGCATGTGTCCTGGTATGTTTTTAATCTTTGCAGAGATGGAATGAGATTGTAAAGCCCTGTAAATTAGTATTTTTACTCTACAGAACTGCTCACACGCTTAGCAATCTTCTCCTTACTCCCAAGCATATGGTAAATCCCATCAGATTTTGGTAAGGTAAAGTAAGGAGTAGTTTACTTCTGTCGCTTCTATTTTTGCTGCCCATCACCAGTATTACAGCTAATGCAATCAAGCCATGAATCATGACACTAATTCAAGAAATGCATTTCATGTTCTGCTATTTTTCCCCCACAGTGCATCTGAACACTTTCTAAAGAATCATGAGACTCCAAACCACATTCCTCTTGAACACTTAAGGGATTAATTTTGCATACTCTGATGTGTGCTGAGCCTTTTTTAAGACACTTTTTTTATTGTAGGCAAGGGTCAGTACACTTACTTTTGGGATATACTGTCATCACTTTAGGGAAGAAGTATATAATGAGACAGGGATGGCAAGTCTTATAGTAAGAGTGCATGGTTATAAGAAGTAATACACTCAGACATTGTTAAGTATGTCTCCGGGAATCTGAAGAGCTTATGCCTGAACCCTACCATCGGGAGATGTGTTTTCCTTGGGCAGACAGAAAAAAATATTCCTATTGTTTTAAATTAATGACTGAGTCTTGCTCTCAGCGAGCAGCACTGGGGGTTTCATTGTAAGTTGCCCCCAAGAGCATCTTGAGTTGGCTCTGCAGTTTTATTTATGGCCTACATGAATCCACCCATTGGGAATTTGGAGCATATCACCAGATCTGAAATTGCTGCATATTGGAGAGTGCAATAAAAAAAAACAAAGCAAGCCAGGTAGAGAGGGAACTTGCCCTGAGCAACAAGTTATTCCTGTCCTCCCCTTCCTGCCAAAATCTCTGAAATGTGAAGTATTGCCTCCAGGAAAACCAGCTGGGATCCAAAGGCTGTGATGGGGCAGGGAGGAGAAGAGAGGACTTGAACTGCTGGCAGTGACATATTGCCTTATTCTAAAAGGAACAGTCTATTTCTCTCCTGCCCAATGTTATATGCCATCAGATTGTCACAGCACCTCCTCCAGAACATTTGAGTAGTATACTGCTATGTGATATATTGCACGCTGTATTATGATGTAAATATAGTAAGGTTACAACACAGAGAAAAACTCACTGAATAAAAAACGCATGTTCATTGCTATGGTATTTGAACAAGCAGGGTTGCATCATTCATATATTATGTAGTGAGATAAAGATGCAGCTCTCACTTTGTGCAGCAAACTCTTTAAGTTGATTGTAAAAAAGGGGAGAGGGGTGAAGATACCGAGACTGGAGGCTGCGTATTGAACAGGATCTAATCTGCTTGATTCCACTCTTAGACCACCGCTACCCTGACCAAGTGTACAGAAGAGGGCAGGCAGAGGGGTTGTAATGGGTTGAGGGGAAAATTGGGTCCTGAAAATGATTTTCTGCTAGGGAGCGTTGGCCAGCACCGCATGGATAGATCGCATCATTTTGAATTCACTGGGAGGAAGTAGCCAGGACAGGGATCTCTGCAGTAGAAGCAACCCAGTGAGCTTGGACTGAAGAGAATAAATGACTGATGTAGAATCATAAGGCTGGAAAGAATTCTAATAATTCTGTCAAATCTGGAAACCAGGTCCTAGGAAAATTATGGACGAGGAAAACCTGGCCCATCAGGAGACAAACCGCAGCCGTCTGTCCTCCCCCTCGGACACACAACCCCTGCCTCAACTTTAGAGCTGTAAAAGAGGAAAGTAGTGTCTGCCTCTCCCAGGAGAAGCATTTCCCCCAGCTGTCAGAAACAAGCTCTTTGAGGAAGAAAAGAGAGCCTCTTTCCTACACAATTATAAAAGATGATGTTGTCTTAACCCCAACCTGGGCATGTAAGAAGCAAGCGCGCGTGCATTAAATTATTGCAAGAAAGGAAATAAGTGTTTGATGTGGCAAAAAATATTCAGAATGTAAAGCATCATTCCCTCACTCTCTGAAGCTTTGCGGATGCTCTTGTTCAGGCCGTCTTTGGGACTTGAACCAAGGGTAAGGGAAGGATGACAACCACCGTGAAATAGGTTGCAGTCTTTGTGACTGTGACTCGCTGCAGAGATCCCAACAAAGTTGATCCAGTGCAGAAGTGAAGACTGCTTTGGGTCTCCTCCATGTCTCCTTCTCAGAAGATGCAGAGGGCTGTGGCTGAAAGCCACATTGGCAACAATGGGGCGTGGCAGCAAAGGCTTTTCTAGGACACAACCCACGTTGCATTCAAGTTAACTCTCAAAACCTTTCCTTTGTTGGGCTACCTTGGCAGGAAGCTCCATTTGAGGAACCTCTTTGATGTTATATGCACCTCTCATTCCCTGTTACTGGTAACTTTGTCATAGGATGGGTGATCTCACTCAGGAGGCAACCGACTGTATTATAAGAACGAGCATGGAGTAATTAAGTTATCTTTGGACTGATACAAAAGAAATTGGAGGCGACTGCTCTGAGCATCTAGAGACGTGTGAAGAATCATCAGAGTACAAATGTGAGCAATAGGCCAGAAGAGGGGTGACACCTGAAAACCAGTCGGGTTGCTGATGTGTGTGTACCTTTGTGCTTCCTGAATCCCAGAACTGCTGTACGTTGGATGGGAATTAATGCGGTCTTCACACATCTTTGACATTTCTTCGTTTCCAAGAACAGCACTGGACTGATCAGACTGAGCAGCACTGGGTAAAAGGAGACTCCATCCATATCGTCTGTACTAGTCAAAGCAATGGGGTATGCTAGAGGAGAAGATATGAATGGAGAGGTGCTTCATCTGCAGAAGTCATTCACCCCTGGCCTGAAGCTCCAGAGGGGAAGGGTTCTCTCCCCACAATCCTTTGGTGCATGCGGACAAAGGAAGCATACATTTTTCACACGGGAGTCTTTTACTTAAAATGGGTTGGGCAGTGGAACAGAACTTGCGGCATCCCTTTCTCCTCCTCGTCTGACCACATCGCGCTGCAGAAAGGACCTCGCTATGAGATCTCGTTACAAGGCAAAGAGTGGTCTTCACTGATGCCCTAAAAGACGCTTGAGTAACTGATCCCAGAAATTGTTGCTTACGGACTTCATAAGCCAGGGGTGGCTAGTTTCAAGAAGGACCCTCTAGCTAGTCAAACCCAGCCCCCCGATGCTGCCAACAACACCTGTCAGCCGGGTTATTTTCTTCAAATCTTCAGTCTGCCCTATTTTGGAGGCATAAATCATATTTATTATGTTCTTGTTAAAGGTACAGATGATAGGTTTGAGAATGTGTGTTTTCATGTAATCAAATAGGCCAAAGAAACCAATTTAAACCTCCCTTGATATTTCTTTAAGAGCTCCAAATTCTTGGTTAATAAGAATGAATGTAACATTTAAGGGGAATCTAATTAGACCCTTCCCTGCCCCCCCCACAAAGCAGTATTATTTCACATTATGTTTTCAACCGTGTCAGCACTCAGAATGAATGGCTCTGAACTGTGAAATTATATGGAGCATTTTTCATGTCACTGACTAAACAATATTGCAGTCCTTCTTGAGAAATACAACAATGGGATGTATCAGTCGCAAGTTCTGTGCATAGTGGAAGGTAGATACTGATAATAATTCACTTTGTCATTACTTATATTATGCTGGTTTTGGAACAGGAAGACAGGCCTCTGGAAGAGGTGGAGATTTTCTTGACTGTTAGGGATTTGCATATCATATGTAAGGATACTGTGTGAGGTGGCTGGGCCTCTGGGGAATGAGTGGGTAACACTTCGTATTCCTTTGAATTGGGGAGATCCCCTGAGAGAGATTATTAGTATAAAATTCTAAAATACTTTCATTTGCTCTGAAGGAAATGCCTTTGTGTGACAGTGAGTATAGAAGATAATACACATGGCCACTGTTACCGTGTAAGCAAAGGCAAGGCTGTAGTTGTAAAACACAAACCCGGAATACAAGTTTGCTGTAGGAACTTGCATATCAAATTAAACTAGTGATCCAATCCAGAATGTTATCGCCAGCTGTGTCCAGAGAAAAGCAGTAGCAGTATTATGATCCTTATTATTAGTACTATTGTGGTATACATTCCTTCCTCTGACAAGAGCAGCTATTTTCATGGTATTTGTGTCCAAGAGGAAAAATGTCAGAATTTTTTCCATATGTTTCTCCTGGTTTAAAGGACAAAGTTGTTCAGGTGATGTGCATGTACTTCAGAGACAGGTGGGCTCACTCACTCCTAGCACCCATGAGATCACCAGTGAAATCTTGGGTTAGGGACAGAAGTTACATGTAAACTGGTTTAAGTCATTAGAATTTGGTTTAAACCGGTAAGAGAACTGAAGTTCAGTGCACATAAACCAGATTCAAAATGGCTGAAACTGGTTTAGGGTAAACCTGGTTGAATGTAGTATCAGACTTAACTGATTTGGGTCAAACCAGTTTATGAAACTTCTGTCCCAGACCCTTTCCTGTTTTAAGTTAAATCAGAGTCCCCCCCACAATCCCAGCATGCTTTCTAGCCCTGGGCTGGGTTGAGCTGTGCTGTACTTTCTGCGCCAGCAGAGAAGGGTAGGGGGGGAGGGGCCAGGGCCCAGAAGCCAGGGAGGACGGGTTAAACACTTCTTCCCCTGACTAAACCCTCCTTCCCTTGAGTACAGAGGTGCCTTGTTAAACTTACTGAAAGTTACTGCTGGCTGCAACTGTGGACTACAAATCCCAGAGGCACCTGGACGCGGGAAGAAGAAGTGATAAGCAATCCTGCAGAGTCCTGCTGCTGTGATTGTGGACTGCAAATCCCAGAGACCTTGGGGGGCAGCAGGAAGAGGAAATGAACACACAGACCATGCTGGCTATGTGCCAGACAGCCATGCTGTAGTGTCCCCTGGTTACTCAATGTTATCTCTACATTTTAGACTAACTTGCAAAGGCTGAATTGATTCAGCCTCAGACTTTTTGACTGTCTGTACTCAGCCTTGATGGCACTGGAGACAATGGCATAATCTTCATTGAATGTAGTGGGGCCAGAATCTCACTCTAGCTGGGTCATATTGACCCTTTCCCAAATTCAGGTCCTCCATGATGCTGTATATATTGCTGTAGTGACTTGTGTTGCAGCTCATGTTCAGGCACAAGTCTGTGCATTTCTAGGAATTAAATCAAAATCACACATGGCTATTCTTAGAATAGAATTTAAGTTCAGTAAGGAAATTGTCAGAAGAATTTAGTACTCATTTTTCATGAAACGGAGCCCTGTAATTTTGCCATAATAGAAAAAATCTTGTGGAGTTCAATTGGAATTTTTCTATTAACTTAGCAATAAGGAGTCCAGTTTCTGCAAAATGGTTTGTGAGTAAAGGTAAAATTACATACTTTGTTTAGTGGCAGATAAGTCTGTAGTTTCATGATTAGTTCAAACGTAAATCATCGATAGATTGAGTTGGCTTTATGACCAATATATTCTGTACTCAGGTACACAGAAGTGTGCATACGTACTCTGCATCTATACAGATCATTAGTATCCATGTAATACAGTGATGGCAGATGCATAGGATGATGGTATTTATCATGCAGCTGCCCTCTAGCCACTAATCCATCTTTCCCTGACTTATTTTACCATTCCGACCCCTTAAGCAATTTAAATTTCAAACATTTACTTTTTTTTCTTTTTTAAAATAAACCTGTCAGAAAAATGCTACCTGCCTAAGGCTCAGCTTAGGTGAGATTCAGCCCTGGGCCACTGACTGCTTAGCTTTTTTTCATATACACAAAAAAAATGCAGCTTTAAAGTCTCTTATCTCGCAACCCTGCAGGGGTATAAACAGAAACTTTGTACTGCTGAAACAGGAGGTTTCCAGCTTCACAATGGGACATGCAGCACTTGCTTTTGGCTCTAGGAGGATCTGAGTTAACAAGCTTTCAAACAAATCTTAAAGTCTAAAAAAGCGAGTAGTTTTTAAAGGCTTCCATAGCACCCTCTGAGATGGGTAAAGTTAGAGATGCACTTGTGGTAACCAGGAAGTTTGGCTGTATAGATGGAGCAAGATATAGAGAAAGAAAGTCTAAATAAAATTGTTAAAACTGTTAACATTCCTAAAATAGGTTTTATGTCACAGCTGAGGCAGCTCAAATTCAGCCAAGTTATAAGGCCCTGAAAATTGGAGTGTGTACATGCTCAGGGACCATTCTTGGAAGATTCTAGTTGCACTGAGCATGCTCTGTCCCTATGTAGTTTCTGTGTTTCACAGGGACTTCACAAGCACCAACGTCACACATCGACTGAGCATGCTCCATCACGAGTCCAGGACTCCTTCTGCATTTGCTATTCCTGGCTGCTCAGGGTCACTGTGGAACCAGATACCAGGATGCTGGGTTTTTGGTTGTAGCCTTGTTGGTCTAAGGACATAGGCAGTAGGACTGTGTGAAGCTTTGGGTGGTGATTTGATTTGGAGGAGATTCGGCCCTATTTGGTGGCCAAATCTCTGAATCCAAATCTAATCAGGGGACCAATTTAAAGGTCCAAATCAATTCAAAGCTCTCCAAATCTTTGGAAAAGATTCAGAGAGTTTTGATGATTCGGGCAGTCCAGGGAGCTGCAGCTGGACTCTGAGCTGGTAAGTACTAGAGGTGGGGGATGGGGAGCTGGGGGAGGGAACCACTGGGGGGACCTCTGCCAGCATTCCCCATCCCAGCACCCTCCATGGCTGCCCTGCTTGCCCCAGCTCCCAGCCCTTTAAAGAAAAGCCCTGGTGCTCACTGGGTGCTGCTGTGTGGGGGAATAATCCCTGCTGCCTCCCACTACCCCATGCTGCATGGGGGGCTCTGCCACAAGCCCTCCAACCCCCCCACTCCCCCAGACGTAACATGGGTGCCCCCCAGGCCAGTTCCAGCCCTTTAAGAAAAACAAAAACAAAAATGGAGAAAAGCCCTTGGACTCAATGCTTCTGCAGTGGCCTTGGGGCTTTGTGGGGCTCGTGTAGAACCTCCCCGTGCAGTTCAGGGCAGTGGGGATTGCACCCTCCCAGCAGGCACAATGAGTCCTGGGCTTTTCTTGAGGTTTTTTTTTGTCTTAAAGGGCCAGAGCTGGCCCAGGCGGGCCACCCATAGTGGTGCTGGGGGAGTGAGAGTCAGGGGGCTCATGCAGAGCCCCCCCCATGCAGTGTGGGGCAGTGGGAGGCAGCAGGGATTCCCTCCCCACCACCCAGCAGCACCTAGTGAGTCAGGGCTTTTTTTCCCCAAAGAGCCAGGAGCTAGGTCTGGGGGGTATGAGCCTGGCTGATTTGACAATTTGGCTGAATCAATTTGGGACGGTGATTCGAATCACTGAATCCAATCACTGACCCCCAAATTGGCCGAGTCTGAATCTGAAATGAATACTAGCTGCTTCACACAGGACTAATAGGCAGGCAGAGTTCTTTGGGTAGATGTGATATCTTTTATTAGACCAACTGAGTAGTTGGAAAAATCTATTTGCGAGCTTTTAGCTGCAATCACCCTTCAGATACCAGGATGGGAGATGTGCAGATAGTATCACAGTTCCAGCTGTTAGTGCCCAAGGAAGAAAGGAAACAGCATCACTCAAATGTAGAGCCAGGCACAGGAGTAGGAGCTGCCAGGGGGGTGGTTTGTAGCTGAGTGAAACAGGATCAGACAAGAGGATGGGGATAGTAGTCAGCTGGTCATTTATACCCACAGGCGGGTTGGTGGGTTTTCTAGGTTCTATCAGCATTCATCGCAAATCCAGTCCCAGCAGGAAAATGTCCCTCCTGCTTGTACTCTGAACAGAAAAAAGTATACAGCCTGTACGAATTTCAGGCAACTACTATTTCTTGACTAGCTCAGCCTTTTGACTAGCTCAGCTCACTTAACTGACTAATGAAGTGAGGGAACTAGCCGTATTAATCCGAAGTTAGCCTGGAAAAGCGTAGGCTCAGGAGTGATCTGATGGCCACCTATAAGTTTATCGGGGTGGCCGTCAGTATCTGGGGAAATGTTTGTTCACCAGAGCGCCCCAAGCGATGACAAAGTCAAGCAGTCATAAACTCCTGCAAGACCATTTCAGGCTGGACATAAGGAAGAATTTCTTTACTGTCCAAACCCCCAAGGTCTGGAACAGCCTGCCATTGGAGGTGGTTCAAGCACCTACATTGAACACCTTCAAGAGTAAATTGGATGCTTATCTTGCTGGGATCCTATGACCCCAGCTGACTTTCTACCCATCAGGCGGGGGGCTGGACTCGATGATCTTCCGAGGTCCCTTCCAGCCCTAATGTCTCTGTGAAATCTGTGAAGTTAAGCAGAAGGGCAGTGTGACATCTTATAGACAAACTCCTTCAGAAAACCAGGTAGTCTTACCAAGTGCTGCACTGCTCTGCCAAGTTGTTTAATACACTCCTAGAAGGCACTTGGTCCTGTGGTGATGATTGCAGTATGAGATTTTTATATAGAATAAAACAGAATTATAGGCACTGCATCAGACACAGGCTATCTCTATCCTTAAATGCACATAGTACTTAATCTAACAAAGAAGATACTTTGTAGTCCCTAGAGGGGTATTAGTGGGAAGTGTTCAGCACCCACTCACTTTTCAAGAAATAAAGGATCATTTTCTTTGTTAAAACTATCCCTTTCTTTTCTTTTCCGTTTGAAAACCACGTTTTTGTGTTGTTCAATGCCTGTGTATTACAGCTGTGACATATACAAAGGACCGTTCCCTCAATCACATCATACTTTTGAGATTTGCCCCATTACCCATCAGAATAGCGAATAAAAATTAAATTCTATTAATATTCTTCTCTATTGATATTTTGACGTTCAGGGCAAAATTCATTTTCTACCTGAATCCAGTAAGATGATGGATGTTACTCTGAATTTATACCATAGTAACTCAGTGGAAGAATCTGGCCTTTTACTGTTTTTGTTCAGCTTGCGAGAAGCAGTATTTCATTTTCCTACAGCCCCCAAAGGCACAGGAGAAAGAGGAAAAAACAAAAACATTTCAGCCCAGCAACCAATAACAAATGTAACAAGCCAGGCTTGATGACATTATAAATAAAACAGCTAAAACATATTTACACAACCTTGAAGGTGATAAGAGCCAGTCAGGTAGGAAGTAAGAGCATGGAGTGTAGTGAGTGTTTGGATGCTTTGAGTATATAGGAATCTGAATCATCCGGATCAGAAAAGGTAAATCACATTTTCCTTTCCCATTTTCATGGCCTTTAAAGGTAATGAATTAAACAAAGATAGACAGCTGGTCTAAAGCAAGAGGAGAGATATGGCATCAGGATGTTTACAGGATTGAGCATAGAGATCTAGTGCAGTTGTCATGTGTTGCTTACGGGGGGGGGGCGGGGGTTGGTATGCCTGTTAGAATGGACTCTGTCAACTAAGCCTCTGAAAGGATTGTGCCCTTTTCCACAAGAAGTAAATGGTTGTTTAAAACAAATATTGAGGTTTATAATCACAGGCAGAGGGAGAAAAAGTTATTTGGGGGGAGCGCTAAGCATGTGCATTTATGCGTGCGTGTGCCCCCCTGGGCAGGTAAGTCTATGGGGGGAGGGGAGAGGGCTGGTGGGGGCAGATTGAGGTCTAGCGGTGAGGGACAGAGTGGGGCACAGGCAGGGGCTGGAGTAGTGGGTCCTACCATCGCCCTGCTCCCTCACCACTGGAGACTCGATCTGCCCCCCTCACGGCAGTGGGGGAGGGAATGGGGCTGGAGCAGGGGCAGGCCCTGTACAGCCAGGGTGGGGCATGGGATGCAGCCATGAGTGGCTTGTCTGGGGGGCTCCCGGCATGGGGAGGGGGTGGCAGCTCCCTCCCTGCACACGCCCTGGGAGGCACAGGGGCTGCGTCCCTGGGATCTGCGCTTGGGATGAGGGCAGGCTGTGGACTGGGGCTTGGCTCTTCTCGGCGGGGGGTTGGCTGTGCTGTGCTTGGGATGGGTGGTGCTGGCGCTGGGAAGAAGGGGTTGGGGAGGCTGTGGCAAATTTTGGGGTGGCTGCAGCCCCCCCATAACCTTTCCTTCCAGTGCCACAGCCACCCACCCTAAGCACAGTGCAGCACAGCACAGCCTCAGCCCTCCCTTGCCCCACACAGATCTGGGTCACATGCCCCCGTGCCTTCTTGGGTGCGCGTAGCAGCAGGAGCCGTGCCCCCAGACACACCGCTCAAAGCTCAATCCTGTGCCCCACCCTGGCTGTGAAGTGCCTGCACCAGCCCTAGCCCCACTTCACCACTCCCCACCCCTGCTTCAGCTGCCAGGATCCCGTGGCCCGGCTGCCTTGCAGCCCTTCCGTGTTTGGGGCAGCTAATCCCCGTTAGCCCCCACTCTTCCACTGCCTAGGTTTCTAATGCACAAGAACTGTCTGCCAGGCATTGTGCAGTACTCCCACATTGGTACCCATAGAGAACCAAAAGATTTGTTCTCATTTATGAACAGTCCCTATCATTTTTCTGTTATTTTACAATCAGATTGCAGTGTGAGGTGTTTCTGGAGCCGTATGTTTTCATATGCCTTACAGAATACTCTACTGAATTTGTCACCTGCTATCTTCTTTGTTACTGCAAGCTAAAAGGATAGAAAGGTTTTTTATATAATTATTTAGGGTCACTTAACCTGGACATATATCAAGATGGCCTTTTTCACCTTCCCCTCACCCCCCATTTTTTAATTCATGTAATTGCAATTCATTCACAAAAAATCTTGTGGAGAAAGAGCTAGTGGGAATGTCACTGCTAAACATAAAAAACAATTAAACAAACAGAGCAACATCCCCATCTTAATTACTGGCATAATGTCAGTCTCTCATATTTTCAGGAGTTGGTATGCAAGTGAACCCATTTCTATGGAAACAATCTTATTAATTTGCTGGCTGTCCACTGATTCATGAAGCACTTTGAGAATTGCCAACTCCTCTGGATAAGCCCAGCCATTAATCAAAGACCAGAACACTTAATGCACACCTTTCCTGTAGTATAGACCCCAAATCCACATTATCACATTCATGTGTTGAAACAAAATCACGGTTGAGAATTGACACATTGATGACAACAAATTCAGTATCGGGGCATGGTTTTCATTGGAACATCCAAGTGCTGTTTTCTAAGGCTAGTTCCAGGAGAAGATAGACTCCATCGACTATGCATGTAGATGATATAATTTCCCCGCATAAATCCAGGTTGGAGAAATGGGTATTATGCATGCAACACCCACCTCCTTCATATGTGCATACGCTTTTGCTAGAAATAAACTGGCCGCTAGAGAAGTGAAAGGCAGGATCTCTGTGGATAAAATAACACACTCCACCCCTTACTTCCTGCCGATGCACTAAAAACTGGTGATTCCAAACTTCCCATTTCCCATCTTTACTTCTCGTAGGAGCTAAAAGTCTGAACAAGTACTCCTCTTAGACTTCGGGAAAGTATGGATACCAAATTGGAAGTCTGTTACACTGGCCCGTGACTATTAAATATACGCATATGTGTAAAAATGCCATAAAGCTTATTGGCACAATTGGGAAACTATTCAGAAAGGTAACATGAGAGGCAAAAACTACATTAATAATATATCACATGTAAGTTTTTCTATTCTTACAGTGAGCAGAAGCTGATCCAGTAAGGCTGTGTGAAGCTTCAGTCCCTGATTTGATTCAGCGGGGATTTGGCCCAATTTGGTGGCTAAATCTCCGAATCTGAAGTGAATCAGGAGACCCTTTAATCTCTCCAAATTGAATCGGAACCCTCTGAATTGATTCGGAAAGATTCGGCAATTTGGGTATAGACACAGCTATAAATGTTTTTTCTACATATCTCAAGGTCCCAGGCAGCTTGTGAAAGCTGCAGTGGTGAGGCGGATGGAGCATCCCGCAGGAGTGCAAGGGCCCCCCAGCGTGCTTGGCAGCACAACCAGAAGTGGACCAGAAGCACTTCCGGTCCACCTCTGGGTCCACTGGGGAGCGCGCTGGGGGCACCCCCATGCCTCCCTGGCTTGGTGACTGGGTCTGGGGGCCAATGTTCCCTCTAAGGTGTAGTGATTAGTGAGCACACCACTTCAGTCCGTGTGCTCACTGCTTCTGTCTGTGAGCACACCACTTCAGTCCCGCCTCCCCCTTTTGGCATGCATCACTTCAGAAGCCAGAGGTACCTGAGGGGCACCCTGCATAGAGCCCTATAAGGGTCAGGGACCCTGGGACCCCAGGGGACTGGGATGGATGGAGAGGAGCCTTGCCTGGGCCAGGGAGCCCAGGGGACTGGGATGACATGTGGAACAAGGCCAGGGCCCTGAAGCCTGAAGGGGCTGGGGTGTGGGGCAGTTCCCTGGAGCTGACGCAGCCCACACTAGCCCCCGGCCCCCACCCCTGCCTCACCTCAGGGAGCTAGGAGGCACATGGCATTGGGGCTGGGGAGTGGAGCAGTTCCCCAGTGCCAGCCCTGAGCCCCATCCCCTGCCCACACCTTGCCTCTCCTTGGGGAGTGAGGAGGCACATAGCATCGGGGTTGGGGAGTGGAGTAAGCCCCAAGCCCCATGCCCTATCCCCACCTCACCTTGGGGAGCAAGGAGGCACGCTGCCCCTGCCTCACCTCAGGGAGGAGCCACTGTCTGAGCTTACCTCTGGTAAGTGTCCCATCCTGGCCCCGGTGCCTCCACCGCGCTCTGTGGCCAGCTCCTCTCTGGGTAGGTGCGCGGCATTAATAAGTTAGTGCACAGCAAGATTTTAAATCGTGCGCGTGCGCGCACCTAGGAGGGGACCTTGCTGGGGCGGTACCCGGAGTCCCCCTGCAGCAGATTGCCGAGCTGGGGGGCACGGGGGACCCCTCTGTGCACTTCCAGGTTTGCTGCCGAGCACGTGGGGCCCCTGCTGCACTCCTGTGGGATGCTCCATCCGCCCCAGCATCTCAGCATTCATGAGCCACACCTGGTACCTCGAGGTATGTAGAAAAAAACATTTAAAGCTGTGTCTGTTGCTGAATCGCTGATTCTCCAAATCGGCACTGAATCTTCAGATTTGGCCAAATCAAATCTGGGACAGTGATCTGAATCAACTAATCAAATTACTGTCCCCAATTTGGGCCAAATCTGAATCAAAAACAACCCATTTCGCACACGGCTCTTATCCAGTACTTCTCCCACTTGCTCAGTGTCACAGTGGTGAACCAGGATGGAAAGGGGTATGCTGTTGATCGATTTCTCTACTGGCAGGTCTGTTGGGTTCCCCCTCCATTTGGCGTAAGAGTAAAACTCTGAGCTACGTGGAACCTTTTTCTTAGTCAGCACAATACCATTCCTATTCCACCTCCTCCTGCTTTACTGTCTGTTTGCCTTATAAATAGCTGATGCTTTGAAATGAATCCCTTGTAAGTTCAGCCAACTTAGTTCCAGCTCGGTCAGCATTAGAAACTAGTTCTATTACAATTTTCCGGCAGCATCAGCTTCTTTACAGATTTTCCTCCTCAGTTATTACTTATTGTGTGTTTAAATTTATTGTGTGTTAAATTCTATCCTTTTACACAGTTGCCCTTTCTGTACTTTTGTCTGCTGAACTAAGAAAAACGGGTTTAAACAACAAAAACTTTGCCATGGTTCATTGAAATAAGTATATGCTTATTTAATTTTTCTTGCTCAATTTGCTATCTTTTCTTCTTTGGAAAAGTTTTGTGGACTCACCTAAGATTTCAGATTATTTGGAATAATTTGAAATACTTTCTTAGCTCTTGGAGAGAGCTGGTTTAGCTTTACTGAACGGCTGACGCATAGAAAATGAGTGCTGTGTTGATTGTTACGATGCCCCTTCTATAGGTAATAATCACTGTAATTGCCCCTGCCTGTTGTCAAATGCTGAGCATGGTTGATACTTCAAATATATTCTCTTCTTGGGTTTAGCTGTGTTTTCTGCTTTATCCAAGTTTAATAATGTTTAGCCTTCGGCTTCTCACTCTTCATTCCTGAGAACCTTTTTATTTTATCTCAGCTGACCTTGCCTTGACAGACTGAGCACGGATTTCCTCCACGGGATCTCTCCTGTAACTTTAAGTAATGTCTTGTGCTGATTTGGGGGATTGAGTTTGTAATTCCATCACTTATTTTCAAAGACAGGTCCATCTTGTGAATATTTTCTCTCTTCCTGGACGTGATCCAGTTTTTTTGTGGTAGAATACACTTTACAGAGCTTCTAAATGAATGTTGTTATCAAGGTCACCTTTACTTTTAAGTACTGCTCAGCTGGTTCATAGAATCATAGAAGTCAGGTCAAAGGGACCTTGTAGATCTTCAAGTCCAATCCCCCGCCTGGGCAGGAGAAAAACTGGGCTCAAATGACTCCAGCCAGGTAGGCATCAAGCCTCTTCTTAAAGCCCCCCCAGGGTAGGAGCCAGCACCACTTCCCTTGGAAGTTGGTTCCAGATCCTAGCCACCCTGACTGTGAAGTAGTTTTTATGGATGTCTAATCTAAACCTACTCTCCAATAACTTGTGGCCGTTATTCCTTGTTATGTGGGGGGGGGGGCGCTAGGGGAAACAAGGTCTTTCCCAAACCCTTCTGGTCCCCCCCCAGTGAGTTTATAGACGGTCACCAGGTCCCCCCTCAGCCTTCGCTTGTGAAGGCTGAACAGGTTCAGGTCCCGCAGTCTCTCTTTGTAGGGCCTGCCCTGTTGTCCCTGGATCATGCAGGTGGTCCTCCTCTGGACCCTCTCCGTGTTGTCCACATCCCTCCTGAAGTGGGGCACCCAGAACTGGACACAGTACTCCAGCTGTGGCCTGACCAGTGCCGCAGAGAGGGGGAGGATCATCTCCTCGGACCTGCTTGAGGTGCACCTGTGGATGCAGGACAAGGTCCGGTGAGCCCTGCCAACCGTGACCTCGCATTGTCGGCCCATGTTCATCTTGGAGTCAATAATGCCTCCAAGATCCCTTTCTGCCTCCGTGCTCTCCAGCACCCTGCACTTGTCAGTATTGAAATGCATCCTGTTTTTGTTAGCCCACCCCTGCAATCTATCCAGGTCTTGCTGCAGTCTTTCCCTCCCTACTAACATGCTCACATCACCCCAAATTTTGGTATCATCAGCAAATTTAAACAGGGTGCTTTTCGCCCCGTCGTCCAAATCGCTGATAAAGAAATTGAACAGCACGGACCGAGCCCTGGGGGACTCCGCTGCCCACTTCCCCCCAGGTTGAATATGACCCATCCACCACCACCCTGTGAGTACAACCCTTCAGCCAATCTGCAATCCATCTGACTGTGTAGGCATCAATGCCACAGTCGCCCAATTTTTTAATGAGGATGGGGTCGGAGACGGCGTCAAAGGCCTTGCTGAAGTTCAGAAAGACTACGTCCACAGCGACACCTGCATCCAAGGCTTTTGTGACCTGATCATAAAAAGCAGTCAGGTTGGTCTGACAGGACCTGCCCCTAATGAAACCGTGCTGGTTGCCCTTGAGCATCATCCCTGAAGCCGGCCCATCGCAGGTGTGCTCCTTGATGATCTTCTCAAAGAGTTTCCCTAGGATTGAGGTAAGACTGACGGGTCTATAGATGCCCAGGTCCTCCCTTCTCCCTTTTTTAAAAATGGGGACCACGTTGGCTATCTTCCAATCATCTCGCACCTGGCCCAAGCACCACGAGCGGTCGTAAAGCCGTGCCAAGGGCCCTGCAATTACCCCTGCTAGCTCCCTCAACACCCTGGGGTTGGAGAGCATCTGGACCCGCTGATTTGAACATGTCCAGCCCCTCCAGAAGCTCTCTAACCCAGTCCTCCCCAACCTGGGGAAATGGTTGCATTCAGTAACAATCAAAGTCCCTTTCAATTCAGAGCTAATAACATAAAAGATGTAGGTTTCTCTCTCCTTTTAATGTATTCTTTTATAGTTTAGTTTCATAGTTTGCAGGGTCGGAAGGGACCTGAGCAGATCATCTAGTCCGACCCCCTGCCATGGCAGGAAAGAGTACTGGGGTCAAACGACCCCAGCAAGATGTTCATCTAGCCTCCTCTTAAACACCCCCAGGGTAGGAGCCTGCACCACTTCTCTTGGAAGCTGGTTCCAGACCCTCGCCGCCCCGACTGTGAAGTCGTGCCTCCTGATATCTAACCTAAACCTGCCCTCTGCCAGCTTGTGACCGTTATTCCTGGTCACTCCTGGCGGTGCTCGGGGGAACAGTGACTCCCCCAATGCCTGCTGGTCCCCCCGACTAGTTTATAACAGGCCACAAGATCCCCCCTCAGCCTTCTCTTGTGGAGGCTGAACAGATTCAGGTCCCGCAGCCTGTCCTCATAGGGCCTGCCCTGCTGTCCCCTGATCATACGAGTGGCCCTCCTCTGGACCCTCTCCATGCTGTCGACATCCCTCTTGAAGTGCGGCGTCCAGAACTGGACGCAATACTCCAGCTGCGGCCTGACCAGTGCCGCATAGAGGGGGAGGATCACCTCCTTGGACCTGCTCGAGATGCATCTGTGGATGCATGCCAAGGTGCGGTTGGCCTTCCTTACTGCCTCTCCACACTGCCGGCCCATGTTCATCTTGAAGTCAATGATGACTCCCAGATCCCTTTCCGCCTCCGTGCTGACAAGAGGGGAGTTCCCTAACCTGTAGGTATGGTGCTGGTTGTTCCTCCCGAGGTGCATCACCTTGCACTTGCCTGTGTTGAAACCCATCCTATTCTCATCTGCCCACCCTTGTAACCTGTCTAGGTCTGATTGTAGTCTGTTGCATCCTTCCAATGTTCCCACGTCCCCCCACATCTTCGTGTCATCAGCAAATTTGAACAAGGTGCTTTTTACCCCCTCATCCAAATCGCTGATGAAGATGTTGAACAGTGCGGGCCCAAGGACTGAGCCCTGTGGAACTCCACTGCCCACGTCCTTCCAGGTTGAGAAGGACCCATCCACTATCACCCTCTGGGTGCGGCCCTCCAGCCAGTTGGCGACCCAGTTGACTGTGTGGGTGTCTACACTACAGCCCCCCCAGTTTCTTAATGAGAACAGGGTGAGAGACAGTGTCAAAAGCCTTCCGGAAGTCCAGGAGGACTATATCCACTGCTACCCCTGCGTCTAATGATCTGGTGATCTGATCATAAAAGGCCACCAGGTTGGTCTGATAGGACCTTCCACTGATGAACCCATGTTGGTTGCCCCTAAGCATGCAGTCTCCTGCTGGCCCCTCCTGGATGTGTGCCAGCATAATTTTCTCGAACAACTTGCCTAGGATTGAGGTGAGACTAACCAGCCTATAGTTTCCTGGGTCCTCCTTCCTGCCTTTTTTGAAGATGGGGACCACGTTGGCCCTCTTCCAGTCCTCCGGTACCTCACCAGAGCACCACGAGTGCTCATAAAGTTGTGCCAGGGGACTTGCAATGACCTCGGCCATTTCCTTTAGAATTCTAGGGTGGAGATCGTCTGGGCCGGCTGACTTGAATACTTCCAACCCCTCCAGAAGCTCCCTAACTAAATCCTTGCTAACCCGTGGCCCAGGTGTGCCTCCCCCGGGCCCGAGGGGGGCCCAGCAGGAAGGTGGCTGTTCTGGTCCCTACTTAGGAAGACGGAGGCAAAGAAATTTTTAACCATGTTAGCTTTGCCATCTGGTGTGACGACTAAGTTACCCATGTCGTCCTGCAAGGGCCCCACATTACCCGGGACCTTCTTTTTACCCCCTACATATTTAAAACTATTTTAGTTAGTAGATGGCTCTCAGTTCATCCAGTCTCCAACCTTTTCTGTAATTTTTATATCTTCAACAGGTATTTGGTAAACACTGGATATTAGAATGCTGAAATAACTGAATATATATTTTTTCTTCGGAAATACTTCACTTCTTGTAAGGCAACATCATCTTTTGGCATTTAAGAGCATAATTTAGGTTTCTACTAGAGACAATTCTTTTCCATTTGGACATACATGGTAACAGTAGTTCACACATTGTTTTCCTGCACATCCCTGCCTTTTGTATAGGACTCTCAGGCTAGGGACAGAAATGACACACAAACTGGTATAAGTGATCAGAAACCAATTCATCTTTGTGACACAACAGTAGTTCAGTGCACATAAACTGTTTTCAGAATGGCCCAAACCAGTTTCAGATAAACCTGGATGGATGTTACGTTAGATTTAACTGATTTAGGTTGAATTTGTTCATTGAACTTCTGTCCCAGATCCCCTCCAGGTTCAAATTAACTCACAGTCCCTCCAGCATCCCATGATGCTTTGCACCTCTTTTGCAACCGTCCTCCCCTCACAGGGTGGGCAGGCTAGCCATGACCTAAGTTGACTGCTCCAGCCAAGCAGGGAGGCATACTCTAGGACCACCCCCCAGTGGCTGCTTTTTGGGAATCAAAAGTGAATGTCTGTTCACTTGCTTATCAATGCAGCATAGATTAACCTGCAAAGATTGAATGGGTTCAGCCTCAGGATTTTTGAGTGTTTGTACTTAGCCTCTCTTTATAAACCAAAGCTAGGGACAGACATTCAAAAAGCCTGAACCTGAATTGTTTCAATCTTTGCAGGTTAGTCTAGATTGAACCAATTTGGAAGTCGATAGACATTCATTTTTGATTCAGGAAATGCAGGTACATGCCTGCAGTGACTCAAGCTAGCAGCAGGGGGCGCTAGAGTGAGCCCTTCCTTCCCTTCTACAGTGCTGAGCTGGTGGGGGGGGCATGGCCAGGCCACAGCAGAACACTATGATTAGGAAGGTGTTTAAACTTCCACTCTGGCCTGCAGTCTCCAGCCAAGGTGTGCCTGCGAGGGGAGAGGGGAGGGGGCGGGGAAGCAGCCCTCACCAGACTTTTTCTCCCTGCTCACTGCTCAAGGGGTGTGAGTGTTGCCAGCCCCCAGCTAGCATTCTGAGGCAATCAGAGGTGGGGGAGGGGGAGCAAGGCAGAACTGCTTGTGTGGAGTTCATGCATCTGTTGATGCTATTCAGCTTTTCAATCTCCCTCTTCCTGCTTCTTCATGCTGTCTGCAGCAAACTGATGGCACTCACAGTTCCCATGCATTGCAAATCAGGTCATTTCTCACACCTCTCTCTGTTCCCTCTCAAGCACTGTCAAATTTCACCCTTTAAAGCAAGTCAGCAGGCAGCTTATCAGAGCACAAAGCTTATCAGCCCATCAAGAAAACCAAAAACAGCTTTTTCCAAGGCATTTGTAAGGAAGAACAAAGGGACATTACCAGCTGACCTGCTGATTAATTCCCAAAAGCCCTATACAGACACCATTCTGTCTGCCTTTGTTCCAGTGAAATTGGAGATCCACACACACATACACACCTCTCAGCATTAGCTAGCATGGGAGTGGTGTCGTGACTGTGCCCAGATACCAACAGGGGTCCATGCCACTGGCGTCTATGCTGTGGGAGAGAGGAGGGAATCCCTGCTGGAGCAGCAAGAGGGGAACCAGGCAGATGCTGCCATGCCTGCAGTCTCCACCTCCTTCTCAGCAAGACGGAGCTCCAGCTGGAGAGAAGAGGGGCAGGGCCAGTCCTGTTCTTTGGACCGGACAGCCCAGCCCAGGGCTAAAAAGCATGCTGGGATGCTGGGGGACTCTGATTTAACTTAAACCAGGAAAGGGTCTGGGACACAAGTTTCATAAACTGGTTTGACCCAAATCAGTTAAATCTGATACTCCATTCAACCAGGTTTATCTTAAACCAGTTGCGGTCATTTTGAAACTAGTTTATGTGTCCTGAACTTCTGTTCTGTTACAGGCTTAAACCAGTTTCTGATCATTTAAACTAGTTTATATGTAACTTCTGTCTCTAGCTCAAGAGTGGGATCTAGCTTTTATTCATAAATGTTGGAAATGGTCTTAGATTCAGGAGAATCCTCTATGTATTTTGTAGGGTTGAGGAGAGCCAGACTATTAATGGTTTTGAATGCCACAGACTTGAGAGTGGCTGCTACACATCATATAGGTGATTCCATCTAATCATTATCCTCAAAAAGTGCGTAAAATTTAAACTTTGCTTGCTTCCCTCACTACTATTCTTCACATCCTGATGAACATCTAGGGTTAATCATTAAAGTGATGCTTATTTAAACCACAAGACTCCATTTAATGCTAGAGGATGCCATTCAGCCATTACCCTAGGACCTCCTTTAAAAAATGTTCTCTTTGATATTGTTTGCTCCTCCAACAGTAGGAAGAAGGATCTATAATAGCTGTAAACTTGATTTTTGGTGGGGGGGGTGCAAGTTATTCACCCATCTCTGAGATAAAATAATCCCATTTCCCCCTAAATTTATAGCAGGCTGTAATTCTTTCAAAAAGTTCTGTGGGACAATAGTAAACCGTAAAGAAAAAATGCAAGTGGGGGATAAAAAATAAAAATAAATGCCCCGGTATTTATCGAGTACCTAGGAGTGGAACCTAATCTCTACTGAAAGAAGGAAATATTGCACAGATCTTAGATAAGTGCCATAAATGAATATCCTGATCCATACATTGTACTTAAATGATTACTCACATTCATCGGCTACCCTTTCATCTCCACAATGATATTATACAAATATTAATTTTCCTGGAACCTTTCTGACTCCTTCCAGGAGTTTTGCCAGCGACTTCACTGGGAACAGGACCAGACCTTATATTAATCAAATATCTGAGAGGCTGTGGTGGAATTTGGGCTTTTACTGCGGCTTGTTTAAGTGGTCCCCTGCTGGTACCAACCCGATTTCTGGCAGTGTGAGCGGCTGACCAACTGAAGTTCTATTGATCGAAATGGAATAATGCTTCTCAGTGGTGAGCCACTTCTTATCTATTTTCTGCCTTACTTCCACCTCCCCCCAGGAAAAAAACTCTCACTTTTCAGTCCTAGAATTTGTCATTTAATAGGCTTATTTTGTAGTGACATTTTAGTTTTGAATCTGCTGGACACTTATCAAAACTCATCCATCTTTCAAGACTGCCTAACCCCATCTTAGAAGAATGGAGAAGCAGCAAATGGATGTGTACGCTGGAAAAAAACTGCTTCTGCTGGGAGCATGGCTATAAAGGATTGGCATATGCAGAAACTTGATAGAGGTTTACAGCCCAAACCACCCCTAGGTACTTCACAAAAGCACCTCTAGCTCTTGCGTTGATTAGCTTCTGTGGCACGATTGCTACAATTTAAAAACTTTTACTGATTTGCATATGTTGACAATTATTTTAACAGTAGCAACCTGATTATACTAGCATGTTAGTCCCAGATAGGGTGTATTATTTTGTGGCTTTAGGAATAGTTATAGCCTCTGGGTTCTTTTAACCAGGGCACTAATCACTTCTGATTAAAAAATATACACACACGTACGTGTGTGTGTGTGTGTGTATATATATATATATATATATATATATATTTCATTTCACCTTAGCCTCTGTTTTGTTTGCCCTGAAGAAAAAATGAAAATTAGATTTTGGTATGTAAGAAATGTTGGAAGGCCACATAATAAACATAAAATCCTTTTCATTACTATAGCATTTTATTTAACAACCTGATTATTACAGCTTTACTCTTTCCATTTGATTAGTTGGCAGTGTTTATATTCATCTTACCAGCTGTTTCCTGCAATGAATCTCCATTTTTTTGTTTCAAGCCTATCAGGATTTTCTGCGCTTCTTTTTCTCTACAAGCAACTAATTTTCCCAGGCTGTATTTTTCAGTGGCAAGGGAATGGAAACTAAATTTTGTCTGCTATTTGATGCGTTTTCATCATATCACTGAAGGAAACTGTGGTGAAAGTCAGCTTGCTAAATCAATAGAATCGCTACCATAATAAACCTGAAACACATTTTCCCCCCTTACATGGTAAGGCATCATGCATAATAAACTGTATATTTGCAGCTGAAACAAAGTTGTGTCCATCTGTTGGCACCAATTTTGAAAATTGGGCCATGTAGTCAGAAGGATCAGGCTACAATCGGGCAGTTTACCGGGTTGGGGCAGCAGCACTAGAAGTGGTCTTTAGTTTCTAAGAGTGATCCATTTCCCTTGCAACATATAAAGTGTAGTTATGTTAATATGTATTTTATAATGCTGCCTAAAAGTAGCCATACTGCATAGATTCATGTTTAAATCAGTAGCAGGAGCACATATTGGGCGACTATTGATGACCTGTCATTGGTAGTAAAGATGCCTAGCTGAACCTCATTTACTTGACCTTCTGTGCTAAGCGTGACATATTTCAATTTATTCTGTATTGCCAATTCTTAAATTTTACCTGAATGAGACAAAAAAGGCTCTGTGCAGACAGCCCTCTTACTAAGAGCTTATTTTTGTCTTGAAATACACATGCTTCCAGTGAAGCCCAATGGAAAACCCACTCCATGACAAAGAGCCCAGCGGTATAAATACCTAACCCTAGTCCTTGAACTTCATAAACCAATCCACCCTTTATAGAAATGCAGTTTTTGTGTCAGAGGTTACAAAGAAAGGAAATGAACATTGTCTCTGCAGCAAAAGTTTGGACCAAAAAATGTATGGTATTTTGGGGAAACGGAAGTTTGAGGAGGAAAGTCTTTTTTATTTTTAATTCTTCACTTGACATTGAAAACATAAGCAAGAATTAAATTTTAAAAATGTAAATTTTTTGTTTGGTTTGGGCTTTAAAACTGAAGCATTTTCAAGCTTTTGGAGTTTTTGTTTTTCTGGCTGGTTTTTCTTTTTTTAGTCACTGAATACAATGGAACAAGTGATGCCCACATTTTGTATCTTAGTATTTTATTTAGTGTTACAAATTAAAATGAGGGAAAAAACCCAGTTCCCTTCTGAGTTTTGCAACAGAAAAAGACTGTTAATAGTCAAATCTTTCTGTGAAGTTCTTTTTCCAGTTCTGTCTGTAATTCTTGTTACCATGGCCTCAAACACTTGCAGGAAATTAGGTTAAGTTAGGTTAAGGGATAAATCACTGTGCCATCATTCAGATTTTGGTTCCTAGCACAGGTTGGCTGTTACATATATAAAAAAAACAAATCCTAAAAATGATTAAAGTGGACATTAACTAAGGCAGAAGTGGATGGCAGGAGTTTAGACTGGAAGCTGTTGGGGACAAGAACCACCTTTAGAGTCTGGGTTTATACAGCACCCAGCACACCTGGGTGCTGCTCTGTGACTAAGGAGTTGGCAGGCCACAAAGGGATTGGCTGTGCCCTTTTAAGCAATGGATGCACTTTCCTGTGTCACACCAGAGCACTCCGTGTTATGCCTCTCATAGACTGTCTTCTAACAACACAGTATGATGGTGTGGGTTTCTACGCTCTGCAATGCAGACTGATATAACATGACTTACGTCAGGGGTTGACTGACCTGCCTCCGACCCCACGGCTGGTAAAGCCCCACCTCCTAGCAGTGGCAGTGGCTCTTAGTGGTGGGTTGGCAGGCTGCTCGGTGCGCTGCATCATGCCCCATCTTGCGCTGGGCTGGGACTGGATGGCCACAGCAAGAGGAAGCTGGGGGTGGGGGGTGCAAAGGAGGCCGCACAGCCTGGCTCTAGCCTGGCCCTGTCCTGGCAGAGCAGAGTGAAGCAGTGCAGAGCGCAGCCCTCTCTCAGGCTCCCAGCCACGGCTGCTGGGCCAGCTAGGATCACCTGGAGGGCCCAATCTGGCCTGGCAGCTGCTGCTGGGAGCCTGAGGAGATAGGGCTGCACCCTGCACCACTCTGCTCTGCCTGGGACAGGCAAGGCTGGGCAGCCGCGTCTGCACACACCCCCTGCCCAGCTTCCTGTTGGTGCTTGGGGGCATGATGGGGCATGATGCAGCATGCTGAGTAGCCATCCCACCTACCCACCACTGGCTGCTGCCACTGCTAGGAGGTGAGCTTTTGACAGGGGTGGGGGGCGGGGATGGTGGCACCCAGGTCAACCAACCGTGATTTTTTTCAGTGTGGCATGACACAGGGCACAGCACTCCTTCCTCAGGCTCTCAGTGGTGGGCTGGCTAGGTTCAACTGGCATCTTCCAATGCCCCCCCATCTAGCTCACCAAACACCAAATAATTGCCCCCCTCCCCCAGGCTTATATCTATTGTGCATTTGTATGAAAATTGCAGTTCTGCTGTGTTACTGAGTAGTGTGAAGAAAAATGGGGTGCACTATTTTTCTAGTGAAGGTGTGTGTATTTTGAAGGGTTTTGTATTGCGAAGTTCAGAAAGATTTTGGATTGTTGTCACAGCCAAAGCAGAATTATGCGTTTTCAGGTTGAGTTAGAATAGAGCACCTGTCTTAGCTTCTGCGAATGCATAAACCCTTGGTAAGTCATAAGCCCTTCTTCAACACATAGGAAAGGTTTGTGGCAGTGAAGTATTACACAGGTCTTCTGCACAACCTGGGGGAAAGTGTTATTGGTGCATATCTAATGCATTCACTCTGGAATATGTTCCATTTATCAAACAGCAACAAGAATATGCAGTGACCAAATCTCCACAGGATGTTTTCTGGCACAGCATGGATGGGAATTTTAATTTATTTTTGAAAAGTGTACTTCAGGTTGACATTTCCAGCCAGTAAAATACAAGGTATAACTACCAGCCCATAAATCTGTTCCAGAGACTTGAAAAATGGATATTAGATAAATCCTGTATCTACAGTAAGTTTATAAATCCATCTGACCTACTGCTTCTTTCAGTAACATCCTCCTCTATCTATTTGAACATATTATTGTTAATAACAGATTTGTTTTTAGTAAAGAATGAGTAGGTTTCAGTTAGATTTCCTAATAGCATGTGAAAATTGGTGGACTTAATCCACCGAGAACATGACAACGGGAGGTTGTATCTTCTGAATCTGTGCACTACTGCAACTGTTTTTTTTGCATGCCACATATTTATCATATAACCAGCCCTTTAGGATCAGCCTTTTTCTAAATGCAAAACTGTGCATTTTATATCATTAAATCAAGCTGAGAGTATAAGTTTAGTTGCTGAGCTTTCTTTATGAGTCAAAATATGCTAGAAAAGAGGAGAGATCTTTGCTTTGATTTTGAGTAATCCTCCTCCGGCCACTGTTCAAAGCAGTGGTAACATACTGTAAGGAAAAAGGGGTAGGATACCTTGACCAAAGTTCCCCTTGTTATGATCCAAAATTCAATTTTCCAAGACACACAAGGAGAATTGATGGGGATATCTTTAAATGAATTATCAAGCAAATAGGGTATCTGCAGAGTGCCAGGGAGCACAAGCAGAGGTGGCAAAACAGTCCTGTTTCCAATGGGAGAGTAGCATTTTAAACCCCTGGGCTGAAACATCTGCTGAAAATGGGGGAAAAACATTCCTTTGGCCAGATGGGATACCTGGGCCAGGTTCTTAAAACATGATTGTCCCAGCAAAAACCGAAGGTATGTTCACCCTATTGATGGCCTGGCTTTGGCAGCATGGCTAGGTAAATTAGCCTGCCCTGAGTCCCCTGGTGCTGTACCCAGACTGCTACTGGTGACCAAGCAAGCTGGTATAAAGTTATGTAACCTGCATTCTTCTACTTGGTTCATGTTCCTTGGGTAAAATAGATGCACATCATGCAGTTCAAGAAGTATAAACACAACCAGAAAGTTGAATTATTGTAGGCTCAACCATATACCTTCTATTGCGTGACCCACTGAGAGGATAATAGACCTACTAGTGCTACCTAGTAGAGCTCCCCATTAGGTTGATTGGAAAAAGCCTGCGTGTACAGATCTGAAGGACCCCAACCTGCAATTCCAGCTGGTCACGTCTCTTCTGGATACGTGACTTAGTAAGTAACCGAGTCTGGCATGTAGAGTCCATAGATTTGCTACAAACAGCCCATTGAGCAGCCAGTATAGCTATAAATACAGCAAAATATGCCTTTGTTCCACACCTCAATGAGCACACAGTACATAAAATGCTAGGGGGGTGAAGCAGCACTATTGAGAAAAACTTGGGTTATTGGGTTTAGCAAGTGCCAGGTCAGCTGTGCATATCCAGTTGCTGACTGCTGTGCTGTGCATGGATGTGCAAAGGGCAATGCTGGTGCAATTTTGCCTTCATCTCTGCTAGCGCAAGGCCACTTAACCATTGCCATTCATTCTTCTGTTGTTTTAGACAAAGTTTTATTTGACTTGCTGACAAATTATGAAAAAGGCTCAAGTTAGAATTACTGCCCAAAGGCGCACATTTAACAGAACAGCTTAAGCGAGGGCAGAGGTTCCAAGAGAATTCTGTCATGACATAACGCAGCGCAATATACCATTAGATAGCTCTAGCAGCGCTGCAGCGCTCTCTGCATGTGCTCGTTGAAAAAAAGGGAAAAAAGGCAAGACGGAACAGTTAGGCGGAGAAAACAAGCTGCATTGGAGCCCAGCAGTTGGCATCCTCGCTTTGTCTGAATACCGTAACATCAGTGAATATTGAAGAGGGTAGGGATTGCATGCATACTTGAATTCAGACATTATCAGAATAGCAAACGGCCAGTATCAGAGTTCAGCTCACTCAAAAGGATGTAAAAATATCCTGTAATATGAATCTATAGGTTTAAAGGATGGAGCACGTAGGGAGTCATGAAGAAAGAAAAAAATGCATATATACATATGTCCCTTCTCTATTCTATAGAGGTTACATGACTTCTTTTGAATCCTAATGGGAATGCACATCAGGCAGTGGTTTTGAAAGGCAATATGAAAGCCTTTCTGGATAACTGATTTTCTACAGAGCTGCTTACAAGTAGTATCCTTTCGGCTAATGTGATAAAGGTACAATATGAGTCTTATCAGTGGCTTCCATATTTCATCACCAATATTTCTCTTGAAATGGAGAATTCAATTATTGTCAGAACTGTGTCATCTCTTCTGGTGCAGCGTGCACACTGCATCAGACGAAACTCGGGAACCAAGAACCAGATATGTTTGTGTAGTGCGTAGACAGAGCATACAGTTTAGGAAACTGGACTTCAGTGGTTTTAGACTACGGCAAGCAAGGCAAAACAAATCTATCTATTTGCATGTTTCACATAAATTGGTTTTCTCCACCAAAGTTTGTTAGAAAATTGGGGCAACCCTCCTCCACAACCTGTTTATTTATTGAACTTTTCCAACCACCTCTTATTTCCCACAAACCATTCTTGTAATCATCTTACAGAAAGCAAATGTCAAAGTTGCATGAAAGAGTTTTCATGAGCGCTTGAGTTGTTTCATGAATAAATATTGTCATGAATTACGACCCTCCTCCTCGTCATCATTTAGATTGGGGTCCCCACCAGAGGTCCCGTTGAGCTTATCAGCATATAAGCATATAGTTAGTAACACTCCCTGCCTTAAAAAGCTTATAGACGAAGACAGTTTTGGAACACAAGTGTGCGTGCCCTCATCAAATCAGATAGCAAAAAACCTGAAAGTGTTACTTAGAAAATCAGTCAGTGTTAACCAGCCAAGATGACATAGCCAATCTAGAACACAAGGGTGAATATTATTCTGCCGCACTGCTGAGACACTTACATACCATGATCAGCATGGTTGAATGTTAATGATGGCACAATGGAAAGGATATGATCTCAGGGCATGTACCTTACAAACTGAAGAGCTCTACCTTAGCACTTGAAATGTAAAGTGCAGTATGTATAATTTCAGCCCAAACATTCAACATTACATACACTTTTAAAGGTGTACCTTTTAAAGGTGAGGGACATATATATTTATACTATAATTGCCACACTTGTCTCTCTTATGTATCAGTTAACATCTCTTGGAGGAAGTCACCCTCTATTTTTCAAAGGTACTTGAAGTAATGGGGATGAAACTTTTATTGCTGTGATTCAAGGGTCATATAATGTCCATGTTTAGAGAATTTTTCATTCAAGGACAAAAAGGAATTTTCATGCTGAGTCCTTAAGTGCAGAAAATACGAAGTTATATTCCCCACTGATCATTTTCCCTGAGCAGTTCATGAGAAGCTCATAGAATAAAAAAAAATGGAGACTGCCATTTTGCAGTATTGGCACAGCAGGTATGAGTGCAAATATAGCAGCTTCAAAATTCTGTGTAATAGCTAAATAAATGCGCAGTAACAACTGCACAGTAGCGTCTCATGTAGACATGGCCCGTTTGTATGAGGCACTCGGGTGTCACATCAGTGGGGAACATTAAATATGAAGCACTGGATATAATAATAAAATGGGAAAGCTACTTTTCCTTTCCTTTGATGCCAAGGTAACACGTATGTGGTTGTGTTTGTATGTATATGTGTATATATATTTATATACAGGTGTATATGCGTTATAGATACAGATATATACCCTTGCAACAAAGGAAAGGAAGAGTAGCTTCTTTTGGAGATAGGGATCCCAGATATAGACTAGGTTTCCATTGCCTAAAGCTGTAGGTGGTTGTAACGCTCATCTATTGCCAAAGAGCGTGAAGAGAGCCCTTTAGTGCTCGGGCATATTCATCAAGTGACCTGTAGTTAACTTTCATTTGTCTGCTCCCATACTGCTACAGCGGAGTTAAATTCCTTTAACTTTAAATCTAAGTGACATGAGTTTGTAATTACAACTGTTTAGCTTCCACTGAAAGCAGAATAGAAGGGACAGACCAAACGGTTACAGCAGATGTTACAAAATGCTTTACCTGTTGGTCTGTCCACAGCCTCACCCCCCACAGAAAAGCTATAGGAGAGGCAAGATATGAACCCAGTTCCCTTCGGTCCCAATCAAGCAGCTTGTGCAGTAGATGAGCCTGGCTCAGGCTATGCCACCCCCTCGCTCCGAGCTCAAGGCTGCAATTCTCTAACTTGGAACGCAGTCACCATTGAGCTGAATTGCCCGGCAAAACTGTTCTGCTTGTTCTTGTGTCCTAACACCAGTCGCATCTTGTTGGTCAGGCAGGCTTTGTACAAAACAATCTGCGACACCATCTCCATTGTATCTTCAAGTGCCTGTAAGAGAAAAATGCGTGTGGCAGCGTGTCAACGCAAATCGGTGCCGTTGCAAAAGAGCAGCACAGCAAACTGCCACACGTATGGTTTCAGTGCGGATTTAGCGCTGCTTGCTCCTATTGCTGGTGGTGCTCAATATGCTTCAGTTTTGCCTTCCTCCTCTTTGTGTTCAAGTATAAGAGCCAAGACCCTTTGACTCCGCATGGGATATGTCTGGCAGCCCCCAAGCTCTGAAACGCTTTGCCAACAGCAGCATCTGGGTCTGTGCCTAGATGCCTGGCTGCTCTCCTATGCTCCCCTTAGCTATTCCACTTCTGGCTCTGAAATTGTGTGTGGGGCTAGTGGAGGGTAGTGGCACTGATTAGATTTTCATGTCCTTATTGCCTCCATTGTTCTGGGTAATGATCTGCTTCACTAATCTGGGCTCCCAGACACAGTATACATGTGCTAACAATCCAGGGTGGCGTTCTTTGAAATATTTCAGTGTGTATTGACTAAAAAAAGTCTGCTCTATAAATTAAAGATGAAGCCATTTACAAGAAATAAATAAATACATAAAACAACGGCTTTTACTTTCAACCCAGCTATGCCAAGTGCACGTTATAAGGCACAAGCTCGGGCAGTTAATCGTCAGAGTCCTCTTTGCTGAGGATTTTCCAGCAAACAGAAGTATCCCCCTGCAATTCTTGGTCTAAGGCAGTGATTCTCAACCAGGGTGCTACAGCACCCAGGGTGCCTTGAGATCCTTTCAAGGGCCAGGCGCTGTTTGCACTGTTAGGTGTGCAAACGTTATTCACAAGATAAACCCAGAGATTTCAAACAGGAATCCGTGGCATTAAAAATATTTGGTCCTGTTGTGGTCTGAGTTCTTTGCAACAGGAGATTTGCTCTGTTACTTTTCTGTAGTCAAAAAAAGAGTGAAAACTAAGAGCCATCATTTTCCAAGGAGTGCCTCCAGCCTTGAGTCTATTGAAGGGTACCTTGAGTCTAACAAGGGGTCCTTTTGAGCAGAAAAAGTTTGAGACTCATTGATCTAAGGGGTGCATTGGGATGACACAGACAAAAGGGGCTACATTTTGTCACTCACCCGTTGGGCATAGTGGCTTGACATTTGGTAGAACAAAATGAGACTGCTCTAAACATCGCTGCTGCTCATGTACAACAGACCCAAGGGTAAGCTTGATTGTTTCTTGGGATAAAGGAGAATAGACAGCATGTAGATGCATCGATATACACTGTCTTTGACTTTCACAACTGCTTCTGAAAGTTAGTCTAAGTCCATATTTAGGCATGAAGAAAAGAAAGTAGCCTTATTTTCAAAACTGCTGAGCTGCCAGTAGCTGCCATTGAACTCAACAGAGGAAGAGAAAGTCCTTGTATTTTATATTGCTATGGTTTCATATAATGCTTTTCTTAATGAGTCTATTTTAAGCCTTTTTGCTGGTAGAACCCTCATTTGAACAAAAAAAAAAAAGGAACAAAGAACAATCATCTTAACTATACAGCAATGTACTCTTACAATAAGTAAAAAATGCAGTGGGAAAGACAAAGTACTACTTTTACAAAACCCTGTGCCAAATCACAGGTTATACAATTTAGCTTTTTATTTGTACAGCCAACAGTGCTTTGTAGAGCAATCAGGGAAGATAATACGATCCATTTTAAATTCTCATTACTTTAAAAGTGTTGAATCTTCTTAAATTGTTTCAGGGTTAATTGAGAATTTGCTGTGCTACAATAGCCTGGGAATTGTTTAGACTGCCCTTGTTTCATATTTTTGCACATACCTTTGTTACGAAGTTATAAAACAACAATAAAAAAAGAAACAAAGACGTGAAATGAAATAATTATCAGCATCGTTACTTGCTATTCTAGCAACTCATTTTTATGGGAGATAATGCTCATCTATTGATTAATGTTTGAATGATTACTATAGAGCAAGTGCATGCTGGGTTGATGGACTGTATCGCTCACTATTCATTAGTGTCTACCTGCATCTCTTTGTTTGCATTTCCCCTAAGGGACTAATCCTGTGGAAGCTAGTGGTGAACATCCTGGTGAAGTTACCAGAAGCAGGCTACAGATAATTAGGCTGAATGAATGAATGACTGATAGTAAATATATTATCCATCAACTGTTTTTCTTATTTTTTGCAACGGGAAGTTCCAGAATGTATTTGGTTTCTTAAATTATTGGCAAGGGGGTTTTTTTGAATGTTTCAGTGTAGAATGGCTCAGAAAGAGTTAGTTGGGAATTTGAGGTTGCACTTCAACATTTTCACCCTCCTACACCCTGATTTTCTAACTGGATGTCTGTGAACAATCCTGTGTCCTTACCTGGAGCCCAATGAGGCTGGCATGGTTCCACGAAAGATCATCCTCTTGGAGTATGTTACAGGACTGTGATCTTGGTGAAGAACATGAAACCCAGTCAGATTTGTACCTCAAGTTCATTTGTGATTACAAGTGAAATTAGCTGTGGTTTCAAGGGCCCTTACTTATCATTGACAGGAATCACCAATCACCTACCCACCCACCCGCTACTCTAGGATATTATAGCAGTTATCATAGCAGCTATAATAAATGAAAAAAAACCCCACATATATTTGTAACGTGGTGGGATGGGAAGGGAAAGGAAAAGGGGAGGATTGGGATGAGGTCTTTCAGATTGCGTACTGATGGAGAGAGACCAGACCAACCAAGCATAGGCGGGTGCAAGTGACGAGGATTTCGGGGTGACCATGACCGTGCCCAGGGGAGACTCCCAGTGAGAGTCAGGACTGCCCAGTGGGTGCGGGGACTGGGGAGCCCAGATGGTTTACACGCACCTCCTGCTGTAATACATTAGGAAAGGCATTCTAGGGCAGCGGTTCTGGGCCTTTTTCAGTCGACGTACCCCTTGGTCTCAGTGTGAGACTTCATGTACCCCCTTTCAATGGGAAATTAGTTTTTATGTCAAACTACGTGTAATCATGTATTATAAAAATGGCAAGATACTCATACAAAGACTTTTTCATTTTAAACAAACTTACCCCCGATGAGGTTTCACGCACCCCTGGTTCAGAACCGCTATTCTAGAGGGTAAATTGGTATTTGACTCCCCCTACTGAAATCTGCAGGGAATGACACACGAGGCTTAACTCGCTTGAACGTGCCGGTCACGCGAACCCCAATGCCATGTCATGCACCGCACCAAAAAAAGGCACGTTAAAATTCTCAGGTGCTCTACATTAACGCCCATGTCATCTACACATGCCCTTAGGGTATGAGTAACTCTCCTGGGGATTGTGGGACTTCCTTTTTCTGCAGATGGGTGGTTGTGAAGACCAGATGAACTCTCAGGTGTTCATATTAAAGTAGAATTTGGGCCTAAGAATTGCGTTTTAATAGAACCCTCGTCCTCCGTCCTTCCTTGCACGTCCTTCAGTTTCTGCTTTCTTCATTAAGAGTTTCTTAAGTTAAAATCTCAAGTAAGGCAAGGCCTTTGTGTCTGAACAGTAGATTTTTCTCTCTTTTCTTGTCTTTTTATATTTCCTTCAGTTTTTTGCTGAGCTAGAAGCAGGTAATTTTCTGGAGGAAAAAAAAATATCATAACAAGTCTTCCTAAACCCAATATTAAGAACAGTGAATCAGGTTTCACCTGAAATATTCATCTCTAGTTTTGTTTTCACCTGAAGAGGCACAAATCTTGAAATTCAATTTCTTACTTTTTCCTTCTGAGGCAAACTTTGCTGAAATCAATGAGCATTTCCCTCTCTAAGGTACAAGCAAAAGCTGAGTCAGGCATAAGGGTTTGGCCTATCAATGGCTTTAAGTAAAATGTAAAGGGAGTTTTGTCTAGTATAACATCTTTGCACATAAGTAAAATTCAAATGATTTACGTTGAAGAAGCAGAATCTGGGGCCCAGAAACAAAAATCCTCTTTCACATTTACCAGGTTATGACTAGAGCTGGGTAAATAATGGGCATTGGGTTCTGTGATCAAACCATAGTTAGGAAAATAAATTATTTCCGGTCAAACTGAATATTTTAGAGGGTTTCAGTTAAATTGGGTTAACCCAAAACATTTTGTATGACTCCAGATGAAATATGTATTCCTATTTTCAAGTTATTTAACACTTTTTGTTTACTTATCGATTTAAAAATAAATTGTCATTGAGGTGATTGAAAACAAAATACAACTTCAAAAGGAAAAGGAAAGTTTCATTTGAAAATGTTTACACGCAACACTTTAGCATTTCAGAAGTGAAATGTGTTTTGGTATTTTGAATGTTTATACCACTTTTTTTGGCTGATACGATATATCACTTTTGACCCAAATTCACAAGAGTTTGGGAACTCTAGAACATAAGTTTACAACATTTTTCTGGGCCTGAATGACCTTGCTCAGGTCTGAGGTGGGTCAGTGCAAGGACCCAGCTACAGTTTCCGCCACTTCTCCTCACCTTTTGGCCACCGTGCAGCGTGGGCAAAGCTCTCCTCTTGAATGCTGCTGAAATCCTTGGCTCTGTGGGCTTGGTGCAGTGGCTTTGTGGGCTCAACCTGGCCTTTGGGCCATAGGTTGCCACAACCCGTGCTCTGAAAGCTCCATTTTCCTCCCATCTGTAGCCATGGCATAATGGAGGCTAACAGTCTGATTCTGATCTCATTTATGCCACCTTATGAATCTCCTCCTGAAGACAATGCAGTTAACTAGGGTTAAATGCAATTTAGACTTACGGCTTCACAGCTCTAACTCAGCAGGAATAATCCATTACCTCTGGAGGCCAATGATCATTTTTCCATTGACTTGATTTGGGATTTAATTTGGCCTGTTCACCTCATCCAAAGTCCATTGTGAGAATAAATATATTAATGATGTTGAGGTGTCCAGACAGTGTGGTAATGAGGACCAAGCAGTTATTCTGAGGTAGATGGAATATCTCAGTTACATGATACCAAGAGGCTGCTTTGAAAATAGCCTTCAGAATGATCTGTCTTTTAAGCTGCTGACTCTCAGTTCTTTTTTTTTTTCTTACCTGGCCATTTTATTTATTTTCTTGCTAACAATCTGGTGCTTTTGATTGCTGCCTTTGGGAGGTGGTTGCAATGATAAGGTTTTCTTGACAGCACTGCCTGTCTAGCTCACCTTTTAAATGGAGGCTTCTCTGAGTCACTGGGATATTGGCAGATACTCATAAAACAATAAACAGGCTTCATGTCAATAGCCTATAATTCAGAATGTCTATGGAAGACTTTATGGCAATTTATGACCTGTAAAGCAATGCATTGCAAAAAGATAAGTATCTTGCTAAAGTGTATATTGATTGTGTGATTGGAGCATCAGTTGGAGAGTTGATGCATTAAAACCTTTCATTAAAGAGGAAACTTGAGCCAGTTACTTCAAGTTTCTTCCATACCCTTGACTGTGAACAGAAATAGGTCCTGAGCCTGCAAATAAATATGCACATAACTTTACCCCAGTGAGATTATTTATGGTAGATAGGCTAACCATATGTGCATGTCAAGACCTAAATCAGTGAAGGCCAAACTTATCGGCAGGTGTGCCGCAAATTAGCTCTGTACTGTCCCTGAGTGCCACTATGTTCCCCTTCATCTACTTGATCTGCTGCTCTGTTTTCCACTTCCTGCTCTGTGCTCACTGCCCAGCCTGTTGCTCTGCTTTCTGCCTAATTCCTCCCCAGTCAGCCACACATCACATACAGAGGTTATCTGTACCTCTTTTGGCACACATGCCACAGGTTGACCACCCCTGACCGAAATAATGATGAGGCTGAAGGTCCCGTCTAACAGCAAAGTAGGTGTCAGGGCCCCTGGGAAACAAATCTTACAAATTTCTATTTAGACAACTATCTAGGTGGCCTAAGGGTTTGGCGATTGTGGCTATGAAACAGAATTCCAGATGAAATCAAACCTATACAGAGTTTCATCATCTTTAAGGAACATCATCCATTGCGATGACAGGTAGTAGAATAAAAGTCCAGAGATGACCAACAGAAGGCAGTCAGCACATGAGAGATCCGGCCTGCCTTTATTTAGTGCATTGGGGATGAATTTAGGTTTCTAACTTTGAGCACAGATGTTTAAAAATGCCAACCTTAACTTCCGCGTGTACGTTACTTTACTTGTAAACAGATTCTAACAATAATGACCTATTTCAAAAGTATAAGGTAGGTTTTAATTTATATTTAGGATGTAGAGATCCGCCTGTGAAAAGGGCAAAGCACTGTAATCCACTCATGTCTCAGTGTATGATCTGTGGATGGTTTTTTTTCTCTCTCTCTGCCTAGGTATTCTGTTTACAAGGATCCAGCAGGTTGGCTGGAAATTAACCCTACAAATGGTACCATTGGCACCACTGCCATCCTGGATCGTGAATCATCCTATGTCACAAACAACGTATATACTGCAGAGTTTCTGGCAATCGACAGCGGTAAGTAGTGATTTTTGATAGTACTCAGTGGAATGGAAATATATTCCATATATTTTTTTTCCCCTCCTGAAGACCCCTATTCCAATGATGTCAGCATGTGCTTAAATCCATTGTCATGTCATGCCATACAGTTATGGACCTACCAAATTCATGGCAAAAGTAGGCTGCACAGCAGCTTCTTTAATCTTGCACATTCCCTTGTGTGCCCCCCGCCCCCATACCAATTGGTGGAGGCCACATCCCCCCTTCCAACTCCCTCTTGGTTGGCAAGGAGGTGAAAACTGTGGTTTTAAGTATTTTTGCCTCCCAGCCAGTGAGCAACAAGCAGCAAGGCCATCAGGGCCCTGCAGCCAATCAGCAATGGGAGTCCACAGGGGAACCTGCAAGATTTGGTAGGTCCCTCCGTATAATCCATATAAGCACATGCTTGAATCTACTGCCAAATGGGCAGCTATGGGTCTAAGAAATAATTGTGGACAAAAAATATGGACAGGAAAGAAGTAAGGGAAAAGTTAGACTTCAAACTAAGAAGGCATAAGTTTGTGGCTAGGGTTTGGTCATTCATTCCTACACTAAGATTTCACCACTAGTAGTAAACCCTGCATAAATATTTTTGGTAGCAATAAATCATCTTTATCAGAGTTAATTTCTTTATAATATTTGAGCTGTTATTAAACCTAAGGCACCAAAATATCAATAACAACTCATCCTTGCTATGCTGCACTCTATCCTATTAAACATATAATGACAATGACAATAAAAACATAATTAAAAACCCTTGTTAAAATGCAATATTTTTACATCTTATATGGATTAAAGTTCCTTCTGTCAATCATAATCTAAATTAAAGGATCCTGTGAAAATTCACGACAAGTGGCTTTTGTAGCACATAAAAATATAGAGAAAACCCTGAACATTCCTCTGAGTCTCCAGAGCTGAAGGCATCAAATAAATAAAGGCTTTGTGTGTAATATAACAGCTAATGTGCTAACACTTTGCTACAGCTGCAGCTGCTTTAGCCCTGGTGATGAATTGTAAAGTCCTCCTTTAGCACATTTCTGTGCTGCCTGACTCAGCACAGGGAACATTTGCAGGTTTTGACAAGAAAAGGGAAACAGGTCCTGAAATGCAAAAGAAAAAACCCACTGAAGTGATTTACTTTATATGCTCATAAATACATTTTTTCGTAGGCAATTTCAACATTAAAAATATAGCATGAAACTTATTCCTTACCCAACATCTGCTGGTATTACATAATTTGTCAGAAATGGATCTTAATGAAGTGAAAGAGCATTGGAAATGAAATCTTATGTTGCTAGTGGGAAAATTGGGATTATGCTTTTCAGGGCCTGTGATAAGCTGAAGGGCAAAGCCACAGATGTTCCTGGGACAGAAAGCAGCAACAGAGAGTTGTAAGCAGGGGTGGGAAGCAGGGGGCGGTTGTCTCACCAGCCATCAGAGACAAATGAGAAACCAGAAAGTTCATGTGTCCAGCTGCAGGTAGCATCAAGGGAGGACGCAGGCACCGTGAGCGTCCTGTTCCTGACCACAGCAATTGAACACCTTGGTTTCTTGTGAACAGAACTGGATGGACCACCGTGCCGGGAACATTTTCAAGTGTATTAGCACACTATTAGCATCCAACAGTAACTGAAGTTTGTTAAGCCATGAAGCAGGCTGATGACTAGAAAAATGTCTACCGGTCTATAAAACGACGTGAAACTAGAGGGTCCTATGGGATTTCAGTAGAACCACAAGGCTGCTCCAAAGGAGTTCCTATCCTATTATTAAAGGGAATATGGTATATCCTAATCTATCTTCCGCCTTATACTTGAACCTCACTGGTGAACTCCAGACTCGTTGTAATGTGCACGTTTGCCTCATTAGTTGCGTGCCAATACCTCCATAATAACTTATGTGTCTAACCTTTTGTTTCTCTTCTTGCTTTGTACAAATATGTCAACAAGAGCATCTCAGAGCAAACAGTAATTTTATAATGTTCAGTGCATGAATATGAATATGGCTACACAGAGGATACTTTGACTGAAGTATCCTCTTACCATCTTACCATCAGTAAGATACTATCCATCCTCACACTGAGTTTATTGGATAACGGTCCTCTCTTGCGGAGTGTGGTGTGGTTCTACGATGCCTGTGGTACCAGTGACACTGCTCCTCCTCTCATCCCATATAGACCGGCTGCTAACAATGGTAACCGGAGAAATATAATGCTACTCAAATTTTCTAGATAATCATCAGTGGTGCCAAATTTGAAAAGGAATATTACGTTCCTGGCAAGCTAAACTATATGTGTAGCAGGGTGGTAAAATAATCTATTACAAATACAAAGCTCTTCCAGGACTTTAAAAGTGGGTTAAATTAACTGGAAAAAAAATCAAATGAAAATAGCCTGCATATATTCTGTAGAGCTACAGCCTCCACAAACTGAAATGTAAAGGCCATTTTTCTTTTCCAGTTAAGGAGGTAGGTTCTAGTTAATATCAGTGAACGTGGTTTGATTTTTACATGGTAGACACTGCTAGGGGAAGATTTAAAGAGGCCCCAAATGGATAGGGTGGTAAATTGAAAGCACAGTGACATTTCAGATACTCCAAATCATACATGTGCCCAATAGTCTTGGCACAAGAAGAAAGAGAAAGAGACTCTTAAAATAAATCAGAGAGCTTTTTATTCAAAGTCTGTGTTTTGGCACTCACTGTATGTTTTCTTTTTCTGCAGCCATTACACATGGCCACTGGCCAGCAAACCAGAGCAGATATTTATTTGATGGTCATTAAATGTGGATTTAATTTTGGCTAGAGCAAACAAGTTCTTTATCCATTAATGGCACATAACAGGGGCCTACTTTTCCTGTCATTAATATAGCCATTTAATTTGCCTTTGAAAAGGTAATGGACGGAGCTTGAACCATCTTTTCACCTCCAAGTCAAGGTGGAGGCCTCCGTGTTGGGAAACAGAGGTTGTCAATAGGCAGAGCTCCCTTCATTTCGATAAGAATTGGCTTATCGAAATGATAAATATATCATTTAAATAAAAATATAAGACTGAAAAATGGAATGCATGTGGTGAGAAGGGTCCTGTACTTTGTACTCTGATTTTGTGATGGTATATAATACCAACAAATAGATAATATTTATACAATCCCCTTGGGGCGTATTGAAACAGTATGTGTAACAGCCAATTTGATGAACAGGCCCTTTAATTTTATGCATAATAAAATATGACCTTTTATATGGAGGAAAATTCAGTTTTAAAATCCATTTTGGAATATAATATTATATTATATATAATACCAGTAAATATATCATATTTAGTGATGGTATATAATAGACCCAGGCTACAGGTTGTCCATCTGCCTTTAAATCATTGATATACAAGTAACTTTGTTTCTGCCGTTTTTACAAAAGGAGGCTAATTAAGGAGGCGACTTGAGTCCCACAGCACTTCGGAGTCACCAAGCCTAAATCAGGGCTGGTTCCTGCATGGGAGGGAGCTGGGTTGCCTACACTGTGCATGCCAAGAGGGGCCTAGTGAGGGAATGCCCAGGGGATATCTTCATGGCGAGCAGCCTCTAGGTCTGCAAACCATATGGCATTTGGCCCTACTGCCCAGAAGTTGGACAGCCCTGCTCTCAATCACGAAGTCAATAAAAGGGTGAGCAATCTAACCGTTCCCACTGATAATCATGGTACTGAAGACATCTTTAGCTACAGAAAAGGTGTTACCTAGAATGGGTTACAGTTGTCTCAAATTATTCTCTTAGAAATGGACAGCCTTTTCCGTATATCATATGGACAAGAGAGGAAGACAGGAAGGAAATTCAAAGCAATCAGTGGGTGTTTATAGATATGCTCCAGGAGGTTGGGGGGGGGAGGGCATTAATTAGAAAACTGCGCTAATTGAAAGCTCCTGATTGTCACGTGTATCAGCGTCCCTGTGCTGAAAAAATGGTGGCGGGGTGCTTTGAACTTAAAGCTTGTTTGACAAGCTTTAAGTTTAAAGCACCCTGCCGCCATTTTTCAGTGTAGGGACGCTGATACACGTGACGTTGGAGGCTGCTGGAGCGAGCTAATTTCCATGCTCTAGCAGACTTGATTAATCGAGTCTTCTCCGACGCATTGGATTTACAGTGTGTCGGAGCAGCCTCCCTGCATGTGCGTAAGTGCCAAGTGTCTTTGTTTCCACTCCCTCCACCCCCTTGATTATAACCTGAATAAAAGCTCATTGAACTCAGTAGAATTCAATGGGCTTCAGCGCAAGGGACCAATCGAAGAGCATTTTGTGTATCTGTTTAATGTCACAAGTTCCAGTGGGGGGATAAAACTCTGGGCTTTCTGCTGGGCAGTTGTCTATATATGCCAGGGGGCAATATTTCAGACTCCTTCACTTCTCTTCAGTGCACAAGTGTCCTTCCCAATAGGATGCTGCTATTTTCACTGCAGGAAATGACAATTAGTAGCTGTGTTAGATAACTATATGCTAGTCTCCTTCAGCATTGCCAATTTACCTCCAGGGAAATGTAGCCAGAGTGAATTGTTTTGTTTCCACTGCATACAGTCCCCTTGGGGCTTATTGAAACAGTATGTGTTACAGCCAATATGATGGACAGGTTCTTTAATGTTATGGATAATAAAATATGACCTTTTACATGGAGGAAAATTCAGTTTTAAAATCCATTTTGGAATGAACATTCTAATTTGCTTCATATTCCCTTGATTTCTATAAAGGTCAAGACAGCATCTTTGGAGTTGGAAAAATCTTTATTAAAAGCTTGTGTGGATGTGGATGTAAAATCTCTGGTCTGTTAGAAAAGAAATTAAATATTGGCGGGAAATACGGAGCAGAGTTAACGTATTTAAGTGCCATGAACTGTGTTTAATTGGAGAATGGGGCATATAGAGGTTTGAGCAGATTTGAAAACCTTGAGAGGTTTCCTTTCATTAAAGGAACTCGCCATTTTTTCATCCTTTTCTGCCTTATTAAAAAGTGCTAATCACCAGAAGACAGCATCGCTACTGCAAAATGTAGTAGTCTGCAGGATACATGATACTTTTAGGGCATGGTATCAACTGATTTCACAAAACTGAGCTAGAACAAGCTTCCCAGGAAATTGTAATGCTGAATATATTTCAGTATTTTTCAGTAATAAACTGAAGTATTACAGCAGTTATAAACTGACTCATTCTGGGTGATTACCATAAAATAGAGCAGCTAGCTGTTTTAATTTCTCCTGTCAGGTCAGTCATGCTGAAAGCTCTGCAGAACAGTCTTTCTTACTGGATTTTGAAATTTCTGTTTACAGTTCAGAACAAGAAGCAGGAAGCAAGGGTTGAAAAGCAGAGAAAGGAGCTTAACTTGAGACCTGGAAATGCCTCCTGGCATTTGGTGGTATCAGGGTATTGTGGAATGGCTCGGGTCTCTGCTTTTCTGTTGCCTGAACTTAACAGTTATGGTAATTGTTGTTGTCTCTTGAAAAAAGCCATTGGTGGCAGCTTGATCCCTGGAAAATAGCATGGGCTACTCAGGGATGCTGATAGCAGACACTGCGGCTCAGCTCTGACTTCTTGGCACCACTTAGGCATGCTGCTTAGGGGAAGCAAAGAGGCTGAAAGGCACCCAGCTTTCTCCAGCAGAGGAATTCCCTTACTGTAGAGAAACTTCTTTTTTGGTACGGTTATGTCAGCTGTTGGCCCTTCTCCTCTCAGCATGGAGGCCTGTTGGGAGTGGGTTTGGGAATGGCCAGAGACCCACGTTCAACCTACACTTTGCCAGCGTAGGCTCCATGCAAGACTCAGCATCACCAGCAGAGCTCACCCCAGCCTCTTGGCCTTGGGATCAGAGCTACCACCTGATGTCTCTGTGGGCCTAGCAGTATGCCGACACATCACGTAATTGAGTCCATAGCGATGAGTCTTCAGGAACTCCAGGTAGAACTGGATCAGAAACAGTCCCAGGTCTATGAGATGCTGAAAGCCCTCCGTTCCTCTTCTTCCAGGCAGCAGAACGTGTGTAAAATCTCACCAGAGGTCACCAGCACCCCAGACCATCACAACGTTATCCAGGTTATAACTCATTAGACTCCTCTACTTATAAATGGACCAAATCCCAGCCACTTAGGTGACGCATTTGTACAGCCGGCATATGTGAATGTATACAATCTCTTTGGATTCAGAAAAATTGCTGATTTGTAGTATTTGTGCCCTACCTGACATCACAATCCTCAATTTTTTTACATGATAAACATTCCCCTGGCAATTTAACACACAGTTATGAAGAAGAATATGATTCCTAGCAAAAAATGAACTGGAGGAACTGGCGCTCTTTTAGAAACAAAGATCTCAGGTTTATTTTAGCAATTCAAGGGGAAAAGAAAATGTAGGTCTTCAAAGATTGGTTTGCCTGGGGGTTTGTTTTTTTTTCTTCTTTTTTTAAATGGCTTATTTGGCTGAGATGATGTAGTTGGGGCTGGTCCTGCCTTGAGCAGGGGGTTGGACTAGATGTGACCTCCAGAGCTCCCTTCCAACCCTCATCTTCTATGACTGTAAGTTCTAACGTTAGTGTTTTCCTTGTTTTTAGCAGCTACTTTAACTAACTCCAATCTTTTCAATGTCTTATTTGCTGCGCAAGCCTCAACATTCCCATTCATGAAGAAGAAAAATTATCATTTGGTACTATGCCTAATAATGAACAGAAAGAGACAATGCCGAGGCAAGAGGAAAACTGGAGTAACAAAGAGATGCATAACAATTTTCAATTAGAATTTCTCTTTACATGTATCTAACCTGTCTTCTTGCTTCATGATGTATATAATTAAATTACCACAGATTTGATTCCACCGAAAACATGTTATTTTGGAAGAAATTGGGCAATTAGTTGCTATGGCAACCCAATTAAGCCAGCTTTACACCCCTTATCTTAATTGCTGTATTAATTGAGAAGAGAAAATAAATTGACTACTCATCCTTTTCCTGCCATTTTAAATTCCAGTAAAATATGAAATGCACACCAAATATTCTTTAAATTTGTCATCATGGACTGATGATTAGAAAAAGAAATTAAAATACTGAAAACAGTACTTAAGACGGATGGCATATGTCAGTAGCAGTTTGATACAGTGAAAGAACTGTGCTTTTTTTAAATGTAATTACTCAAAAAGACGATCTGCATATATTATTTGAAGGAAGGAGGATAACCATTTAGGACTATTTGTTTTGATTCATTGTGAAACAAGATGTCTGGCTACTTAATACTTAAAATAATAAATTATGAATTTTGGTTTATGGAAAAATTGGGAGTTACCTCTTGCAAAGTGTTAGAGGATTGCATTAACGGCCTCTTAGGGTCATACTCTAATTCATGATTAGCAGCATTTCCTCTCTCCATCCCCCTGACTTCAGTGGGACCAGTTGTAGGTCTGAGCATGTCCACAGCAATAACTGGAACACATTCAATGACAGCATACCTCTAAATTGCATCAGGCAATATCGAAGCACCACCTCCTGTTTAGTAAAACAATTTGCGGAGAGTCCCTTTTGTTATCATGGAGGGGGGCGGTCTAGCCGAATGTTGGTAAGAGAGACGGTTAAAGCCTTGGAGCAGGAAAAGAGTCTGAAAATTCAGCATAGATTGTTAAAAATCATCTGATCGTACAGCGTGAAATATTGCTTTCAAAAGCAGAGTCTGCTGCATACCTATTTCCGGAGAACATATGCTGCTCAGCTCTTCAGTGGTTGCATTGTGTCACTGCGCGGCTCACCCCAAATGCTTTTGGATTTTTGAAGTGTTCCTTTCATTCCTCTCTGCCCTTCCTTTCTTGACAACATTAAGTACAACAAACGAATACAATAAAGCCATGTGGAGAGCATGCCTTACAGCAGGTAAGCCCTTGTCTCCTTTTGAGGCCAAGCTGAAACTAAGAATTCATGAGCGAGTGAGTGAAAAGATCCAAATCAATGCCAGAGGTCAAGAAGGCCAGCTCAGTCCCATGTTGTGCTCTTAGTTATTTGGATATAAATCCAAAATAACTGGATTTCTTCTGTGGAGTTGCTTCAGATTTGAATCGATGTAACTGAGATAACAATGCTGGCTCCTAGATGTATAAATATCAACTTGCAGTGACCTTATTAGTGACGGGGGATAAAAAAAAATTAACTGTGGCAAGATTTCCTGAATCCAAATTCACTTGCTGAAAATGTGAGGAAGTTCCTTTTTTTCTTAATACGCTAAGTAGACAAACAGCAAACGCCAGACTTGATGCTTTGTTTTGTGGCCGTACAACTCCATCGACATCAGTGGAGTTAAACTGGTCTCAGCTGTTGGAACCAAGTACCTTGAGAGATTATTTCAAGCAAGTTGTGGGTCGACACAACTATTTGCAAAGAAAGCAATGGAAATATTCTAATTTCCAGGAAAGAAATAGTGGTTTGTAGACATGACAGAGTTCTGAGCCCCGTTGGCTTGACAAGAAATCTATGTTGAAAGCCAAATCTTTCTTTACGTGCATGCGACTGGCTTGCACTGACTGCAGTGGAAGTCTGGCACATCCATACACCAGAGGGTAAAATACTGCCTTGAGTTTTAAATGGCTTTGTAATTTCTGCCTAGTGCACACAATGACTTCGATAATATATTAACTTGATAATTCTGGAAGCATAATTTAGTAGGAAGAAATACATGCTGAAATCTTTCTACCATTTGTAATTTGTGTGCGATAGAGGCCAGTTCATGTGCCATCCATTCTTCTTGATACTGCTCTGGCTTCAAGCTAAACCGTGCCTTAGATCTCTATAACAGTTGGATCCTCTGAAGCGGCTGAAGTTTCATCTTTAGGAATTTGATAAATAGTGCCAGAGCAACAGGTCTCCTTCAAAAATAATTCAGTAATTCTGATTAAAATGGCCTTGTTCCTAATTGTCACTGATAAGAAATTGTTATATAGAAGGGATTTAGATAAGTGTTCCACAGCTCTAATGACAGAAATGTAGGCTATAAAACACTCCAGACTTAAACACCAAAAATTGCATGTACGTGAGTCTTTGATACTACACGTTTCTAAATCTAAGCAAAAATATGCAGCCTCGTTAATGATCTTGTCTCTCCCTTTTAACACTGTACCATTTGTCTGTATGGTATTTCCCTCATTAGTTGATTATGTTTTGATTATCAGTGCTTTGTTCCCCTGCTATGCCACAAAACAAATGATGTTATTTACAGGTAACCTGACTCATCTGATTTAGTCAAAGCCTGTTACCATGTGACATGGGCAAGCATCTTCTGTATTTTTCAAGACCTGCTTCTCCATTGCACAGTTTGCTTCTCTCATCTTTAATCAGGAGCTGATAGAGACATTTCTGTTTCACTTAATTTTTTTTTAATGAGTTTAGGAACCTAAATGGGACTTAGATGGAAAGTAGGAGCCTGAGTTCCAAAGAGCACGACAGCAGGCACCAAGCTCATTAAAGGCCTTTGTTTGCAGCTGCAGAATTCCCTAGCTCTTTACAGAAAGACTTCTGTGCAGTGCCGTAGCAAGGCGGGGTGGCAACCGTTTTGGGTGCCGAAGTGAAGGGGTGCCAACAGACGCCCAGGTGGGGCATGGGATGGACCTGCAAGTGGCTTGTTTGGGGTGGCATGGGGATGGGGGGAAGGCAGCTCCTGCTTCTGCATGTACTTCCCAGGCAAGCATGGGGGAGCGGAGGCATGTGCCCCACCCATCCCATCCCATCCCGGATCAGTGTACGGGGTGAGGGTGGGCTGCTGCTGCGGGCTTTGCCCCGGGCACCAAACCCCCTTGCCACGGTACTGCTTCTGTGCATTCTCAGAACAAATGCCCATGGGGCACCGAGGTAGGCCACCGTGCCTAACTCCCTGCAGAGAACCACTGCAATTCAAATTCTTGCTGGGAGCCACCCAAACTCTGCTAAGACTCTAGAAAATAACTGGATAAAAACCACAGCTAACTCACACAGATAGCACTGACTTTGGCTCATATCCAGTGCTAGAAGGGCTGCCCACCTGTTGCTCAGGAGCCTTGTGGTTAGGCTGCTTGGCCAGCTGTAGGGAACATGGGATCTAGGCCGGCCAGGTATTTGGAGTCTTCTTCTCCACCTCACCATTTTGACTTTTTGGACTTTTGAGCAAAACACAGGTTTTGACTCCTCCTTAGAGCAGGGTGCTAATTGGAAAATCCCTCTCGTAGGAAAGTCCAGCCCTTGTTTTGACCCCACGTTGGGGCAAAGAGTCGAAATACTGTACCACGCTCTTTCTCGCAATTAAAAGTTCTGGAAAAATTCAACAGGGAAATAGCAGAACTTTTCATTTCGAGTCAGTGCAGTAGGAGGTGCATTCTCCCATGGTGGCCTGTTGCTTCATGGGATTGTAGTTTATATGTTCTTGTGGGCCAGGTTCCTTGTCTAAGTTAATAAGGATGTCAAGAAGATGTTGTCCACCGGGGGACCCAGCCTCTAGGAGAGAATGGGATAATGGAAGCCCCCCCAACTACGATTTCCGCAAGGCAGCAAATCACAAGGAAGCGCAACAAAGTGACATTGTGGTTCTGTTTAGTGGAGTGAGCTGTTTTGATTTCAGAAACTGCATTTCTTTTCAGATTACTGATGTAACATAGGTATTTTATTGTATTATTAGATTTCTATCCTGTTGCTATCTCTTTAAAATATGCCATCAGAAAAGCAGAATCTCATCTCAGAATAATGATCCCCTGCTGCTTCGTAAACACCGAAGCAAATCCAAAGCATTTGTCTTCCAAGCAGGAGACGACGATCATGTGACAATGTTGCATTGCAATAACTTCATTTCAATTAGAGCAAATGATTTATGTAGATTTATTATTTCTGATGGATGTTCGCAGGGCGGAGTGGCATTTGCTGATGATGTCATTATTTACTCTGCGCTGCAGATTGGTTTTGTGAGCTGAGCTGCTGTATCAGCTAATCATAGACCAACTTGACAGAAAGCTATTTTCAAGAAAGAAAAAGGGGATGCTACGCTCTTATTAATGTATTGATCAGGAATTCAGTCATGATTAGCTGGTGAACATGCTGTTCTGTGCAAGGCTTGATATTTTGCAAAATGTTTTCCCAGTCCATGCCCATCATTTTTACGTACAGGCATAACTGATGTATTGGAGGCCTCCCGATAACTAACTGGTGGTTCTCATGCAGCTGTCAGAACTCCAACTACCTTTAACTGTCCAGCTGGAAGTCTGTCTTCAAATCCATTGCCACATACTTAAATTGAATAGAAAACATTTCTGCAGCTGAGTTACACTTTCATAAGAATCGCAGTTTCTTAAGAAGCACCATATGATCCCACATGACATTAAATTAAAATATCAATATACAGCAACATCCAAAGGGTCTATTTTGAGAACATTCATTTTCAAACCACTTATTTTTCTGTAACCACATTCATTTGCACTTGATAGAACTAGAATAAAATGTTATGCTGTTTTCTTATCGTAATAGCCCCTTTCATTCTAGGCTCTAGCTCCCAGACAATGGACCTTGTCGTGCAATATGTAGCCTGCACCTTCAAGCCATGATGCGTACCCACCAATCCTTTTCTGTTTTCTGATGGTTGCATCTTGCAACTACACTAGCTGTTGCTTAAGTGACAAGTGATTGCAGAAGCTTTTTATGTACTTCAGTGTTGGGACATAAAGATACTACTATACATCATGCATTGCAAAGGTATAAAGCATAAGCTTCCCATTGTGGTATGATTTGGTATTCTCTGGAATTACTGACAGAGGGTCCAAACTCATGAACCTTGCTTAATTTGGAAAATCTTTACTCAAATGAGTATCCCCACTACTACTAAGAATCACTTAGAACAGTTGCAAGGGTATGGCTCCAACTCAGTAATGCTTATAGCTGATGCAGGCTCTCTCATCTTTCATGTGGAATTAAACTAACTTGGGGGTGAACCCTGAGGATCCTTATACTAATCGCCCTTACTCACATGAGTAGTGCCATTAAATTGAATTTTGTATCTTGTATGCCGACCAGCAGGAATTTCAGATGGTTTCACTATCCTTCAGGCCCTATGCAGGCACCTAAATGTTCAAAGTGTTCAGCCCCAGCAGTCATTTCAGTGATTAAACAGGACCTGAGCCCTTTTGCAAAGCTGTTCCCAAGAGTTTGGTAGGACTGAGACCTTTAAATCCTGGTTTATGCATTAATTCAACTTCTAATGGCAAAGTTTTACAATATCTATTGAAAGAAATCTTATTTTAGAATTAAAATATGCTAGTGAGAGGCGTTCATTTCAAAACTGTTGCCAACTGGAGATCATGGGGTTTTGAATGGTTTTTATATCAAAGGCATAATAGTGTCAAATATATAAAAGCCGTATATTCCCAGTGGATATGTTGTGACCATTTTTCTTTGACTCACTTCTTGTTGCATTTTTATGGCAGGCTTGTTAACAAGCTTCAATTTATGGCTTTGACATTTGCTTATTTTTCTTTTGAAAGTCTTTATAAATCAGGAAAACATTTTGTTTAAGTCTTTATAAGTAAAATGCTCTGAGAGTAAGTCATTGAAGTGGACAAAAGCAATTTTCTTCCTCTCTATTTGTGCATATTAGTTGCCTAGTCCATAAGCTGTATACAAATAGCGATGCATAAGCAAGGCAGAGAAGTATATGGCCACATCTGCATTTGACCAAAGAAAAGTATATTTATAATACCATTGAGTTCTTAATTTCAAAAAGCTGATTTCTATATTACTGACTTCAGAGGCAGATAAGGAGGGCAGCGCGCAAGACATTATCAGTCCAGTGTGGAAATAATGCATTCAGAATTAAAGACAGCAGTTTAATTAAGTGCATGAAAGGCTGACTTTTATGATCATATTTCAAATACTCAAATGTCTTTTCATCCATTCTGCCGTACGACTTTACTTAATAACATATCAAGAACAAAAAATGTATTGGAGTCTTTCTGCAAATTCAATTAGTTCAATAAAAAGTGAAAAATAATTTATTTTTCATTAAAAAGAACTCAACCCTCACCCTTGTGATGACAAAGAGAAGGGAAAAAAACCGATGGGACTGAAAATTCTGCCTTTGTTATGCATTTGTGTTTCTGAAACAAATGAAGTGTCACTATTAGTAACATTTGTCATTATAACAACTAATCACATTATGTTACAGTGAGTAGTCTGTCGAGCCAGACTACGAGGTGTTTACTTTCTTCCTTCAAATGTACTGCCACAATCAATTGGTGATTTTGAAGTTGATCCTGCCATTATATGCAGATTAATTATACTAAATAGTACCACTTTTCCTGCTGAATTTTAAAATACCATAAACCATCACACTAGAAGTTCAACGGTTAAACATAGCCTCCTGTCTCCTCTCTGCATCCTGAGGGGGTCTGAAGTTAAACAGAACCCAGAAATCACAGATTTTTGCTATGGAGAAAATGCTAGGTGTCGGAGGTAGGTAAGAAAACCTGGATCCAAAGAAATGTTTGATTTCAGTTGGGGACAGCCTTATTAGGTATCACAGCATCTAAAAGAGGAAAGGTGTTTTTAAAAACTTGAGACCAGCTGTCAAGGGGAGCCGGATTTCAAAGGGACTGGAAATGAGATATTGAGCTTTTAACTGGTATAGCAGGTCACTGGTTCAACCATGGCATGCATCAGTAGTGACTGGAAGTTATTACCACTTGTCAGCTCTTTCCTGACCTCTGCGAAATGAGATGGTGGTCTTCGTCCTGTTCCCAGTGGGTGGACGTCTGCATTACGAATACTTCCAGCACCACGGCCGCTGTGTCGGTCGCTGAATGGGAGCTAAGGCTGGTTTGGGGGGCATGGTGAATAAACAGCTCTTTCGTGCCTGAAGCAGCTTTGTCCAGTCGGGACTGAGATACGCCGGCAGATAATTTGTAGAAGCTTGAACGGCCGCTGCTCGTTCTGTACTACTCTGGGTAAATAAGGGAGATCATTCAGCTGACAACTGCACATCTGCTAAGTTAACTAAAAATGGTCCACAATTCAAGGCCCTGGATTTAAAATAACTAGGATCTAATTCCAGGGAAAGCTCCCTGGGGGCATGGACGGCCTCTCACTGTATGTCTGTGTACAGGAATTTTTCCTTTAGGCTTGGATCTCACTTATATACCTTCATCTGATTTTGACCCCATAGAATAGATGAGTTTTATTAGTGGACGTTAAGAGCCATGAACCAAAAAGATGACAAAGTCAGTAGGGAAATACAGAGGGATGGGGGTGAGGAGGGGAATGCAACTCGGTTATAGAAAATACAGTGTTAGCCAACTAACCCTGGGGGGATGGCACACTTGATCTTAGCCAAAAGGCTGAGAAGCTATTACACAGCAGGCATATCTACATGTGCAAATGCTGTGGGGTGGGTTTGCTCTAGAGGAAACTAACCTAGGGCAGGGGCGGGCAATTATTTTGGGCAGAGGGCCGCTTACTGAGTTTTGGCAAGCCACCGAGGGCCGCATGACAGGCAGCCCAGGGCAAATAAATATAATTTTCTAAATTTTTTAGGGGCCCCGCGGGCCAGCTAGAATGGCCTGGTGGGCTGCATCTGGCTCCAGGGCCACATTTTGTCCACCCCTGCTCTAGAGTAAACCCATCCTGGGCAGGTGTCTACATGTGCTGAGATTCAGGAGAAAATTTGCCGCTCTTGGCAGTAGTCTGCTCCTGCTCCCTCCAACCCTGCACTGGCCCCCTGCATAGACGGTGACACTTACCTTGCAGTGATTAGCAATACTATGCAAAGCTTTTCTCATGGCGCAGCAGCCACCTTAAAGGAGATTTGCTTAGATTAACGCTCTTCCCCGTGGTCCATGCACACCAGATTCTGAAAATACAGCACTATCTTGTAAAAGTGACTCTTGGGCTTATTATGTCGATAGCATTGCTGTCCTTTTGTGAGCACCAAGGTATGTACCAATGGCAGTATGTCCTCTGAAAGCTTGGGTTCATAAGCATACGCTTGTTTTTTTTTACACAGGCAACCCTCCTGCAACTGGTACAGGGACTTTGCAGGTTACCCTGGAAGATGTCAATGACAATGCCCCGTACATTAAGCCAACTCTGGCAAAAGTCTGTGATGATGCAAAGGATCTCAGGGTAGTGGTTTTGGAAGCAAAAGATGATGACCTTCACCCCAATACAGATCCATTCAAATTTGAACTGAGCAAACAGGCTGTCCCAGATAAAGTGTGGAAAATCACCAAGATTAACAGTAAGTCTTGCATTTTTATCCAGTTTTGGGGTCTTGTGTCTCCTTGTTCCGTTTCTATTTTGGGAGAGGTTCTGAGTTTGCTTTGTTTGAAACCCTCAACAAGCACAATTCAGCAAGAGTTTTGCAGATGCAGGTCTCACCTGGCTAGCCCCTCTCTGATCTTTACAGCTGTCGGGACTGGTGGGTGAGCAGTTTTCAATGAAGTGCCTTTTAGAAATGATGGCTTGGTAGGACATTGATGACACGGCAACAGACTCTGGCTTCCTCGCTGAAATTTGAATTCTTTTTCTTCCCAAAGACTTCGCTCCACCTGCCTCCCGAAGTATTTCTTTAAGCAGTAATGGGGCCCTGTAATTTTGTAGGACCGCTTGCATACGTAAGACATGCAGGGCAATTTTACAATGTAGCCGTCTTATCCTATGATTTAATTGGCCTTAATTCAGCAAGGGACTGTACAGTGTGCCTAACTTCATGCATTAGAGTGGTCCCCACTGGAGTCTCTGGAACTAATTACGTGTCAGACAGTATCATGCAGATCAGGGATGATATTGCAGGAGGAGAAATCCAAGCACGTGCCAAAGAATTGCAGAATATTTCTAGGGCAGAAAGCAAGCACGAAGATTTGTGCTTCTGGGGGTTATTGTTTTTAATTTAGATTATTTCTATCGCTTTTTGTTTTGCTGAGCAAACTGTTTAGCTCCATCAGCATTCTCCACCCCTTCCCTGGTACGAACTCTTCTAGCAGTTCACTGCAAAATCTTTCCCCATCAGTATAAACCTCCAAGCCCCAAATATTATTCCAAATATTAGATTCTTGAGACTTGAACTCATCTTGACTGCCTTATGCTGTACACCCTTACCAGAGACAAGGCAATAGTGTCTTTTCTGCAATATGGTAGTTGATACCACAAAAAAATGAGGAGGCCACAAACTATCTGAGCTCATGTAGCAAACTAATGTGCTACCTGTATGTGCAAGCACCTTGCTGGTTTTAATTCATAGCCACTGATTTCCACGGTTCCATATATGACTTCTGAGTTTTGTTTTCAACCCTGCAAATTGAAAGCAAAAGCTGAGGCAAATGAGCAAGCTTCACCCAGTTTGACAGTTTTGCTAGATTATTTTTCAAAGCTTTAAATTGCCCCAGGTTCACTGAGAGGGTTGGTGGACCAGCTGAACGTGGCAGAAATTTGTTTTTCGCAATGAGAATCTAATCTGGTTGAGATTTATGTGTTTTTGAGAGTCTGTTGCAAACATTTCTCCAAGATGAGCCTAGGTATTCTTAATTAATCACTCCAATCAGCTTTTCCCTCTAAAACATTAGCCAGCACTGTAGCTTCTTCAGAAGCACGTAAGTTAGGAATTCATAAAGCTAAGGAAGGTAAGAAGTCTACAGCCTGCTGTTAAAAAAGAAAATCAGGTCCAGTCAAACCCAGGACCATTTTTACTGGCATCTTAATTTCTGACAGGCGCCTGTGGCTTTGATACTGCTGCTGTTTGTGAGCATCTTGCCCTGGACTTCTCTAATGTAGCAGGATCAAAATCTGAATTAAAACAACTGCACAGTTATAAATTCACTTTAGCATATTTAGACTATTCCAGATAATGGAATAAATGGTCTGACTCCTGTTTCTTATTCACAGCATATTGCAGGAGTGTTCACTGGTGTTTTCTGGCCTGGTTCCTGCTGTTGCAATTCCTGCAGCTGTTTTACTGTGTGTGATAAACTTGAAAATGTTATCTAACCCGAGCTTTTAACATGGCTTAAGACTTAAATTTGTTATTTTTTTTGGTGTGTCCACTTTCAGAGCAGGCTATGAAATATGTGCAAATAGCTCCCAGCACACGAACTTCTATGAGCTTTCAGGTAGAGTGTGTCTTGAGGACCCAACCCTCAGCCCATTAAGGAGACATGGAAGATGGACCAGGTCCACAAAAACAATGTCAGTGCTCTCTGTCCTGTATTCACATTCATTATATTTACCTGACTGCTAACAAACAGCCAACCCTGCTGACCATTGTAAAAGAGGCAGTGATTGGTTTACCCCCTGCTTTCCCTTACCCTTTATAACAACTCAGGTTAGGGAAGCACCTGATAACAGGTCCCATGTCCACTCCCAACTTCCAGACCATAACTTTGGGTAGAAGGCATCTTATTACCTCCCTTCTCACTGGGCGCCTCTACACATTCATTAACATGCCGTAATTACAGCACATTAAGTTTAGTACCTTTGGGTATTTATACACATGCCTTTCTGTCCCAAGCCTGCCAGAGATCCGCTACTTTGGAGCAGACTCAATTGATCGAGTCCTGCAAGAAATCCAGACTCGATGAATCGAGTGTGCTCCACACATGAGCTGACATGCACTGTGCTGTGCAGTTGTTTAAGTGGCAAAATGTGCATCAACGTGCAGAAAATGGCGGCAGCGCACTTTTGAACTAAAGTTCAAAAACACACTGCCCCCATTTTCTTCATGCTAATGTGAATCTTGCACCTGATACAGCTGCATGCATTGCAGCGCCGGGTGTTTTTCAAAGCACCCAGTGCTGTGGCGCTTGCATGTGTAAAAAAGCCCTGTACCTACAGATATTACTATAATGTGCCGTAATCGGCACTACTGTGCATTAGCTCCGGTGCATGCTTTTTTGGTGACTAATGCATATTTTTTTGGTGACACTAATGCACGGTAGACTAATTCTACTGCATATTAGTACATCAGCCTGGGTTTTTGCCTGCCGTGCTAATGTGCAATAGAATTAGCCTACTGCGCTCAAACCATTTCTTGTGGACAAGCCCACTGTGTGAGTGATGTAATCTAGCTGCTAATTGGTACACTTATTTCCACTGGAATTTGCCTGCTGACATGCTTTGACTAGAGAAATCATACTTGTGTAAAAGTCCTGAAGCTTTTGAAAGCCCTTGCTTTCCTGGTGTCATGGAAGGTATTGACCATTATCCCTCAACTCTGTCTGATGAATTCCTGTGACTGAATTTGTTACCAGATTCTCTATGCTATGTATAATACTCCTTTTCCCCTTTAGTTTCCATGGGTAAGTGTGGTATGTGGTTGTGTGGCTTGTTCATTGGTCCTTCTTATTTCCCCTTCCACCCCACCGTCAGTTGGGGCTCTCTAATTCTTGTGTCCTCGTTCTTTGCAGACACTCATGCCCAGGTCAGCCTGCTTCAAAACCTGAAAAAGGCCAATTACAACATCCCCATCCTGGTGACAGATTCTGGAAAGCCACCTCTGACTAATAATACAGAACTGAAAGTACAAGTGTGTTCCTGCAAGAAATCCAAAATGGACTGCAGTGCAGCCGATGCCCTTCATATCAGCATGACCCTAATCCTCTTTTCAATCTTCAGTTTATTTTGTAAGTTTTTCTGAATTTCACTGAAGTCGTATTTAGCTGCTGGTTCTTGCAGTTGATTCTGTTATGCATTCTTATATGAAAACTCACCCAAGGGAGAAGTTAATTCATAAAGCCATCTACAAGCCCAAAGTATGACAACTGCATTTGTTGAGGAAGTACCTATATGAATGAGGAGGGGAGATTTCTTTTATTGTTAAGGATAGAAAGGCAAGGAAATGCCTCATTTTCAAATTAGCAGTTGATTGGAAATTGAGGCAATAGTTTTTAAGTAAAATCAAAGAAAAAGAAAACTGAGAAGTAGCCGCATTTTTAACTGAAGTGTGAGACATTTTCTTTCATCTCTTCCCTAACTTCAATTCAGAAACAGAAACGGGAGATTAAAGGTGTTCTTGTAACTATAGCTGTTCTGGGTCACCATGAAAATGAGTACTGTCTGCTTCAATCTATTCCTCTGTACAAAGTGTGCAAGCAACTGGAACACAGGGAACTTATTCAAGGATCTAAGCCTATAGACATCTAAGATTGATAGTCTGGAGAATTGCAAGTCAAAAAAAGAAGGGGAGAGCTGATGTGTTAGGGTAAATTTCAAGGGATTGTCTCTTTTTGATGCTCCTGAGTAGACCTTTCTCAAACAGCCTTGACAAACACATAATTTAAAGTGGGAGACAAAAGAATAAAACATTATATTTAACAAACAAAATGACTCAGGGAGTGGGATTCCCAAATCCTCATAATAGACTGCCCTGGGGAAACTGCTTTATACTCTTAGGGCTAAATCCCATTTACTTTATGAATCTAACTGGCATGTACACAGCTGCATATCTGCAATTTTGGGCATTAAAATGCAATTTGGGACTCAGTGGGCATGTCTACACATGTACTTACACATGTCCAAACTTGATGCACCTTTGTTTAAGGTACATTAAGGCAATTTAGGTATGCATCTACATGTGTACACATGCTAATGTGCATTAAGGTGTATTAGATTTAGGCTGGCTTAGCTAAATCGCATTAGCGCATGTGTGGCCATGCTAATGAGCATTAATGCAGCGCATGTCCATTGATGCTCATTAAGCATTTACACATGGGCTTAGCTATCCCATCTTAGATTTGGTACTTAAGCAGGTATCATATTTAGGTGCAATTAGCCTAAAGTCACTATTTTTAAGGCAGGGCATGCATGTGTGAACATGCACCTTTAATGTACCTTAAAAATGGTGATTTTTTAGGCTAATTCCACTTAAAAGTGTCACGTGTAGACAAGCCCAGTTTTTCCAGAAGTGAGGGAGGAGAGCTAGCCTACCAGTTTGCCTAGGTTCTAGGTTCCTCCTTGCCTCACCAAGAAAGGGTTTGAACCTCCTCTCCACCCCACCTCTTGAGGCTTACTTGGCACATCTTGCATGTAATATCCATTGTCTAAAATGGATAAAAACCACTAAGGAGGTTTGGCAAGGTGATGCCACGCTAGAACCCAGAGCCACCGCTATTCTAGGGTGGTATTAATCTCACTGAACTGTCCCCTCTAACTTATGCTTGTCCTCTTAGCCCTACACAGTTTCCTCTGTTGGCTGGGTCTAGTAGGCCAGCTTCAAGAGGAGGGCTGGAGAATGACTTAAATCACATCTTGCCTTTGGCCTGGTTGTTAGCGCAATTAGAGTAAAGAAGCAGAAGATGCATGTCTTCAAATCTCCTCTGGGATCTTGGGATTCTTGTTTTCTACATTCACCACTAGAGTGTTAGGATGAAATATGGGAAGGTAACACCTGCTAATCATGTTTGTTGCCCTACTACAATTTCTGACCTTACACACACACATCCGCCATGTCAGCATATTTATTTCACTGAGCATGCCCACTGGGCACAGGCAGAGCTAAATCACAATGTGCCAAACACTGCCGGGTAGTGGCTGTGTACCTGCTGTTTAGGCAAACAAAGCAAAATAAGATTTAGCCCTTAGTGTTTCAGTGTCTTCCTCCAGAAAACAGGGGATAATAAAGTATCTCTGGTGATAAATTGGTGATTTAAGTATTTTTGCTATCAGTTATTATAAAGTCTCATGTGCATGTATTGCACTATATGGGTGAATCAATGCCTCTTTGGTATCTCAGGGTCTTACAGTGTTGGCAAGGTACACCATGATAAGATTCAGATCTAAAGACTGGGGGAAAGGAAAGGCTCATACATGTCCCAAAGCTAGGTGAGGCAGGCTGTGCAGAGATTAGAACTAGCTACTGTCTGTGAAGCTCCTTGAAGGCGAAAAGGGCTATATAAATGCTAAGTGCAAGTACCTGCTCTTTTGTTCCCTAAGGCTGCGTACATGAGCCTCATTTATTTCAGGCTAAACCATGTCCACTATTCCAGGATGAATTCTAAAAAAGCTTCTTAGATAAAAGGTAGTGACAGTTTAGCCCAGATTATTGCAAAGTATGTCTGTACAGTTTTCCGGGGATTGCATCATTGAACCAATGGCAGAAAAAGCAGCACTGTAGTTAGCCACTCAATAAATCGTGGTAAAAGGGTGATGTGTGTGTATATGCCAATCCTGGGATATTTTTGTTCCAGAACAAAACACGGGCACAGCCTATCCAGGGACAAATGCAGCATATGTTCATAGCATCAGTGAGATCCTCACTTTACTTCAGTATAATTGCTCTGGATTTATTTACTCTGCTCAGACCGAGAGCAGAACTTGCCCTAAGTAGTAGTAGTACAGTTGTTAAACATTCAAGGATTCTGATTTCTTTCCCGACTCCACACACCCTTTGAAAGCAGTCTAGTGAGAAGGGGATGGAGAGGAGATAGGTATTTGCCCATGCCAAGTCATAGCATTGGACCAAGACACCTAGTGGAGTAGCATACTGCTCAGCTGTGGTCTACATGATATAGCAGTTGAGACTTTTACTTGTCTGAGGTACAATGGTGCAGGTGTTCTTCCTGGAAAAATGCCTGGCCGTACCACAGCGCATATGTGAGCCTATAGCAAAAAGAGTCATAAACATGGATATTAGCTCTACCAAAAAAAAAAAAAAGATATGCCTGTAAGAAAATAGTAAGATGGCAGTCTCGTTCTGCTCTCTCGTTTTGTAAAACAAGAGGCACAAATGATGTATGCCTGCATGGTTTGCAGGTGCAGTTTATTTTGTGTAAGTGGAGCGATTCGCTCTGTTGTCTGAGCAACTGATGAAAAGCCAGGGAAACACCAGCTGTATGGAACATGCACATGGCAAGATCTCCCTTTGCCAGATGTGGGTTATTTTATACACAGTCGTTCTGAGTGAGAACATGAATTTGACAAATATGCTTCAACAAACAGAGAGGCCTGACATTGAGCATTCAACCCTTTTCCTAAATTTGAGTGATGCTGGGAGCCCAGGGGTATTGATTCAATGTATTTGAGAGAGAAAGGGCCCAGATACTCCATTGTTTTGTATCTCGCATCATTATTTATGCTCTGGAAAGTGGCTGGCAACCACTGTCAAATCATATGGGAGAGTTTCATAATGGCTTTCCACAGGTGGAAAAGACTATACAGAGCAGGATAGACTGGGGCCAGGATCTAGCTGAGAAGTTTGGCTGTGGATCTGAAGTCTTCCAAAATATGCTGGTGTCACGTCGGGGGTTTGGTTCTTGTCCAGCTCCACAACTAGTTGTTCTTTTTATAACTGCTATTAGTTTCATCACAATCTCTCCTATAGTCCAAATATTTATCAGAGTAATCAAAGATTATAGTGTCATAAAAACTATGGGAACTTTAATGCTTATTGAACAGATGAAATATCCCATTGCTAGTGGCAAGTTATGGGTTTAATCTTTGCAAAACCCCTTACGTGGCTCACTTTGCTCCCAGTGCTTATCTTTTATGAGGCTCTTATTCCTAGGAGGTAAATCCTTCAGTCAAGGGAACTTTGCTGTTCATGCCAAAATCTTTTTTTTTTAATATTTGACATCTGGAGCGAGGATGGATAGACCCATGAAAGAGCTGCTAGGTATAAAAATGCCTTGCATGAATCTCTTGCCAGCCCAAAACATCTTGATATTATCATTTAAATGGAGCAATTACAATTTAACTTAGAATATGGACCTCTTCTTTAAGTCATAGAAGGAGGCATATGTGGCGGCTTTCTGAATGAATCAAACACAGTATTGAAGACCGTCCTTCAAACTGCAGTGCAAGCAAAAGGAAATAATTTAGCTAATTCAGCTACTGTCCTACCACTCACAACTGTCAGCAGTAGCAAGCTAGGGAATACACAGTTGCCCAGAAATACAAAATAAGTAGGTGTGCAGTTGGAGCACAAGACGTACAGATTGCTGAGGACTCTGCTGAGTGTCATTGCCCTAGAACACAAGGACAAGTGTGTATTCAGTGCAATATAAAGAAGGCAAATGCAAGCATGGTAAAGCAAAATGCTGTCTCTCACAGCACATAATTAGGAAATGGATCTCATTACCATAGGAAGCTACCAAGGCCAAGAACTGAGGAAGAGAGGGACTAGATGTTTAGATGGATAACGAGAATATCCAGAGTTACAACAGTTAATGCCAATCAGTTGTGGAAGGGATATTAGAACTCATGCTTCAGCCTTAGGCTAAAATCTAGCTGCTAGTCTAGGGGCAGACATATTCATAAACTGGCTTAGGTGATCAGAAACTGATTTAAACCTGTAGCAGACCAGCTGTTCAGTGTACATAAACCAACTTGAAAATGGCTGAAACCGGTTTGAGACAAACCTGGTTGAATGTAGTATCAGACTTAACTGATTTGGGTCAAACTGGTTTATGCAATGTCTGTCCCAGGCCCCTTGCTTGTTTAAGTTAAATCAGACTCCCCCCCCCGCCCCACATCCCGGCATGCTCTTTGGGCTGAGTGAAGCTTTCTGCTTCACAGCAGAGCTGGCCCCTTCCCTCTGCTCTCTGGATGCAGCTCCAGCAGAGACTGCAGGCATCTGCCTGGTTTCCGCTAGCCTACCACATGCTGGCTATGGTCTGTGCTGTGCGAGACCAGTTCCTTCCTTGAAAAAGCTGTTTAAGAAAAGCTTATACTAATAGAGAGAGGCTTTGTTTCCTGATGGGGTGATAAACACTGAGTTAAGGGTGATAAACACTGTTATCAATTCCCTGCTGATCTGCTCAGGAGGTGGGGAACCCCTCCCTAATCAGAGTGTCCTGCCAGGGCCTGGCCATGCCTCCCCTCAGCTCAGCACTGTGGAAGGGAAGGGAGGGCTGCTCTAGTGCCCCCTTCCCACCGCCCTACCTGCATTTCTGGCGTGTCTTTCTGGTTACAAACCTAGCCTAGCCAGGTTAGACTAACAGCAAAGATTGAAGCAATTCAGGCTCAGGCTTTTTCAATATCTGTCCCTAGCCCTAGAGACCAGGAGGAAATCTTGTATGGGAAGCTGGTCATCCTTCATCTGCCTACTTGAGGGATCCTTAGGCCTTACTTCAGAAGAGCTAGCCACTACTGATGATACAGTATTGGACTGCAACACTGTGATATCAGGCACAGCCTGCCTCTCATGGAGGAGCTGCTGAATGAGATCAGGACAAAGAGAACAGTAGGTGTAAGAGAAGGAGCTTAGCAAAGAAATAGATCTAAGATGAAATTGATAGAGGATAAGTTAACTGGATGTCAGCCACACAATGGAGAGAAAGAGGTAGGACAAAGAACAAGTGCATGATGGAGCGTGTCCTTAAAGCTGTAGTTGCCTGGTTTTTTGTGCAAGGAAAGAAAGCAAGCCAAAATAAGCTATTTTGGAGGCATCTTTTCTGAACACTGGGTTGTTAGGGTTTTCACAGTCAAAACCAGTCATTTTACCATGATGCAGTTAGAGCATCTGAGTTCAGGAGCTGATAAAGCCCAAGGAATGTACTTTCTTAAAGCGCTCAAGAAAATAAACATATTGGCATATTGTATTTCGTAAGGCAGTTCATCACCATTGCAACCAAAATCCCCCAAGGTTTTCACTAAGACAATATCACAAAATGGCCTATTGATTTTAAATAATAAAAACCAGATGAAGTCCAAAAGAGAAAAAGAATTGATATATTGACCTGAAAATGTACAAGCTTTAAACCTGGTAAGACGTCTTGACATAGGTCTGGTGTGAATAGTAATTAGAGAGTGATTGCCTTTTCAAACTGTATTTAAATGCCATCAAATTCACAACAAATGCAAAATGTTTTAGCAGACTGCTAGCTTTTAAAGATATATTGGTCTTGGTGAAAAAAAAATGGCTTGCCCTTCACTGCCTTGGAATAATTAATTTCCACAATGAACTTAATCATAATAGGTCAGTGCACAGACATGCATCAAAGAACTCTTAGGACCTGGAATACATACAAGTGACTGGACAAAGTGGAAATGCTTCCCAGAGTTTTTTTCTGTTACCCTAGAAGGGATTTAGGGAAAAAAAAATGTGCTTCTGAACGCAGCCACAGTGAACACATCAAAAGCTAGCATCTCTATTGGGAAACTAGACTTTACGATCAGATCTAGGTTTCACAACCAGAGAGAAATCCCCTAGAGAATATTTAAATAGTGGATTTTTCACTTCATTTAAAAATAAATTATGTTGTTTCCAGTGGGTGATTGCATTTCACATTGTAATTTATTGTATACCAACATAAAACACTAAGTTAGAGCCAGGCACTCTGAAAGCAGGGGATTAAAATGAGAATCCAAGGCACAATAGCCAAAACTAGAATAAACAGAATACAGAGTAATGCCATTAACCAATCAATCATAGTAGCAACGTTATGTCAGTGCAATTTATTTGTGAGGAAAAATGCCAACACCTGAAAAGTGACACGTTTCCATGCTGGATAACAACAGTTTAAGTTTTAGTTGACAGCAGACAAGTGATAGGAACATTTACTTTTTATTCTAGCCTGGGCAGTGGACTCCAAAGTTGTAAGTTGACTTTGGCCTAAGTAAATAAAGTACTCCATTATCATGAACAGAAAGTAAGGAAACAAAAAATAAGGTAGCTGAGAAGAAATTAAATGAGCTGGCGGCCTTGGCATTGAAATTAATTTGTCAAACTGAGTGTGAAAGGCCTCAGGTGTGCTGAGAAACAGTATCACAGAGATGCCAGAACTGTGATTGCAAATAAGCCTCAGAGAGATATCCTTAAATTTAACTTCCTATTAATTTCCTCTATCCTTCCCATTGAAATGCTAGCTCTCCCCCCACCAGCTTTTTTTTTTTCCATTTAAGGAAAGCACCTAGAGGGCCAAAAGACAATTTCCCACACTATATTAGACACGTGGATATTAAACCATTTTAAAAAAAATCTTCAAATGGTATTAACTGGCAAATTTGAGCTTAACTGAGCATGGACAGGCAGAATTAAAAATGAAATGCTTCCTTTAATCCATCTCTTCATATGAGGGAATCAAAGTATATATTTCCTGCATTATGCAAGAACACCAAATATCTGAATGTCCAAATGCTGCCTCGAATAGCATGAAACTAAGGCAAATCGTAGAAGTTACAAATGGAAAAGACCTGTAAGGTCATCTGTTCTTTTCATTTTACCATGGTAGGACTGTTACTTGCTGGTACCAAATTTTGAGGCTCATCTGTGAATGTCTTTGCTTTGCTTAGGTTAAGGCAAGCATGTAATATAGTTTTTCACAGTTTAACATACTTTTTAGTTTTTACAGTCAGATTTTTCCCCCCCAAAAGGAACAAAGATCTGTCCCTATTCTTTGCAGTTCATGGAAGGCATAGAGACCAAATATTCCATTGTCACAAATTTGCCAGAAACAAACATGTATTTCATGGGCAATGAAGATATGAATACGGTACAGACAAAATTTTCTTCTCATGGCTGCAGCAGTCAGGAAGAGCTCCACGCGCTTGACAGCGCCATGGTATAAAATGGACCTACTAATAACATTTGAATTTTAAATGGCAAAGATGCGCTTGTATGTGTGAGAACAATAACAGCTTTGTATTATTCCCCTTTGACTGACCCAAGATTAGGCTGCTTTTGTGATTCAAACCCCAGACTGGGGACTAGAGAGCCCAGTATTCAAGTCCCATCTCTGCCACAGACCTCTGTGGCAAGTCATCTGATAATTTCTATGAGCATCACTGGGTATGTCTATATTGCTACCCAGTCCTGCTCTCAGGGCCAGCCGTACACCGTAAAAACCCTGCTTCGTCCACCCCTTGGTGGCAGACAACTTGCTGTGAGTGGGCAGTATGTGCTAACAGACATTCAAGAAGAGCTGGTTGATTTAAATTGGTCACAAAGGTCACCTGGTATCATTTCTATTCCCTGTTTGGGCAAAAATAATATCTGGAGAAGTGTTTGAAGGCTTTGAACCTTTCAGGCCCACATGTGAAGTCTTTAAGTGCACATGCAGTTGACTTGTACACAGGCGACATGGATTACATGTGCACATACTGGAGACCTGTAAAAATGATCCTTTGGAAGATTTCGATTGAAATTAAGAGTGATATTTGACATCACTTAGCATCCAGCCAGCCAAATGTGGTGCATTTCTAATTGATTTCATTTCCTTGCATGGCTGCTGACTTTGCCCTTGTGGCTTACTAACACATTTTTAGGGTTTCTCAATATTTCAAGTTGGGAAACAGTTTACCTAGAGATTTAAATGTCCCTGCTCTAATTATGTTCATGTTCTACTTTTGCAAGGCTGCTAGCAAACTGTGCTGCAGAGCTTTGGAGGGTGAGATCAGACTGCTTAAGCAATTCTACATTGTTTTAAAAGTCTGCCGGGCTGTTACCCTTGATGAATTCCACTTATTTTAGTACTATACCTGTGAAAAATTAAGAGATGTATTCAGTCTGACTATTTCAAACATTTACTTGTCTGTTTTACTTAATATTTTCAGGCATTGAGTTCGATTTAATAGCTCAGTTCATGGGAGAATTCTTTTACATTTCAAACAGTCGGGTTTTTTTAAAAATGTTTTTGGCTGGTCATTCAACCTCTCTCCCTCTGCTAATATTTCAACAGACTGCAGCTTTTTATCTGCCGCCTGCCTATCAATATTCAGGTGGCATTGCTATAGCAAGAGATGCCTCAATTAGGAATATTAATTCTTTAATTAAAAGTAGTTTCAGCCCAAGAACATCTTTGCTGCTTTAGTCCAGGCATGCTATTCTAATGGTTAAGATGCTCCAAACAAATAACGAACGGGAATGTTATTGGATGTTGCTTTTTTTAGGTTGACATAGACTCTCACTGAGTACTGGGTAATCGACGGCAATCAACATTTAAATGTTCCTGACTCACAAAGCAAGCATCATTACTCTTTCCCTAGGTTTGGTGCACATTGGTCTCAAAAGATGCATCTCTCTGTCTGTCGCTCTCTCACACGCACACTTTACAGCAAGGAAGCAGGCACTTGACCAGAGTCAAAGAGGAGGGACATATCATCAGACCAGTTGTTATAAATCAGCCTTAAGCTAATGGGAGATTCGATCGCTATAGCTTTTGCAATAACCTATTTAGCAGCATGAAAGAAAACATCTTTAAATGAGGCTGATTTTACCAAAGAGAGACTGCCTTCTGAGGATTATTTTTGTCTGGGCAACTTGTATGTCCTTTGGAAGTTGATTAGCCTGAACGGGCATGTTTCTCTACTTCCATGCCAAAGTTGGTGTCAGCCAACTGCAGAGCATGTGCTGTCATTTTAGTTAATGAAGCTAAATATTGACATTGATGTGCAAGAGTTTTACTGGAGCTTTGGGTAGGTTTACTATAGATTTACCTCTGGCATATGCAATTTCTCTTGTCGTCTTATCATTAAGGAGCTTGAAATCATTTTGCTGAAGGGAATGGGAACTACATATACACTCATGACATGAACATTTACCTGGGGAAAGTCATTTTCTTTTAAAGCCTCGTACAATGACAGCTATTCAGCAAGATCACTAAATTCTCCCCCGTCTCTGGCACGCCTTCTGCTTCTATGCATGCCCCAAAAAAGCTTCTTTTTTTTTTGCTAAATTGCTGAAATAAGCAAACACACTAACTGGGGCAGATGTTTCAGCTTTTCGAGTCTAGTGGGAGTTCTGTGGATAAAGTTCCCTTTTTCCTCAAGAGAAGGAAATGCCAGTTTGCCTAAGATTGGGAAGCTATATCTTTTGACACCTGCAGCAAAGCTTAGACCGTATCTTGCTCCACTGGGATTTGAACTAAGTCTCAGGAGGGAGAAGCTATTAAAAGATTATTTTACAAAGGCACAAAAGAAATACTAGTAATTTCCAAGGGAATGATACAAGTCACAGCGAAGTCACTAGCAAGGCATCAGTAGAATTTGGATGAAGCTCCAAGAGAACAAATCCAGTAAATTTTTTCAATCACACGTCCTGGGACGTGGGTGATTAAACAATTTATTTGAAAGCGATTGTGGGATATGGCTGTTCCAAATAAAGGTTACAGCAATACTTACATAATTAATTGGGTATATTGAGGATCTGAATGCTGATTTGCTTCCTAATCAGACTTTGGTTCTGATCTAGTATGCTATTTCCTGAGTACGTCTTCAGCAGTACTGAGGTTTCAATAAAGCCCATGTAGGCTTTTCATTTTGCAAAGGTTAGTTCAGTCTTTCCTATGAGGGAGTACTGGAAGATTTTCCTGTGACAGAAGTAGAGTGTAAATAGAGGGAACTCCGATCATCCACAATTTTTAAATTTCTTGTTTTGTGTTGCATTACAATTAGTCCAAGTGTGCATCTTGGAGGAAGTCTGCTTGTGCACCAAGGGCAAGCTCAAAACACAGGCACCATGAAGTCCCCAGAGGAATGAAGGCGAATGTAGACTTTGTGCTACTAGCCTGCCACACTGCCATGACCTTTACCTCTTGCTGGGAATAATGCATTCAGGGGAAGTTTGCATTAATGGTTGTGCACATGGAAATTTAGTTGATACGTTCCATTTCTTTAAAACTGCGAGGTAATTAATTGCATCATAAATACTCAGGGACTGTTAAGATTGCAAAGTAATGAGCTATAAGGTCAGGAGCACCAGCGTCTTGTGGTGAAGGGGAGCTGCATATTATTAAGCATGTTGGAAAGCCAGGCACTCTTTTTAATGCCTGAATGTGATTTTTGGATTTGGATGGGCTCCATAAGGAATTAGGCTACTGTTATGTGCCTTTTGGTTAAGCGAGTTCGCTTGAAACACTGGAATGCAAGAATGACAGGAGTGTTCAATTTGCTTCATTGATATAAATCCAGGATGAAGAGCTAACATGAGATTAGCTCACTGAAATAAGCAGGTGGCTATTGCTATTGAAGCCGCTCATAGCACAGACAATTACACTGGCCCTTTGAAGATGGCTCGTCCCTTTTTGTAACTCAGTTATATTTAAAATTATTCATTATACCAAACTCTATGATTGGACAATGACTTACATCCCAGGCCTGTGATATTTGCCATCTCCTTAATTTCTTTTGAGCTGCCAAGTATCTTCACCTTGTAAGACCTCTGAGGGAGTTAAAATTGATCTGGTCTATTTAGAGTCCTTTCTGATACAGGTTCTTTCACCATGCTCATTGCCAAGGTATTTGAATAGCCCAACTACACTGTGTATCAGACCAGTGCCCCTATGAAATTATCCCATTATATCCAGACAAAAGGCCCAAAGGTTAGTCTGTTTTCTTGTTCAGAGGCCGGTAATGTTCTTCTCACAGAACCTGGGCATTAATGCTTGAAGACCCCATCTGTCTGCGACAATGGGGCACTACTTTCTTATCTTGAGGCTGTCAGCCATAATGACAGTAATTCAGGAAACAAACAAGATTTCCTTTGTACTTTTAGCAGAAAACGAACCTGACAGATATCCAGCAGACAGACTTTGCCTTTAACTTCAGTGGGGAAAAAAAGTTTTCAAAGGAGAGATAACACGGCCCTTCTGATAAAGAAAAGGAAGCGTAACAGGGGAAAGGCAAGAATGTACTCCATCTGCATTGTGCTAATAAATAGTCTTTAATATTGGCTATGAGGGGCCAGAGGTGTAGCAAGTGCATTCTGTGCTTGGGGTGGGGAGGAGGAGGGGGCAGAGGGATTGTGCTGACTGCTAGGGCTGTGCGAAGCTTTGGGTGCTGATTAGATTCAGCCTGATTCGGTGGCTGAACCTCCAAATCTGAATTGAATCAGGGGACCAATAAAAAGGTCCGAATCGATTCAAAGTTCCCTGAATCTTTGGAAAAAATTCAGAGAGCTTTGATGATTTGGGCAGTCTCTGCCCGCTGCAGCAGGGAGCTGGAGCCGGACTCCGTGCTGGTAAGTAGAGGGCGGAGGAGGGGGGCTGAAGGAAGGGGGAGGGAACCATGGGGCGATGGTCCCATCCCTTGCCTGCTCCCTCAGCCCACCCCCATGGCTGCCCTGCCTGCCCCAGCTCCCGGTGCTTTAAAAAAAAACCCTGACTCACTGGGTGCTGCCAGGCCGGGGGGGGAGGGAGGGCGATCCCCACTGCCCACCACTGCCCCACGCTATGTGGAGGGTCTGCATGACCCCCCATGGCTGCCCCGCCCATCCCAGCTCTGGCCCTTTAAGAAAAAACCCCCAATAAAACTGAGGGACTTGCCAGCTCCTGCAGCAGCCTCAGGGCTTTGTGGGGCTCATGAAAGCACCCCCATGTGGTGGGGTGCATCAGGGATTGCCTCCTGCTGGGCAGGAACTGGTGAGCCCAGGGTTTTTGGTTAATTTTTTTCTTAAAGGGCTGGAGCTGGGGTAGAAGGGCTGGGAGAGCGGGGGTGGTGGTCAAGGGGCACATGCAGAGCCCCCCATGTAGCGTGGGGTAATGGGGGGCAACGGGCATCATCCCACTGCCCAGCAGCACCTGGTGAGTCAGGGCTTCCCCCCCCCAAAGTGCCAGGAGCTGGGGCCAGCAGAGCAGCCATTGCCAGGGCTGGGAGAGTGGGAGGGGGATGGGCCTGTGCAATTCAGAGATTCGTCTGCTGCCGAATTCAGAGATTCAGCTGAATCGATTCGGGACAGTGATTCGAATAACCAAATCGAATCGCTGTCCCCCAGATCGGCTGAGCCTGCATACAAAGTGAATACTAGCCGCTTTGCACAGGCCTTCCGACTGCTGGAGGTAGAGGAGTGAAGGGGAAGGAGTCTTACCTGCCCAGCTCTCCACGCTTAGGTGGCTGCTGCTACTGCTGTGCCTGCCTGGCTCCCATGACCCCACTGCACCTGGCATAGCAAAGACTTCTCAGAGCAGGGGGCCATACTGGTGCCCCCACTTAGTTGGCACTCCGGGCTGGTACCCACCCAGTTACAGTACTGTGAGGGGCCCAGTATAGTTCCAGTTGAGTGAATGAAGGAACCCCAAGGAACTAAGTTTCACTGGGTGGAACAGTCTCCAACAGAACACTCCTTGGCAAGAAGTGATCGGAGAACAGTGTACTAATCCCTTTTCATTATGGGATTACTTTAGGCCACTTTTGCGTCTTGCTTCCATAGGGGATGGCCAGCAGCTCTTTTAGGGCAATTTGCCATCCAGTGGGATAGAAGCAGAAGGACCCTGGGCTCTTACTGAGCCATTTAAGACATCCTGATACCCCAGTGAAAGACAAAGAAAGATGCTTCTTACATCCATAACTTCCCTGCCGCTGCATGATGGCTCCTTGCTTGTTTTAGGTAGATCAAAAACAAATGTTGAAGAGCACATGGTAAAATTCCTCCCAGGTGACAAAAGAAAAGCAGTACAGACAAACAGAGATGTACTGCACATCTGCTTCAAAGAAAAGAAAGGAATTATTAGGCACAACAAGCATTAGTATTCAGGATTAAACCCATCAAGACCAGATCTTGCAGCATGCCATTTTCCTAATGCACTTAATAGCATGAACCGGCACCATACACATTTTCACCTATTTTTTGCAGTATTTCTAAACAACAAGTGCCTCTTTAGGCCAGCTTACTGGTTTCACACTGCAAGTGATACATGCTCTTTGGAATAAATTAGGGCTGGGTCTAAAGTCCTTGACCTCAATGTAAAGGCTCTCTTTGGTAAGACTGAGCACTTTGATTCCACAATTTGGCAGAACGGCGGATCCAAATTTTAGGTTTGTGCCTAACCCCAAGGATAAAAGAAAGGAAAACAACAAGAAAAAAACAAAACCCATCAAACCTTATCCCGTTCAAACAGTATTGAATAGTGGAAACAGAGCTGAGACCAGTGGGAGAATTTGAATTCCAAGATAAAGCAGATCATTTGAGGAGTCAGATTATTTAAATTTAGAATTGCTCAAATGAATTCAAGGGGTGGGAAGGACTTCATTGACAGCGTAACCCAGGGGTAGGCAAAACACATGCTGTGGGCTGGATCCGGCCTGCCCAGCAAGTCTGTCTGGCCTGTGACGTTCTCGTCTGCTCCCTCCCCGCTACGGGAGGCACCGGCTCCAGTAGCAGCAGCTCCAGCTCCCAGGACCGCAGCCTGAGATGGAGCATGGTGGGGGCTGAGGCATGCAGCAGGGTGAGTGCCTGCAGAGCCGTGGAGGTACTAAGCTCCTAAACGCGCCCTCCTGCCCTCCCCCTCGCCCTCTCCCGCAGCTCTTGCTGGGGGCACTGGTCTGTGCTGGGCTCCAGGCAAGTTCCTCTCCCCCAACCCTGAGGTGCAAATTTGCACGTGGAGGCAGTGGAGAGGCAGTACGGGAAGCAGGAGCCCTCCCTGCAACCATGAGGGTCAGTGCCGTGGCATTGCAAGTGGAGGGCCCCTGCAAAGACCCTGGGGTGGGAACGGTGGCGGTAGACCCCAAGCACTCTGCACAGTACTTCAGCTGTTCTTTATTTCTTCACATATGCCTGCCCCCCTCACTGAGTGGAGTAGCCAGAGTGTTCGCAAAGAATAACACAGATTACGTGACTGTTTAACAATATACGTAGAAAGCTTTTTTTTGAGCTGGCAAATCCTGATGTTCATGCTAAATTTCAGGTGTGGTTTAATCCAATCAGAGAACAGAAGCGATATCATGACATCTGTGTGCACCCAGAAGTAACCAACACAGTTCAATTACTGAGCACCCATGCTCAAGCTGCAAAGAGCGGTATTCATAGAAAATTATTTGGCACAACGTTTTGAAACAATGAGTATGTTCGTAAAAATTGAAAGCAGGTCTTGGGCGATTCCCGTGAGGAAAAGAAGACCAAAGTATTTCAATGAGAGCGTACACCACTGTAACCATCAGGGCTCAGAATAAGAGGGTTCTGGTACTGCATACCTACACTTGAATATGGCTACAGGGCTTTTATAATAGAGGTAGGTCTGAGCTGAACAGGAAAGTGGACAGGCTGAGAAAAGATAAAAAAGAAAACAGTCCCATCAGCAGTTTCTGGCTGCTTCAAAATCCAGGAGATGGAATCAGTACATCATTTGTATTATACCTAGACCCTATGGGATTTTCTTTGTTGCTTTATTGTTAGTGTTTCATTTGATATACTACCTGGCTCTCAAAAGAATAGTCTTGACTGCCACTGGAAATTCTGGCAGCTTGCTGTTACTAAAAATATAAACTTCTTTTTCCCCCTCAAGAAGACCAACACATATAGAAGCTAATCTGTCTGTATTACTACAGTTTAGATGAACAGCTGCTGGGGGGAGAGGGCTTCTTAAAGTTTATTAAAAAGTATGTGTGTATAACAGGAGATTGGAGAGAGACAGGTCAAGATTTTAATTTGGACAGAAGGAAACAGGTCTGAAATGGAGAAGTGGATCTGTGACTCCTCAGCATAGGAATTGCACTTGGAATTTGTGTTTATAGAGGAGATTACACAAATTAAAGGGAGAAAGAAGGCTATCAAAACCAAAGACCTACAGTATCCTCACAGGAAGTGGAGTGGATAGGAAGATCACCCACAGCACATATTCAAAGGGTGTTGATGCAGGTAGTGAGGAGGAACCAGAAGACAGAGTCACAGAGGCCAGGACAGTACAAAGTTCAAAGGTCCTTGATACACTAGCTTGGGCCATAGGTGACTGCCAGTTCAAGAAGGAGAGGCCTTTGGAGATGTTTAGTTAGAACAGTTTCAGCGGGGTGCAAGGGGAAGAAGCTGGAGTGGAATGGGTTTAGGATGAAAAAGCAAAGAAGTGCAGTCAACAAACATATTGATGAAAAGGGAAGAGCATTAGGGTGGTAGTTGGAGAGGCAAGTGGGATGAAGGGTAGGGACTGGAGAGACAAAAGCTTGCTGGTATTGCATTACGGGTATGGCAGCTTTCTATGAAATTAATAGAAGCAAAGCATGTTCAAAACTAGGAAGCTGAACAAACTATTTGTAATAAATGATTAGTCCATTTTAGATAGCCTCTATTTCTTGTTCACCAGAGCAGCTCTGCTGACTCAAAAGACAGCACTATTTCCTCTGAATCAGGTTTAAACAAATGCCCCTCAACGGTGGTAGAGATATTGCCACTGGAGATGCTGGCTTTCAGGTAAGCAATAAACTCAAAGCCCTTAACATTTATTTTTCACCATTGCAGGAAGTGACAGTGTTTATCAGAGATTGGCTTAAATTAGACATCCTCATCCAAATACTGCTCAACCTTGGTGATCATGCAGGGGGAGCGCCCAAGTTCAAATCATGATCAGACTGTTGTGATTCCTGTCTGTCTTTTATACAACTCTTCCTGGACCCCTTCCAAAGTATCCTCAGTTTTACTGTCATTTGAAATTGGGGTGACATAAATTCTACCATTTAGGCAATGTTCTAGTTTCAGTGATGTCATCCTTTGCTCATTAAAAGTCCATTGTTTAAATGGATCATAGCAAAGAAGGGCTGAAAGGGACCCCATGGGGTCATCCAGTCCAGCCCTCTGCTCAAGACAGGATCATTCCTAACTAAACCATGCCAGCCAGCTGTCTGTCCAATCTGCTTCTGAACATTTTCAAGGATGGAGAGTCCACAACTGCTCTAGGTTGCCTGATCCAATACTTGACCACCCTTACAGTCATAATCCCCAACCTAAATGTCCTCTTGCACAGCTTGAGGCCATTGCTCCTAGTGCTGTCCCCTATGGCCATGGAGAAAAGCCCATCTCCATCCTTTCTATAATTGCCCTTCAGGTATTTGAAGACTGTTATCAAATCCCCCCTCAGTTTTCTCCTATCCAGGCTAAATAACCCGGCGCTTTCAGCTTCCCTCCTAAGTCTTGCTTCCAGGCCCCTAATCATTGTTATTACTATGTGCTGGCCTCTTTCCTAATGGTGCACATCCTTCTTGAAGAATGAGTACCAAAACTGGACTCTCTACTCCAGATGAAGCCTCACCAATATTGCCAGAATGAAAGAATCAGTTCCCTTGATTTGCAAGTGACACTCCTATTAATACAACCCAGTATGCTGCTGCTTTTCTTTTTTTTACAGGAGCATACTGTTGGTTTATATATAGCTTATGGTCCATTGCAACTCCTAGATCATTTTCTGCAGTACTGAAGCCTAGCCACTCATTCTCCAATCTGCATTTGTGCATGCAATTATTCCATCCCAAGGGCAGGACTTTGCACTTGTCCTTGTTGAATCTTGAGGATGTGTTGTATCCTCCGTTTTGGGATATGTTGATACGTAGCATTGTCATTTGTTATGCATCAATTGCATTCCAGCCCATTAATGACTGAAATAATAGCATGCATTCAGATGCCAGTGAAGGCTTTGTAAGCATCACAGCGATCTCAAAATTTAGAAAGAACGAGGACAAGAATTAGGTGGTTTCTACATGGACCAGAAAACGCGTCAGGGGAAGGTGGATACAATAGCAAGAAAAATGTTGCAAGTGGCTGTACTCTGTCCTTCAGCTCATGAGGCTTTAAGCTTTCAAAGCCTCTCAATAGACCGCTTCCTTTTCTCTACTTGCCTTTATCAGATGAGTAGAAGTTGCATTGAGCAGATTGTCCACAGAGGAGGACGGGATATTACAGCACACTGACGTATCTTTGCCGTGCTGCGCACCCCAGAGATGCAATTCCCTAATTTGAGAAAATTTAACATTAAAGTTGATTTGAACAATGCAAAAATAACAACAACAAATAAGCATTTAGTCCGAACCAAGCCCACTTAATATCACCATTGATATTTAACTGTCTTTGCCTGAAAGGGAAAACAAATCATTAAAAATAAGCAAACAGAAGCAGGAATCCAGCATCTCTACGACATCTACTGTGTCCCAGCACATGCTGTGTGTATTTATAGTCAAGTGACAAAATTATAAATATTTGATCATGGCAGAACAGAAATGTAATAAGGATTGAGCGCATCCCTTAAGCACACAGCTGCTTGGATGTGCGTGTTTGAAGGTTGTCTTTGTATCCCTGGGCCTGGGGATCTGTAGAGCTCGGTCCAACAGGTTGGGAGCCTTGCCTTGATGAAACCACCTCAAAAGAAGCTGTATGCTGATCCCCAAGCAGCTGAGCTGCATGAGCTGTGACCTGTATCCTTTTCGTTGGTTTAAACCCAGTGCGTACCACCTGCTGATGTCCAACTGAAGTCAGTGAGAAGATTTCTGTTGGGCTCAATGGGCTTCACAGAAGATTGTAATCCCCCCGTGCCGCTTTACGTCATCTGCACTCAAGTCTCCTACCACGTCAAGGAGGGCAGAGTCATGCTTCCAGGTGCAACGCTTGCAAACGGTTTTAAAACTGGGCTAGCACAGGAAGGACAAGAGGCGTGCCTTGTTCTCCTCCATGTCTTGGCGACCACCGTGAATATGGATACCGCAGCTCTCTTAATCCAGAGCGCCCGCAAAGCATTGCGATTAAAAACCATGTACATCCTTGACCAATGTGCTTATGTTCCCTGCGCTGTTCAATGCGTGGCGAGGGAGGGCAGGGGAAGGACAGGGAGGATTTTCAGGGTTTCTTTTTTCTTTTTTTTTACTCTGCTGTTGTACAGATGAAAACGACTGAGGTGAAAGATGGGCCTCTCTCCAACCGCACTGTTGTAGGTCTTTGAATGCCCTACGTGGCATTTGGGGGGCTTCGTCGTGTCGGTTTATGCCTTCATAATAATTGCTTCCGAACCAGAGTGATTTATCTTGACTTGCTCAACAATGTACGTGCACTCAGTCAGTAAATTGATGCTGGGGTGGGGGGGATTTCCCCCCACCCCTCTTGGAAAAAAAAAATGTTAAAGGATACTGTGATCTGCTCAGTAATAATCACACACATTTCCCGTCATTTAGGTCTGTAAGAACTCCTGACATTTGAAGCTGTCCTACCGAGTTGCCGTGGCAACAAGAAAAGGAACGCGTCAGATCCGAAGATTGCAGTTTACAGTTACTGTTCTTCACTACTAGGCCTCAGTTGCTCCAGATTCAGTTTAATTTGCCACCTCACTTAGTCTGCCCGACTGTTCGTCAGTGTTTGACAGCCTCTTCCCTTACATTCGTTTATTAATGGATTCCTCTTGCAAGATGCAAGGTTTATGAGAATCCTCACTGAATGTTAAAAGACCATAATATCTAAACTTGACCTTCTCGGAGAAGAATACCGAATGACTCCATTTTTTTTCTATCTGTTGACTTGTTGCTATTCAACTGTTCAAAAAATATTTTGTCTGTGGGTTAGTATTTGTATATGTATGGGTGTATGTATATATATATATTTATAGAGAGAGAGAAGAGATATACAATAGGTTTAGCTTTTATATGACAGCCATCTGAAGTTTTAAGAGGGCAAGGATAGAGCAACGCAGGCACAGATGAGTGATGCTAACCATCCTGTTCTAGCTAAACCCATTGTATGTGCTGTTTATACAATGGCGCAACAAAAAGGAGAGAACCTACTGCAACTGTATTGTTAAAAGAGCCCGCTTGAGTGGCACCAAATAAAGTCTATCGAGTGCTCCACAATGTCACTTCTTGTCCTTCAGGTTCAGCAAACAAGAGGTGCAGACTCCCAAGTCTGCATTTCTGATTGAGATTTCTTTCCTTTAGCCCCAGGTGGAACTGACGATACAGCCCCAGCATCTCTTCCCTCCGGGCCCCAGTGGCAACAGTGCTGGAAGATCAGGGAGGCTCTCATTTGTAAGAGCATAAAGCAGTCAGCTGGTGCTAACATATTATGAGTCAGAGAATATTAGGGCACTCTGGGCCCGATTGTAGAGGAGCCTTAAACTAGGCATTTTCTGTTCTTGTAGATAAATACTTGATGGCATCAGTTGAGGACATGTAAACAGCTCATGCCAGCGCTGCGGGGGCAACCAGGCAGGTAGATGTCTTCATGTCAGAAGGACTGAGAATAACAAGAGTAATGGCATTGCTCAGAAGCCCCGATCCACCCTCTTCCAGCTCCCCGACCACAGAGGTCCGTTCTCTCTCAAACTCCACGCAGCTCCCAGAGCGCAGAGAGGAAAATAGATCCCCCGTCATATAAATGTGTTCATATATATAGTTTGGTTTGAATATATGTGTGTGTGTGTATATGTATATGTGTGTATATATATATACACACACACACACACACGTATATATATATATACACACATACATACACGTGTACACACACACCCACCGTTTCCAAATAAAAGTAGCACGAGCATTTCTTCGTGTGTGTGAAATTAACCACACTCATTTGCAAACATGGAAAATCGAGGGTGTTCATTATATATGAATAGGAATCCTTTTTTTTTCTTTTTTAATTCTGTGAGCATGTAAGGTAAAAGAAAACTCCTAGCCGTATCAAGACAACCATCCTGTTAATAAATTGTAAATGATCCATCAGAGCTCACACCAAATTTTTATAAAATTAACAAAAAAAAGAAAAAAAAAAAGAAAAAAAAAAGAAAAAAATACTAGTGACAGACTGTGGCTTTTACTAGAGCTTGCCAGTAACTAGGGTAAAGTAAGTGTCTTAGAATATTTTAATAAACTTGCTTATTTAAAGTTTAAACAAACAAAAAAAAGGCTTTCTTATGCAATAGAACTTTGCAGCTGCATTCTTTAGTTAGCATTTTTACAGTACCTATGGGGCATACTGTATGTTGTCTTTACTACAGCAAAATTATAAGCATACCTTCCACATCATGTATATGTTTCAGTAGCAAAGCTTTTTGGAAGCATAAAAAAAAAAAAATAAAACCCAGCTCCAAACATACATTTAGTTTCTCATGATGTCACAATGTGTCTTAGTGGTAAAAAAATTGCTGTATAATAGCTTTTTCTCTGACTTCCTGTATTGTACCAAATATGACAACAACCAGTTTTGGGGGTTTTTTGATCTAAAATGTTGATAATAATGGTGGCAGCAGTAAAGTTAGTGTGTGTTGTGGACTGTCCAAATTTGGTAGGCCTCTTGATAAGACAGAATCTGCCTCCATGCAAGAACCTATTTTTTTCTTACAGCCAACTCTGCACTCCTGACCCAAGGAGACCTCCCATTGACCTTGTTCCTCTCACAGCACACCCAGGTGTTTAAATTACCCAAGTGGTACCTGGAGGTTATTTGGAGTATCTGCTGGTTAGGATCAGGCTGGCAGGTAGCTACAGGCAATTAAGCAGGAAGTGCCTGATGTCAAGTATTATTCCTTCATTAACATGGGCATGCTTTCATTCCACCGCTTCTACCCCTGCCACTGCATTAGGCTAATGCTGCTACTTTATTGTCACATACAAAACAAGCATTACTGCAAAGTCAAACTAACGAACGAAAAATAAAGTTATTTACCAGTAGGCAGTTTTTCCCTGTGGGGAACTACATCTTGTGCCCAAAATCCAACCTGTCCGTGATCATGACGGCACAGAAAAAATATACTTTTCTAATGGCATGCTCCCTGCCTTGCCAAAAGAGAGACTACAAGTGACTTCAGTGTGCTATGTGAGAATCCCTGCTGCTTCTTCAGACCAAGGGTCTAACCACCCATTTTGCTTCTCCTTAATGAGACTCCAGATTAGGGGTGAAAGACATTGTTTCTGTCTGCAGTTCCCTCCTACTGGTTTGCTATACAGTAAGAGATCCTATGCAAATAATATTGTAGCCTTTCACCTAAATGAGGGGTGGGTATCAATGCAGATATTTTCTCAGTGAAAGTTCAGGATCACAGAGGCACCAATGTTTTCACTCACCATTACACCCTTCTCATTTGCATCACCTAAATTGATGGCATTTTTTGCAAACTGCTCTCCCAGGCTTTCACATGCCTGTTGGCTTCAGCCCAGACTAGACTCTGAACATCATAAGCAGACCAAAAAAACCCAAAAGAGATGAAGCGCTCATGTTAATGTTTCTCCCTCTCTTTCCCCCCACTTATATTTAAGAAAGGCCTTCTTCCAAGAACCCATTATGTGACATCTGACCGCCTTATTCAAAGAGGTGCTCCATTAGTCTCCATGGGACTGCTTATATGAAGAAGGCCCTTAAATAATGTCATCTCCTGAAACCAGGAAATAAAAGAATTTGGAAGCATTTCACAATACCATGCAAAAGCAGGAAAGATTAAACATTTATACTTTTCATTTTATGATGGATTAAGTTTAAAATGTGTTTAGACATAGCATGCTTATTTTATATCCTAGCAGTTATCAGTTATTTAACCTATTTTAGTTGCTACATGTATTTCAGTCCAAGTGTGTATGCAAATATATATATATATATGAAAATATATGTGTATGTATATATACATACATATAGAAAAAAAATTATATGCAACCTTTTTTTCGCATTTAGAAAGGCACTGAATTTAATCATTTTCACTTTGACACATGCAGAAACCCACGCCCATACAAATCATTTAGTTTCAAGACCAGTATTTTCTGGTACAACACAAATCTAGTCAAACAGTTATTAAGTTAATCAAAGACTGGTGTTTATTAGCAGGGTAAATGTGTCATACTCAGTGTACTTGCTAACTGAAGCACTGTCAGTACGCCTCATGAGTGTGCTTGTATTATGCCTATGTGCATATATTAATGTACATTTTGTTCAGTAACTGCAAGTCTGAACGATTAAAACAAAAGGAGGAAATCAGCTGAATTTCTTAGTGGGTGTCAAGTAAGATTTAGATTACAGTGGAACAATGTCTGGGTAATAGGCCTGCTGAGCTATATTCTCATCTCATTTACACTGGTTTAAATCAAGAAAAACTCTGTTAACTAGAGTTATTCAGGGCTTAAATAGGCATCATTTAGAGGAGAATCTGGCCCACTGTCTGTAGACGCTATAACTTTATTTCATTTCCCGATGCGTTGCTCAGTCTGCCCTGAATACCGAAGTAACGTAATTTGCCACAGGACCAAGGGAAATTATCTATTACTTCAGGTCTCTCTTAAACTTAGTGAAACCAACACTCTGGACTACCTCCAGTAAATGATTCACTTCCTTCACTGACCACTTTAAAGCATCCCGAAGGTCCCCAGCATAATTTTGTTTAACCTTTATTTAAAATAGCCATGCCTTGTAGTCAAATAATTTTTCCCGGTCTCTTGGGTAGTCATTTAAGCTAGGGACTGCTATAACCCAAACCTCATTTATTAAATTACGGATTTCCCATCAGTTCACAGATGACCTAGTTTAAATGTTGTATTTTATTGCTAGAGAGACAGAGATGAGTACTTATGTGTTAGTTATGCTTCTAACACTTTCTTTTATATCACTTATTTTCACCAAGACAACGTGGTGATAGAGGTCTTCTCCCCTTTCTTGCTACCAAAAAAAATTCTAGTCATCTGATCACACAGCAGAGTTTTGTGCATAGATATTTTCGTATTGTTGTTTGTCTGGAAACCAACTTTTTTGATGGATTTTGTTTCATTAAACAAAATGAGCGAAGACGAATGACAACAAAAAAGTATACCAGTATAGGAACAACAGGTCTAAGGAACAAGACATGATTATAACTTCCCTTTCCCATATCTGCAAAAACTGTAATTGTCCAAGAAGCACATTTCCCAAAGATGCTTAAAAAATGATTTTCACCCATTGAGTTCCCTGTGATCTGTAATCCTTGACGTTCCCATGCAAATACATTCAGACGACAAAACGATATCCCATGCAAATACAGATGACTACTTTACTATGTACAACTTCTAGCCCACTGCTGTTTCTATTTTAGCTAGGATGACAGTTACCTTTTTAATGTCCAAATGAAAAAATTCACACACACACACACACACACTCTCAGTGAAAGTTACTAATTGCACAATTGCTATGTGTGTGTATATATGTAGATATATAGAGATATACACATACATATAGATAGATAGAGATATATATATTGTATATGCAGATGGAAAGAGAGACTATACAGCATGAGGACTTGGAATAAGCATCCAAATTCTATGAATTATGGAAGAATACCCAGCTGAAGGCAGGTCACAGTTATCTATGGTCAAAACAAACTGGCAAAAATAAATGGCTTATTCCCACCTATTATGTTATATTAATGCTGCAGTTGGCTCTCTCTCTCTATTTACGCTGATTTATACCATTTGAATATACGTGTAATTATTTACTGACTCATTTTGTTTTCGTTGCCTATGTATCAGCAGGTCAGCAAAAGTGAAAGAGGGGAATACAGAAAGAAACTTGCATCTCTTTGATGACAGCCAGATGGTTATAAGGACGAGTTATAGCACTTGGCTCTAAGTTCTCCTCTGCATCGATAAGCAATTGCATTTGATCTGAGGCTAAATGAATGTAGTCTAAAGATGGAGCGTGTGTATGCGTGCACTCTGCCCAGGAACTACAGCTGTAATATGAAAGTGTGGATGGCGGGTGGTGATGGTGAATTCAAGGCAGACATGCTGTTTTGTTATTAAACTTTCACATTAAATCTTCCTGTATTAAAAAAAACAAAACAAAATCACATTTGCCCCACAATGAACTCTGTCTCCTCAAATCATCACCAGGATTTTTTAAGATTAATTTTTCTTTTTCTAAAAGTTCAAGCAAGAGGGGAAAAAAAGTTTATTTTTTTATCATTCTTATTTTGTTTGTTTCTTTCATTTCCAAGGTATTTTGTTCAGCTACTTTTTCAATTAATTGTTCCTTTGGGCCCTAGTTGCTGAATTGCTTGCTGTTTCTGAGGTGTAAATAAACGTTTTGATTTATGATGTGGTTGCAAAGAAACTTGTAATTTATTTGTGAAATGCTCAAATAAAGGATGTCTGGGCTTTTACCCTTTCGTCTGGCCTTAGCCCTTCCTCGAATCATCTGGCACAAGTAGAGGGGCTGTCCAGTGACCCCCTGCTGTGGCTGATGCTGGTTATTAACACCCCAACCTAAAAGCAAGAGCCTCTCCAACTGCTCTGAGTAAAGGAAATAAGTGATGGTGTTCATCAGCACCCTGTCGCTTCAGACGGGGAACCGGTGCTGTAGGCAAGGGAGGAAAGACCGAATTTATTGACTAGCCTCCTAAAGAAGAGGGTAGGGGGGTTGGATTACTTTACCTACATTCAGGTTACACCAGCTAGGTTAACAATTACTCTTTCCAAGACCCCGGTTTAATTACAGCGCTTTCCACTGACCTGAGTCCTGGCTTAAATTCTCTTATCTTGCTATACTCTATTTTGGCTTCAGAAGAGCAGACTCCATATCACCTTCCTCTGTGATCAGCAGGGATCCTGTTTTTTTAAATCAGAAAGAAGTAACCCCAAATCCACATTTTTCCATGATTAAAATGAAGCATCGCTCCATATATGATGGTGTTTCGTTTTAATCATGGAAAAATGTGGATTTGGGGTTACTTTTTTTTAAATCAGAAAAATTGGGTGGTTTTTTACAAAGCACCTCCAACTCCACATTTTTATTTGATTAAAAGTCCATTTCCCTCGAGCTATGCATGAGGTGGACTATACATGTTGCAGATGGATGGACTCTGCATGGAACTGGAGGTTGGTTATCTTTTCAGCATTGCCCCGCTACATCCCAGAACCCCACAAAGGACACAGATGTGCTCCATTCGCTGCAATGACTGATAAAACCATGTCCCCAAATATAAATTCCTGAGTTTTCAAGACCCTAGGTGTTCTAACCTAAGACATACCCCTTTGGACTTCAACTGCCCGCAACAACTGGGGAACCTCAGCATGAATCCTGAAGCTCATCTACATAGTGCCCAATGCTTTCCCAGCCACAAGGCTCTGGGATTCACAACCCCAAGTGCATTCCTTTTTTGACCTTGAGTACCCACAAAGCAACTCAAAACCCTTTACAATCTCTGGAAGAAATGTCATTCAACCTACTCTTCCATAGGGGTGGAGATATGGCAAACATGAATCACACTGTGTGTGTTCAAACCCTGGGACGTGCCCCATGACTATGGCGGTGAGAGCTCAGGACATGAGCAGCAGCACAAACAATAATGACCTTGAAAACAGGCCAGTTGGGTGGAATGCACATCCCCAGGGGGAATCAATCCAGCATTGTGTGCTCTGCACTGGGGAGTCTCCATTTCCAGTGGACCTCCAGAGGCAGCCACCTGCTTTGAACTCCCAGGAGTGATGCTTGTTGGGTCCTGCAGGGAAGATGGTGAGACCTGGTACAGAACTAGGAAGACATGATGTGGGTGATTCTATGTATCTAACAGGTCCCAGAGAGCCACAGGGCCTCTGCTAATGAGTGAAGCAAAAATATAAATCCCCACAATGGAGCATTTGAGTACTCGCCACTGAGGAGAGGTGTCTTCCCAGAGGGCCTCCTCCTATGGACTTCTCCAGTTCAGCTTTAGTTTTTGTTCCATCTGCCTTTTGGCAGTCCATGGATATGTCTACATTGCTAGTTAGGGTGAATCTTAAACGGCTTCCAAGCCCATACTCGCCAACCACCTTTACTGAAAACCAGAATGCTGATAGATTTTAGAGTCATGGGTCAGGCTTGTCGCACGTCCTTAAACAGAAACAAGTGTGGAAGACAAATGATTCACAGCCTAATTCCTAGAAGGGTTCCATCAGATAAAGAGGAGGCACCATGCAGGTGGCTTCAGTACAGCCAACAAAATAAAGCAGAGACATGGAGGGGGCAGTGTATACGTCTCTGGCATACTGATGGCAACCTTTAGGGTTGAACCTAACCTAATCGTTTAAGTTTAGAGGGTCCTCGTATATGGGCCATTAGAAAGAAATAGGAGACAACAAAACGTGGAACCTGAGGTTTAACTTAGCAAAAGGCAATTACCTGGAGGCCACCACAAAGGCTTCCATTTCACCCCATCTCGGATGAGGAGCTCACTGTCCCCAGCTCAAGCCATGCCTGGTCTCAGAGAGGAGAAATCATAAATGGTGCAAAGATAAATCGGAAGCTAACACACCAATAGTAAAAGGGCAGAAAACATTGTGAGAGCTTTACTCGGGTCGAAGTGTTACCTTGCTCCGTCAAACTTCCTTAGGTATGACTATGGCAGAGGAGTGGGAAGGAGGAAAGGAACACAAAAGCAGCAGTTGCTAGCCTGGCTGCTGCCTCCACCCAGGGTACAAGACAGCTGTGTTACACCGCTGTTCCTAGATAGCCCAAAACTTCTCATCTGAGATCTTGTTTCAAAGTGTAACTGCACAACTCATTCTAGTTACATATTTCTCATACTGAAGTAAATCAATGCAATCCCGTCTGACTCCAGGACAAGCTCCTTCTCCACAGAAACGAGACAAGGGTCATTGCTCCTACTGTTGAGTTAACAGGATGTTCTTCCCCAATAACAGTGCCTCTAGCTGGGCTATAGTCAGCCTCCTTCCAGAAAGCTGTGACCTGCACTGCTCCTGTAATTACAGAAGGGATGTACTTGCTGTAGCCCAGAGCCTTCAGCAATCCATTATACTGTACGTTATTATTTGCCATGTAATTTATTGCTATCATGTCTGGTTGTAGGCCACCTATTATCATGGCATCTATATGCAATGTCCGTAGCTTAAATTTGAGATTATTACAGTTTCCAAACAAGAAAAGTAGTAACTTTAACTATATGCTCATTCATTACTGGGCATGCTAAAAGCATTTGGTTAGAATAAAAAACTAGAGCTGGGCCCTGGTTTTAGTTAATGAAGCAATTGCAAACTAGCCTTAATTTTCTTTAACTGCAGCTATTTTACTAAAGTATCTGTTGAATAATTTAAAGCTGTAACGTTCAGACAGTTTATGAACAGCATTCTGCTATTCCTTTGGTGTACTTCACTTAGTTACATGTAATGACATATGAATTAACAAAACATTTTAATCAAAAGAATAATGGCTACTGGGCACATCCACACATGCATTAATGTGTCGTATTTACTGAGCGTTAAGTTTAGTGCCTGTAATAACAGGTACTAACTAACTCAATGTGCAGCTGCTGCGCAGTAGCACCAGCACAACCTTTTTTAATAACGCTAATGCTCAGTAGACTAATTCTACTGTGCATTAGCACACTAGCACGGCTTTTGCCGTGACATACTGATGCGACGTAGACTTGAGTCTACTGGACATTTAGCATCCTGTGTAGATGTGTCCTGTGAGTAGCCAAACACATCTGGACTAAATTTTCATAAGAATAACATACTATGCTACAGTTCTTTAAACATTTGGCTTTTAGAAACATTTACATTGTGGCCTAAGTAGTCACAAATGACAACAAATCAAAATGGGCATTTTTGTGCGCAAAGCTGTCAACAAAGTTGGGTGCTGTTCTTTATGCTATTCACTCAAGTGTAGTAAAAAAACCCCCAGCTTTTATATAATTTGTAGCCCTTGGAGAATATCCATCAAGCATCCCAAATACAGGGTATTCTAGTCAATGCTGGAGTTAACAGAATGTATTATTGACTTTGATATTACAGAGCAGGGCAACAAGGCTTTCAATGGGAAACGAACTACGAACTCCCGCAGGCTTCTGTGAAAGTGTGAGCCTAAGAGCCAAAGCTGAAAGTTTTTCTAAAGCAATAACATGATTATGCAACCACAAAATGGTTTATTTTGTTTAAAGGACATACTGACCCAATATACGTCGAATTTCTTTTCCCCAGTAGCACCAAAGTAACTTAATTGCCATCATCCTTTCGATCTCAAAAAAAAATAGCAAAATCCCTAGAGATTAGCTGTCCCAATTAACAAATATTGAGCCTTTGATAAACTGGCTTGCAGGCGAAAATAATGAAAGAAGCAGGGTATTTAGTGCACAACATCTTGATGACTGTGGCACAGTCCATTGACAAAACAAAGGAAAAAACAGGATATTAGAGTATATTGGAATAGCCTTGACCTCATCAATCTCTTCAGTCCCTAATTTTTATGGTTCTGTCAAGCTATGATCACAGAAAAGATTACCCAAGCCCCCTTTCCCCACCCCATCTAGTTATCACCTCTGGTGAGTATGCCATCCCTAACCTATCACTGAGCCTGGAGCAATCCATGCCACCGAGAACTGAATATATATTTACATGCTTTTCATCAATAGAAAGATACAACTACCCGATTTCTCCATCTCCCTCTCTAGTAGGAAACCCGATCATTTTGTTCACCTGGCTTTGACTACTAGTCATTATTCTCACATTGCTGTTGTGTCCTGGTTTCTTATTAAAGAGCTATCAGGCTCACTGTTCTATCAATTCAGGGATAAACCTACTTTTAATTGTAACTCACTCTGGCCATTTTTGCAACTCCTGGACTTCATTGCTTTCCCAGGTTCTTTATTTATGTTCCCTGGCACTGCACACATTGTTCTTTAGTAAATGAGCCCTGAGCACAGGAAGTTAATGAAACCTTGTGTTGTACACAGCCCTGTCTTCTGCAGTTGAGAGCATGGAAGCCAAGATTTTCTTCAAAAAAAGAACAGGACATTTAAAACATTTAAAAATGGAACTTTAAAAATAAAAGGAACAATCACAACTCGTCCTCCTCTCTTTCCTGCATCTAAATGAGAGTGGGGGGGTATGGGCACTTTCTAAACTGTTCCCTAAGCTAAGCAATCACTAACCTATAACTAGGGTAAGCACATTAATTAAAATTAATTGCACTGCAAATCAAAGCTGATGGGCTGGGGTTAGTTTATATATATAGAAAGATAGATAAGATATACGCATACACATACACACCTTATATATGTGCATGCATGTGTGCATGTGTGTGTGTATATATATGTGTGTGTATACACACACACACACACACATTTTGCAGTTTATGTATGTCAGTATGTATATACATGTATATGTTTATATATGTTTGTGTTTATATATTTCCAAATTAATACAATGGAATTAAACTTTGTTAAACACTAATTAATCTGGGAACTGGGGGGTGTGAGAGATCTTCAAAGACATACGCTGGGAATGAAGCAGGGATTTTGGCAGCATGTAGTTGACAGTCACATATTAACCTAGCAGGTGTTTTTTTAGTTCTGAGGGAAGTACTAAAGTAAGGAATTAAAGGTCACAATTTTTTTATTTGAACTTTTATGGAAGGGGGGCCAAACTGTCCCTCTCTCCTTCCCCCCCAGAAAGAACAGACTTTAACAGGGCCTTATCCCTCAACTCAACCAAAGTCTTTATTCAGTTCTGGATCAGCTCATACAAACACCATCCCTTGACTCCCAGCTTATACCCATCCTTCTGACTAGTGTGAAGTGCCCTTAGAATAGTAAAAATACCGTGAAAGTCTCAGCTTGCTGAGCTTCTCAGTTCTTCCTCATTTTCTGTCTTTGGGAGATCCCCATTTTGTCCTTTCTGAAGGTCAAGAACACTTAAGCACTGTTCAGTATTTTCTGGTCCTGAGAGTAATCGTTGGTGATAAATCAGACCTTTGTGAACCACATCTGTCTACTTTTCTGGCAGTTGTGAAGACAACAAAGATGTCACATCTTCAAAGAGCCTTCCAGCTATCCAAAAGTGCTTACTCAGAGGGACACCATATCACGAACTGAAAGCATGCACCTCCTCTACTTCCTTCCTCTTCTGGTAACATCCCACAACATGTCAGGTGGCATTAAGGCACAATTCCAATGAGATATTAACTTTAACAAAAGACAAGATTCACATACAGACCCAGGCTATGTATTGAAAGCCAACTAGAGCTTCGTTTTTGGTTTGACAACACTGTGATGATATTTTGGGTCTTGTGAGAGGTCTGACAGCATAAATGATGCAAATCCCAGTTCCAGTTCTTAATGCAATGTCTATTTCCTGACATCAAATGACAAACGTAGAATATTGGAGTGAGAAGCAAAGCTCATCAGGGTGAGTTTAGATTCCAGTGGCTGCATCTACTCATACACTTTACTGCGGAATAGATCAATTATCTGCAGAGTAACGTGTCACCGGGCATATCACCATGAGACACTTCACTGCTCAGTAAGGGTCAGCATGTATAAACAGTGATGCTTACTATGCAGTAACTATCTCTACTGTGAAGTAATTTGCTCTTCTTGGCAGTTATTTGCTATGTGAAAATGCAAGTAGCAAATTAAGTGCTGAGTAATTACTGCACAGTATGGCACATGAAGACGGCTGACCGGGAGCAAATTTCCTCCTGGTCAGCTGGGTAGCAGGGGGTGGGAGATTGCCCCCACCCAGGCTCCAGTGCTGGAGCCTGCCCTGGCAGCAGGTAGCTTCTGGGTCCAGGGAGCAATGTCCCCCTGCCCTGGTAACAGGGAGCTCCCAGCCCCTGCTCTGCGATTACAGAGCTGGAGCTGAGAACAATCTCCCAGTCCCCGCTCCATGATTGTGATCGCAGAGCCGGGGCTGTAAGCTCCCTGCACAGGGAGAGTTGCACACCCAGCCTTGAGTTGGCTGGGACCTGCACCTGGCCGGGACAGCCCCGGGACCTGACCTAGCTACACATGCAGCCTGGATGTACTTGGGAATTGTCCTGTTTCAGGCTGCATGTGCAGACTTCCCTGCACAGCCCGGGACTGGTGGGGGACTGTCCTGGTCAGGGGCAGGTCCCAGCCCCACAGATTTTTCCCAGCCCTGTACCCTGATCAGGTGAAAGAGCTGTGGGGGAGGCGCAGACCCCAGCTCCCTGCCCCAATCTGCTAGTGGGGTGGCTAGCACCATAGGCAGGGAATCAATACAATCCAATAGGCCAAGAGCTCACTGCTAGCTGCTCCCCCCAGTGGACTGGGGCAGGGGGCTGGGACGTGCAGCTCTTTCCCAGCTCCCTGCCCCCAGTCAGGGAGTCAGAGCCAGGAGCTCCCTGCCTGGGCTCTGCCACTGGGGCCCGTCTCAGCAACAGGCAGCTCCCAGGGGCAGAGAGCAATCTCCCAGCCCCTGCCAGGAGACAGATGTCTCTTGGTCTCATGCTCCCTGACAGTCCTTGGGCTAACACCCAAAGGGGGGCCTAGAGCTCCCCCTGGTGGTTGCAAGGGGTCAATGCAGGGCCAGATGGGGTGGAAGCTGACTGCTGCCTGGAGCAGCAAATCTGTTCCCGAATTCATGCACCTCTAGATGCCTGCCCAGCGTGGCTTTACGCTAGACTAATTTACTCTAGAGTAAACCCACACCACAGCATTTGCACATGTGGATACATCCACTGTCTACATGTGTGACGGTATTAGAGTGCAGTAAACTAATTTAGGCTGGTGTAAGAGAGTACTGTTGGTGACTGTTGGGGACAGTACTCTCTTACACCAGGGTACTTTACTGTGATTAAATGCATGTGTAGAAGCTGACGGCAGACATAAATTGTACCTGGTCAGCTCAGCCAGACAGAGGCCAGACTCCTACCTGCTGCCCAGCCACACAGCTCTGCACTTTCAGCACCCCCGTGCCCCAAACAACCCCTCTGCCACGGCCACCTGATGTTGTTACCCAGAGCATAGGGCTGACCTCCGCCCCCCTCCCCACTCTGTGCCCCCATGCCCTCTGACAGCCTGGGCCTGCTCCACCATGACCCAAATTGCTGCTGTCCCAGGTGCATTTGTAGATACTGCACCTGTGAGTAGTTTACTCCAGCTCAAACTGCTCCAGAGTCTATTGCTTTGCATTAATTACACTTGTAGATGCAACTAGTATGAATTTTTTCCCTGAAATCTAAATTGTTTTTAGGTTGTGACATTTTGGAAGACCTGAAATTCTGGAAGACCAAGGCTCTTCTTTTCCATTGTCTTGAACTTTATATAGCCATTTATACCAGGGGAAAGAGGGTACTAATTATAACGGTTTTGATCTGGTACGACTGTACTCCATACCTTCACAAGGACCTAAATTAAATCAGACCCTAAATCTGATTGGTGGATCGCTATAATGTAAAGTCTTGATGTGAAGCAAAAGCCATTTATGGATTTTACTTGAAAGAGACATGTCATTGACCTTAACAATGGGTTTCTTTATACCTTCTCCTGTATTTAATTCTGCTATTTTTCTTTTAATAAATAAAGTCCCAATTGGTCCATGGCTGGGAAATGAAAGAACTCTTTTTTTTCGTGTTACCATTGTGTAGGGTTGATGGAGGTTGGCAATACTCTCAGCCTGGCTCAGATTTCTGTTCTGTTTTCCTCATTAACATTTTCTTTTGGCTGCTTTTGCCACTGTCTCCTGGACATTTTTGAACTCTGTGAATTGTTGCAAATATAGCAATGTCCATGTGTTAAATGAACTGCATGGAAACTCCTGGGTTCCTGTTAGCACTATGTTAACAATAACCTTGAGTGCACAGAAAACAAGCAGTTTTCCAAGGCAGCATTCAACAGAGAGAAGCATTCTTAATCTGACATTCAATTATCAACACATATATAAGATCATTCCTTATATATCAGTGATCATCCAAGACATATCCTAGGGCCTGCAAAACAGTTCACTAATTTAAAACCAATTTTCTCAACCCAAGAAAAAATTAACAATAATAAGCAAGAGGGAGTATCTGTGGCTTCAGCATTTAAAAAGTCAGGATCCCAGAAGAACCTCAATTATATGAAAAGGAAAGAGTTGCCAATTATCTTTAATTCTGATTTACTTGACTGTTAATTCAAACGGTCTTATTTATACTTTGCAGGTGATATTTCCAATCTCATTTTTACCTTCAAGGTATAATAAGTCTGTAAAATTTTGCAAAAGTTTTGAAAAGTTTTCCAAATAAGAAACTAAAGGAATTAAATTCACAAAAATAAATGGTAAGTAGCAATAGAAAAAAAAAAAAATGTACCTTGGAAATTTAATCCTCATAGCCAAAATGCTTAGACCCGAGAATCTAAATTTCTCTACAAAAGGTCTTCACAAGAAATGCAGTAACCAAATATCACAGGGTCAGGAATTTCTATTAAAGCTTGATATTAATAAGCTGGGAATTTAAAGGCACATGTTCTCTAGAATGCATGGAGACAGAGCAATTATTTTTTCCATTTTGGAAGCTTTCACATTTGGTATAAAGGGACCATCACTGGTGATGGAATATTTTGAAGACCCAATTAAATTTCAGTGAAATGAACGGCCTGTGACAATCCTTCTCCTTTAGGAGGAGTTCGATGTAAGGCTTAGTGGGAAGAAAAGCATTACGATGGCATACACCAGAACCGTCATCTCCAACCTTTTGCTGGGACCCTTGGCAACAACACTGAGCAAGCAATGTAGGGTAGGCAATACCCTGTTTTGTTCCAACCTCAGTTTTAACTTTTTAGTGGCCTATAGCTATGAACAATGATGAAGGGCCCTCTGTGCAACATGTTGTCCACAAGCCATGGGTTCGGGAACCATGACTCTAGAGACAGCTGCAGAGCTAAGTGGGCCAAAGTCTGCAGGCGAATAAACTTCAGGAGTCTTCAGGTAAGCTCTGACCAAGGGCCTCAGGAAATCATGATTTGCAAAAGTGCTACTTATTCATATTAAGGCTTATCATCTGGTAGCTTGGTCATTCATCACGCCACGTAGTCCTGTCACACATGCCAGTTACATGGGCCTACAGATTAAAAGGGGTTTTCTTTTTCTGAATGGCTTTGCAGCTCAGTCTCAGCTCCTGATAGAGCTGTTTAGAAATGGGAGCATTCCTTTAGCCCAGCTGTGCCTGCCTGAATTTTGTCACTTGGACATGATGTCTCAGCCCTCCTGAATAGTTGACTTCCTGTTCTCAGAACCTACCTTGATATGGGATGGTATTTGTATTTAACTAGGGGGTTTAACTTCTTAATTCACCTAGTGCAGCAGTTGTCAACTGGGGGTACGCATACTCCCCAGGAGTACTTGAGAAGGCCCTAGGGGCTACGCACAGGCAGGTGGGGACGTAGCACTGCCATGCACCATCCCGTACTGCTGCTGCCTGCCCAGCTGGACACAGGGGGCGGGGGAAGCTCACACAAAGTGGCTGCTGCAGCTCCGTATTCGGTTGTGCACCACCCCCTTCTCCCCCCCACTCTGCATCTAGCCATGTCCCCCCTCCCCCTCTCCAAGGGGGCTACACTGCTTTGCGTCCAACCACCAGGGGATACACTGATCCATAAAGTTGAAAACCCCTGAACTAATGTAAATCAATTCTCCAACTGTATTCAATTATGTGGCCCTCCCCATCTTTCCTTAATTCTCACAACTCTTTGGGGCTGGAGCACGTGTTATGTACACATCCATTGGCGTGCAAACAGTTAAATCACTTATCAATCCAAACAACAGTGTGCAAGGAACAGATAGACACTGGCACAGATCATGGGGTAGAACCTGAAGTTGTTACACCTTCTTCAGCTTCCACGGGGGAAGGTTGGGCAGGGGGCTGGCAAGCATTAGATATAATAGATATGCATATGACTTTTGGGGGTACACATGGATATATGTGTCCATGCGCATGTCTATTAAAATCCTCCCCTAAAATTACACACATATACACCCCTTTTCTTTGTTTCTGTTATACTTTGTTTCCCATATGATAAAGCTGCCATAACAACATCTTGCTTGGCACACAGCTCCGGTCCTAAAAGCATAAGCTGCTATAGCTTGAGCTAAAGCTCTTTAATTGGACTTGCAACAGATTTTCACATTCTGCAGCTTTGGCACAAAAAGAAGCCTATAAAATGCAAACACTTATACATCTCCCGTGATATGACCCTCTTAAGGCTTTTCCTTATTATTTGTTATAATTTTCCTTCCATTGCTGCCTTATCCTTTCAGTGATGTTCTAGCAGCATCTCCTTCTCTCTTGCTAGCATTTTAGAGCTATGTTTTCTCTTGAATCTGCATTCAGGCACCTTACACTGACATCAGGAGTGAATTTATGAGGAGAAAATGCATTCGCATTAGTGCTAATTACCACTAGTTGCCATTGTTCCCACAGTTAAATAACTTGCTTTACTATCCCTACCACACCATGCTCCTGGTTTCGGCTCGATTACTCATTCTACTGCCTTTCCTGTTAACTTACTTTCCCATCTCATTTCTGGGTTATGTACTAAGAGATTCTTTCCAACCAACGCTCCAGCATAGACATAAAATAAATTATCCCCCAAACTCCTTCTCAATACCCTTCATTTCAAATGACTTAATTTATCACTTTCTGATTTTTTTTCCTGATGGTGCAATGCACATTTTCCTTCTCCCATGCCCCTTTTGTGTGGTAGCATCCACTCTTATCTACATTCAAGCACAGACTGATTAAACGTTCAATTTGTACATTGAATGGTCCCATTTGCAAACATATTTAATGCAGGTTAAAAATATCAACCAGCTATTTCTATGTTGTATCTGAAAAAAAAATCAGTGTGATTGAGACAGCATTCATAGTCCTCTGAAACTGCTTATCCAGCCAGAATTTTTGAGATTTCCTGACACACACTTTTCATGCTGCCTATAATTAAACTTGTCTAATCACCTCTCTGACAGGGATTTCAAGATGAATATATAAATTCTCTAAGAAATTATTTGCTATATCTGTATAAGATCCTGGAAAGCATCTGCCTCTAAAAGTAACTGTTTGTTGTTGTTTTTTTCACTAAAAATCAAGCAAGGTGCTTCTCAAAGCTGATTGCATCTGTTTGTAGGAGATTAATTATTATTAAACACAAGCAGAGTATAAAACTTTTTTCCTGTGATATTAATTTTGTGGTGGGCACATGTGACTTGGTTCTGAGTTGTGAATGCTCAAATGTTGAGCGTTAGCAGCAAATTATCTGGTCCCGAGGAATGTGGTTTCCTGGTAATGATCTCAGAGGGAAGATACAATGCAGGAGCTGCAAAAAGTTACAATAGGAAAGGGACATTTAAAATATTGTTTTTAATATAAAGACAAAATGAGAAAGGCATAGTGGGTGCAGTTGCAAATTCCCCCAAATCATTTGCTTTGGGCGGCTATGAAACAAATTCATCTTTAAGTCACCACAAAAATGATTGCGGGGCGGGGGGTTCACACCATTGCTGCTGGGTTGTTTTTTTAAAATACAGTGAATGCAGAGTCTGAGCATACGCCTTGAAGAGCAGAGACTGGAATGAAAAGAGGTCACCTTCACCAAGCACAGCCTGAGGAATATCTAAGGCCGTTTGAAGAACTGGAATTTGAAAGACTGAAGAATCAAACTGAGACTGAAAAGGAAACTAAGGAGGTTGAGAAGCTGGGGACTGGAACAACAGATGCTGTTTAACTTATGGGAAGTAAGAATTGTTTCATATATTGGTATCCAGGCTCTGATCCTCAAAGGTCTTTAGCCACCTTCCACTGAATTCAGCAGGAGTTCAGTACTTAAACGCCTCTTAAGATTTGGGCTTCAGAGTGAGTTTCTTTTTTCCATCGCTCTGTTCATCCATTTCTACGTCGGTTATCACCATAGCACTGAGTTACCAGTATCCAGGGGCTCCAGCATAATTTGGATTGTAAAGGTAACTTTTGCCAAAAGCATCCCCACAGAGTAGGAACTGGAACAGAACCATCGTTTCCTAGTCCTCATGCAACGTGCCAACTGTCGTCAAATGCTGGTCTTTTAACGGTGCTTGCTGAATGTGCCTCGACAATGGAGCTGAGCTGAAATCCTCAATATAGCTTCACTCGGGGCTCCGTCCAATAAATGTTTTAATGGCTTGCTCCCCCCATCCTCCCAAGCGAATCCAGAATCCAGAGGGAGATGCCTGGACTCCCTACACAGCACATGGGAGAGCTAGCTTATTAATAACAGGAGCTAAAACAATATGCTGAAGGGAAAGAAACATAGAGCTAGCCAACAAGGATGTGCATAAGCCCTTTATTTCTAAAGCCAAATGTGTGGCTAGGAGAGGAATACTTTTTTTTTTTCTCCCAGAAGACAAAGGAAAAGATCTCTGCCACCTCCCCCTGGTGACTCCTACAAGACCCTATATATAAATAGGCCCTTTTATACAAAGGCCAGCGATTACAGCATTCAGCCAGGATATGGGCCAGCCAGAGCCATCAGGCCAAAGGTTACGGTGGGTTGCAGACACTCTTGAGCACTCCAGCTCCACTTTGTATGGAGTACCTTAATATTCACCGGGTCAGAGAGGGACCAGGTAGGAGCCTGAATCTCTGACCTACTGGTTAAGGAACCCACTGGGAAAGGGAAGTCCAGGTCATCTAGAAGAATAGTTTGTGCATTTTACATTAAACAGGTATCAGACAGACTACATCGATAGTTCTTGGAGTAGGAACACGAACACTGGACTTCCCTCAGAGCTGAAACTCCCGACCTCTAAGATGGACTGTCACGTTCACATTTGCTGAGCTCCTCAGTCTTGTTACAACTGAGATACTTCTGGGCCTGTCCGGAAACCAGACGCAGAGCTTTAGGTACGTGTGGGGAAGATAAATGTAGAAAACTCAGGTGTCTGTGAGCTTGAGCCACTTTGAAGGTTACATGGCAGCCAAGCAGGGATATGGCAATTGAATTTTGGACTTTAGACACTTAAAATCTGCCTTAGTCTAGCTGGCCAAGCCCTTTTGTGGGTGCAGACCATAGCAAAACGCACAAGAATGATGATGTATTTCAAGCAACTATAGAAACTCTACTTTTAATGAGCATTTGTAAGAGTTACAATATCAGTAAGCTACCGTATTTTTCGGACCATAAGACGCACCTGACCATAAGACGCACCCAGTTTTTATGGCAGGAGAGACTATGTGTGTTCCGGCCGGCCATTTTTATTGCTGGCTCCCGGCCACCGGCACGGGTGCCGGCTTCCGGTGTAAACAAGCGGCGGATGTCCTGCTCGGGCTCCGCCGCCTCCGCGGGCAAGCTCCGCCCCGTCTCCCCGGGACACGGCATAAACAAGCGGCGGGTGTCCCGCTCGGGCTCCGCCGCCCCCGCGGGCAAGCTCCGCCCCGTCTCCCCGGGACACACACCTTCGGACCATAAGACGCACCCTCGTTTTCCCCCCACTTTTGGGGGGAAAAAAGTGCGTCTTATGGTCCGAAAAATACGGTAATTATAAGCAATAAACATCTCATGACACTTAGGTCAGAAGTCAAATCCAACATTTCATACGAAAACAAAGCAATATTAACTGTTCATAGATTCATCGACTGTAAGGCCAGAAAGGACCTCGGAAGATCCAGCCTCCTGCACCAAGCAGGAAAGACAACTGGGGGTCAGATGCCCGTCTAGTCTCCTCTTGAAGATTTCCAGGGTAGGACATTGCACCACCTCTGGAGTTAGCTTATTCCACAGTCTGGACACCCTAGTTGTGAAGTATTTTTTCTTGATGTCGAGCCTGAAGCAGTCTTCCAGGAGTTTGTGACCATTACTCCTGGTTTTCCCCAAGGGTGCCCTGGTGAGCAGTTGCTCACTGGGCCCTTGATGTATGCATCTGATGTAGCAGTAAGCTGCTACCAAGTCCCCTCTCAGCCTTTTCTTTTTCAGGCTGAAGAGTTCCAGATCCCCCAGCCTTTCCTTGTATGGCTTGCCACACAAGTCTTTGATCATACAGATGGTCCTTCTCTGGACTCTCTCAAGCTTTACCACATCCTTATTGAAGTACGGCACCCAGAACTGTTGAATAAAATATTACAAAGTAATGGTCTAGGCTGAACTGAAGTCCTGGCACATACACATACATTCAGAATACTTCCATCACCATATCAACATACAAAAGCAGGAACTTCTCTTCACCCTTCCTTTTAACGTAAGAAGCAGGGGATAGTCAATGGGAACTGAAAGGCGGCAAATTCAAAACTGATTAAGGAGGCTAGTTTTCACAAAACATGCAATTAACTGGTGGAACTCAATGTCAAAATATATCATTGAAACTAGGAGTTTTTAAGAAGCTTTTTGTAAAGGCGTAAAAACATGCATGGATAACAAGAACATTGTGAAGAGTTTTAGAAAGGATAGGAAATCATCCAGCTTTAGGAGAGAAGCCAACTTATAGCTATGCAGCATTAAGAGAAAACTTTCCCTGATGGCAATCACCATTGCTGGAGACAGGATAGAAACAGAGGACTGGAAGGGACATCTGAGTCATCTCATCCACTTTCCCTGCTACTGCAGCCAAGCACATCTACCTCATCCCTTCACGAGCCGAACCAGTTCTGCCCTAAACTTGCACCAGATGTCAAGGTTATCCATATTCTAATCCTCTTCTGCACTGACCATGCCTCCCAACTTACTGTGCCACTTAATGGGTGCCTCTACTCCAGACATTGTGTGTGCAGTCACCTAATTAGCGCTACAGTAAAGTCCCAGCGTCTACACATGTGGCCCTATTAGGCTGCAGGAAACCAATTAACTCTGCTGCAGGTTCGGACTTGTAAATACAGTGTTCTTCAGAGCACAGCAATGCACATGTAGACGCTGATGGCTGACATCTGTCTGGGGCACAAGGATGCTTGAGTGCAGGGGCGGCCTGCTGGCTAGGCCTTGCATGAGAAGGGCAAGCCAATCCAACTCAACTATGCTGCGGTCCTGGGTGCCTCAAACAAAACATGTGGTGCATCAAACAATATGTGCCAGAGTTTATTGCTCCATGCTAATAGCACGTACAGATGCACTCACTATGTCCAAGAGCAAACTTGGCAGAACTCCACTCTTACTTTCCCTTTAACCTGATATTTCCTCTTTCAGCAGCACTTGTCGCCATCTCCCTGCAGCTCCTGACTTCTAAGATGCAACTTTCTTTGCTAAGCATTTTTTTTTCATTCCAGTACATACTAAATGTCTTTCTTGAGGTAGATACTCATACATTTAGGTTTGAAGAACCTCTCTGCAAGGGTATCCTATCATATCCACTTTCATGTCCTGCACCAGTAGATCTGTTTTAGCCCAGATTCCTATTTACAGCTCAGTTGCTTCTTACTCATCATACCCAATTTCCCAGCCTGACTAGATAACCCTTTCTCTAACTGCCTTACCTTTTTCACCGATGGTAGTACTTTCCTTTCCCATGACATCCATCATCTTGTCTTCTGGTATTTCTCTCTCAACTACTATATCCTTGTTTTCCTGATTATCTTCTGCCTATATATAACACCAAAGTGAGGAAGTTACACAGGAATACCAGACTAGATGGAGAACTGGTTTTAGAGATTCAAAATGGAATTCCCTACATTATTATTCACCCATTTTTCATACCTGAGATAACTGTGAAGAAGATAAAGGGTGCTTATATACAGGCTTCGATGGGTTCTAATTAGAATGATTAATTGAGTCTACTGGAGTGTTTTAATTAGAACACCCCAGTGTGCTGCAGCATCACATGCATTAAGCTTCCTGTGTTTCAAAATGGTGGCGGGGGGGGGGGGGGGGGAGGGCTTTAACTAAAATTTGTCGAATGAGCTTTAGTTAAAGCACCCCAACGTCCAGTCTGAAATGCAGGATGCTTAATACATGTGATATGTTTTAATTAAAGCAGTTGTCCTGTAGCCTCCCTAATCAAAATGCAGCCCTCCACCCCGGAGCACGTGTATAGACACCCAAAGAGTTTAGGATGTTGGGGGTCATTTTGAGGAACTAGATATCAGTGAAAAGTTTATCTTCTACCTATTCTAGTTCTGTATTAATGTTTCAGCCATCTGTACCCCGGTAATTTCACCAGACCTAGAATTTTGATTCACTCTTATTCTACCCGCCAAGCAGCATTACCAGTCAAAAAGGGTCAAAAAAAAAACAATACTTAGAAGCTAGCAATGTAAGGAGAAAGAACCAGACTTTGAATGGACCATCACTGTGCAAACTCTCATGCTGTATTAGAGCTGAGATTCAAGAATACAAGTCTGTTCCCAATTAATTCAATGGGAACAGGATTGGACCTCAGGTAGGATATAATTAGCACAGGCTTCTAAATTGTTACTGCTTCAAAGACCGGTGTCAGAATCAAAGTTAGGATGCTACTTTACATTAAAAAGACACACAAAAGACTACAGTAATGCCTGCAAAGTGCATACACCTACCAGCAAAAGACTTTTGTTGCATGTAGTTGCTGTAATTTAGTCTGTGTCATTACTTGAATGTGGTTATTGTAGCTGTCTCACTATGGCCTTGGCTTTTCTAATTTAAATACTCTTATTGAAACTTTAATTTGTTGAGGGAAAAAATAGCATTTCCTCAAAACACACAGCAGTCTGATCAAACTGATAATGCCTAAGCTTTCAGCGGTCTATTCACAGTCATCATGTGTGTTGTTTTGTTTTATTTTAACAGCAGAAAAGTAATGAAATAATTCCATAACATAAGCTTGATGAAAGTGGCAATTAAAAAGGAATTGATCTGACGCGTCCTGTTCTTAACATTACAATGCTATGGAAAATTTAAATCTCTATCTCCTTCACAAAAGCTTTACTATCTCGTGTTGATTAGGAAAATATTGAGAACAATAATCATCTTTCACGAAAGTGAGCCTTTAATATGGAGTAGAAAGAATGCACTGTGGTTATTACATTTTCCACAGAAGACTGCCTTTCACATTAGTGTTTGCTATTAGCGTATTTCATGTCACTCCATCATACTGTCTTTCACTCAAATCCTACATTTGTTGGAGCAGATGGAAAGTTAGTTTAAATTAATTGAAAGCATGCTGCGCACAGCTTGTGGTCCCAAGAACATGCAAAGAGGAAAGGCAGATACATCAATTCCCTTTCTAAGGCACCTATAACAGTGAGACGAAGTCTCTTAAAAAACCATCAAGAAATTATGATTTTGGGGAAAGCTATGTTGCTTTGATTGTGACAAGAGGAAGAGGAGGTGGGGAAATTGGTTGGATACACATCGTTTGAAAAATGAATTCAAAATTGATGGAGCTTATTGGAATAACACGGAGCAAGCTACTCCTTGCCTGCTGCGTCTTTTCAGCTATTGACAAATGTTGATGATCTTATTGCTGGTTTGAGTGATACTATTTCTCCAGCTCCCATATTCTGCCCTCCTTGATCTCTCCCAATGTCCCTTCTGTTCTTCATTCTAGCTACCGATGAAGTTATCAGTGGCAGGACCACTGACTCGAATGAAATCTGAGTTGGACCACAATGCCACTTCTTTAACCTCATTCATTACTGTCTTCACAGTCAAAACAATGTGATTTTTTTGGACTGAGTAAAAAAAAGTTCCGCACCATTTTGGTTGCACAAAATCCTCAGAATTTTTTTTTTTGAAACTAAAAATAGGATATTTTGGGAGGAGATATTTCGCTACCTCTTTTTTTATCCCCTTTTTCCCCTCAACTTTTTTTTAAAAGAGGAAAAGGCATGGAAACCGCCCCCCCATAAGAATGTGTGTTCCTCCTATATACTCTTCCTCTTCATACAGTTTTCTGCACCAAAAAGAAAGAGGGGAAAATCCAAAGAAAAAAATGAATGCCAAAGAGCTTACTGTCCAAGTGTCGTGAAAGAGACAACCAGTGAATACAACCAACAGACGAAGAAGCACAAGATTTTGCTGCTTCCCTTTTTTGGCCTTTATCCTTTTCCAGATTTATCAAAATGTGGCTGCTAAAATCACTGTCCTCTTCCACCCCTCTGCTGGCTTCTGCTCTCCTTCCACCTGTAATTCAACTGCCCTCAACCACACACATCTACAAAATTTGTCCCATTGACATCTACGCCCTCCTTTCACCTGTTACTATTTCTATTCCTCTCTGCTCTCCTTTTTTCCTCCTCCTTTGCTCCCACCATCATCTTCATCCGCTTGCATCTTTGCACTTTTTCTCATGTAGCCCCTGAACTCAGAACCTTCTTCCAATTCATTAAGAATCCAGTCCCTGTGACTTCCTGTCTTTCAGCCAACCTCCGCCAACACCTCGCCTTACTTCACCTTCATAGTATCTTACAAACTAGGCCGCTGCCTATGAAAACTCCCCCTCTGAACAAGTTAGTCTCTGAGGTGCCACCTTGCTCTACCTTCTCTTTTCTCAGTAATCCCCAAACCGTCCTTTATCTCAAGTCTGGTCCCCTGTTTATCTTGTCTAATTCACAGCCAAATGCTACCCGGACTTTACACTCTTATGTTCCACGATTCAACTGAAAATTTACAACAAAGCAAAAGTTGGCCCTCAAGCTATAAGCTCTATTAGGCATCTTAGTACATATATGTAAAACTCTTTGGAAATAGCCAGGGTGGTATAGGTCATTGTTGTGTAAATACTGACAGTACCAAACAAAGACAGTATTGAAAGGTGGTGAATGATAATCTGAAAACATCCCCCACATCTGTCAAATCTGCAAATTGTTCACCCTTCCTCTGCTGTGAGGGTACTGTTCAACCCCATGTTGATTTCCGTTTCTCTAGCTGTGCCTGGGAAACATTCGTGAATAATTAGATAGTCATAAAGAAACTGGGAATAAGAGAGAATTAACTTCTCACCTCCTAGTGTTACTTGAAGATTAATTTGCCTAAAAACTAATTAGCTGTTGTTCCACTAGCACAGAACCTCAGCTGAAATGTGAGGAACAAAACACTTTTTCCCTTTCCTTTCTTTCTTTTTTCTTTTTTTTTTTTTGGTGAATTGACAAATAAACAAGTTTACTGCAACATTTCTGAAAGCCATTAGATTAAACTTCCAACAGAAACTTTTCTGAAAAGTAAATGAAACCCTGATGCAGCTGGGCTAGATTCTTCCTTCCCCTGCCTTTTCACTGATGTTTGTGTTAAAAATAAGTCCACCACTATATTCAATTTCTCTCTGAAGATAAAAGAGAAAACTATTTAAGACTGCAGGGGACCGAATAGCTAAGGGGATATTGAACCTTTCAACCAAGATTGCTGGTTAACATTGGCCGCAGCTGGGTAGTAGGCAAGAGACATCACTTAGTGATAGTCATTAAGTGGGATATGTGAGATAAGTTGGTGAACTCCATCTGCATCGCGGAACCAAAGACATAATTAACACCTTTGTTGGCAGTGACAGGCAGAGAATTAAATGTGAATAAATGTGAAGATTGAACCATCTTCTCTGCCTTAGAGATGATTCTCCCCTACCAAACTAAAGCATTTAAACAATGGGGAAGTTTCTGTCTCTCTTTTCTGTGTCAGTATAGTGAACCTCATTCTCTGCAAGTGTCAATTCGGGGCTTTTCACAAGTATTAAGTTTAGTAAAAGTTGATGGGGGGAGAGGGGGAACTTCTATACTTTCTGAAAACAACATTCTGGGCTAATTCCAAGTGCTGTGCTACCTACACTGTTCATAAGGTTGGCAGTGCTAAAATTCACACACACAATTTTCACACTTCAGTTGTGGTTTATGCAACAAGGACCTAAGCCAAAGCCTACTGAAGTCAATGGAGAAAGCAATACATGGCTCTGTTA